>NW_026530325.1:0-300000 GCF_026979565.1 Vidua chalybeata
CTATTAGGCTTGGGAAGCTTATTCTCCCTGCCGAGGTAAGGTCGAACATCCTGCCGAGCCTTACACTCGAATTCCGGCCAAGCCCCCTTGCCTGACCCTCCTACTAGGCTTGGCAAGCTTGGTCTCCCTGCCGAGGTAAGGTCGAACGTCCTGCCGAGCCTTACACTCGAACTCCGGCCAAGCCCCCTTGCCTGACTCTCCTACTAGGCTTGGGAAGCTTGGTCTCCCTGCCGAGGTAAGTTCGAAAGTCCTGCCGAGACTTACACTCGAATTCTGGCCAAGCCCCCTTTCCTTACTCTCCTACAAGGCTGGGGAAGCTTGGTCTCCCTGCCGAGGTAAGGTCGAACGTCCTGCCGAGCCTTACACTCGAGCTCCGGCCAAGCCCCCTTGCCTGACTCTCCTACTAGGCTTGGGAAGCTTGGTCTCCCTGCCGCGGTAAGGTCGAACGTCCTGCCGAGCCTTACACTCTAACTCCGGCCAAGCCACTTTCCTTACTCTCCTACTAGGCTTGGGAAGCTTGGTCTCCCTGCCGAGGTAAGGTCGAACGTCCTGCCGAGCCTTACACTCGAACTCCGGCCAAGCCCCCTTGCCTGACTCTCCTACTAGGCTTGGGAAGCTTGGTCTCCCTGCCGAGGTAAGGTCGAACGTCCTGCCGAGCCTTACACTCGAACTCCGGCCAAGCCCCCTTGCCTGACTCCCTACTAGGCTTGGGAAGCTTGGTCTCCCTGCCGAGGTAAGGTCGAACGTCCTGCCGAGCCTTACACTCGAACTCCGGCCAAGCCCCCTTGCCTGACTCTCCTACTAGGCTTGGGAAGCTTGGTCTCCCTGCCGAGGTAAGGTCGAACGTCCTGCCGAGCCTTACACTCGAACTCCGGCCAAGCCCCCTTGCCTGACTCTCCTACTAGGCTTGGGAAGCTTGGTCTCCCTGCCGAGGTAAGGTCGAACGTCCTGCCGAGCCTTACACTCGAACTCCGGCCAAGCCCCCTTGCCTGACTCCTACTAGGCTTGGGAAGCTTGGTCTCCCTGCCGAGGTAGGTCGAACGTCCTGCCGAGCCTTACACTCGAACTCCGGCCAAGCCCCCTTGCCTGAATCTCCTACTAGGCTTGGGAAGCTTGGTCTCCCTGCCGAGGTAAGGTCGAACGTCCTGCCGAGCCTTACACTCGAACTCTGGCCAAGCCCCCTTGCCTGACTCTCCTACTAGGCTTGGGAAGCTTGGTCTCCCTGCCGAGGTAAGGTCGAACGTACTGCCGAGCCTTACACTCGAACTCTGGCCAAGCCCCCTTGCCTGACTCTCCTACTAGGCTTGGGAAGCTTGGTCTCCCTGCCGAGGTAAGGTCGAAGGTCCTGCCGAGCCTTACACTCGAACTCCGGCCAAGCCCCCTTGCCTGACTCTCCTACTAGGCTTGGGAAGCTTGGTCTCTCTGCCGAGGTAAGGTCGAACGTCCTGCCGAGCCTTACACTCGAACTCCGGCCAAGACCCCTTGCCTGAGTCTCCTACTAGGCTTGGGAAGCTTGGTCTCCCTGCCGAGGTAAGGTCGAACGCCCTGCCGAGCCTTACACTCGAACTCCGGCCAAGCCCCCTTGCGTGACTCTCCTACTAGGCTTGGGAAGCTTGGTCTCCCAGCCGAGGTAAGGTCGAACGTCCTGCCGAGCCTTACACTCGAACTCCGGCCAAGCCCCCTTGCCTGACTCTCCTACTAGGCTTGGGAAGCTTGGTCTCCCTTCCGAGGTAAGGTCGAACGTCCTGCCGAGCCTTCCACTCGAACTCCGGCCAAGCCCCCTTGCCTGACTCTCCTACTGGGCTTGGGAAGCTTGGTCTCCCTGCCGAGGTAAGGTCGAACGTCCTGCCGAGCCTTACACTCAAACTCCGGCCAAGCCCCCTTGCCTGACTCTCCTACTAGGCTTGGGAAGCTTGGTCTCCCTGCCGAGGTAAGGTCGAACGTCCTGCCGAGCCTTACACTCGAACTCCAGCCAAGCCCCCTTGCCTGCCTCTCCTACTAGGCTTGGTAAGCTTGGTCTCCCTGCCGAGGTAAGGTCGAACGTCCTGCCGAGCCTTACACTCGAACTCCGGACAAGCCCCCTTGCCTTACTCTCCTACTAGGCTTGGGAAGCTTGGTCTCCCTGCCGAGGCAAGGTCGAACGTCCTACCGAGCCTTACACTCGAACTCCAGCCAAGCCCCCTTGCCTGACTCTCCTACTAGACTTGGGAAGCTTGGTCTCCCTGCCGAGGTAAGGTCTAATGTCCTGCCGAGCCTTACACTCGAACTCCAGCCAAGCCCCCTTGCCTGCCCCTACTAGGCTTGGGAAGCTTGGTCTCCCTGCCTAGGTAAGGTCGAACGTCCTGCCGAGCCTTACACTCGAACTCCGGCCAAGCCCCCTTGCCTGACTCTCCTACTAGGCTTGGGAAGCTTGGTCTCCCTGCCGAGGTAAGGTCGAAAATCCTGCCGAGCCTTACACGCGAACTCCAGCGAAGCCCCCTTGCCTGCCTCTACTAGGCTTGGGAAGCTTGGTCTCCCTGCCGAGGTAAGGTCGAACGCCCTGCCGAGCCTTACACTCGAACTACGGCCAAGCCCCCTTTCCTGACTCTCCTACTAGGCTTGGAAAGCTTGGTCTCCCTGCCGAGGTAAGGTCGAACGTCCTGCCGAGCCTTACACTCGAACTCCGGCCAAGCCCCCTTGCCTGACTCTCCTACTAGGCTTGGGAAGCTTGGTCTCCCTGCCGAGGTAAGGTCGAACGTCCTGCCGAGCCTTACACTCAAACTCCGGCCAAGCCCCCTTGCCTGACTCTCCTACTAGGCTTGGGAAGCTTGGTCTCCCTGCCGAGGTAAGGTCGAACGTCCTGCCGAGCCTTACACTCGAACTCCGGCCAAGCCCCCTTGCCTGACACTCCTACTAGGCTTGGGAAGCTTGGTCTCCCTGCCGAGGTAAGGTCGAACGTCCTGCCGAGCCTTACACTCGAACTCCGGCCAAGCCCCCTTGCCTGACCCTAGTAGACTTGGGAAGCTTGGTCTCCCTGACGAGGTAAGGTCGAACGTCCTGCCGAGCCTTACACTCGAACTCCGGACAAGCCCCCTTGCCTGACTCTCCTACTAGGCTTGGGAAGCTTGGTCTCCCTGCCGAGGTAAGGTCGAACGTCCTGCCGAGCCTTACACTCGAACTCCAGCCAAGCCCCCTTGCCTGACTCTCCTACTAGGCTTGGGAAGCTTGGTCTCCCTGCCGAGGTAAGGTCGAACGTCCTGCCGAGCCTTACACTCGAACTCCGGACAAGCCCCCTTGCCTGACTCTCCTACTCGGCTTGGGAAGCTTGGTCTCCCTGCCGAGGTAAGGTCGAACGTCCTGCCGAGCCTTACACTCGAACTCCGGCCAAGCCCCCTTGCCTGACTCTCCTACTAGGCTTGGGAAGCTTGGTCTCCCTGCCGAGGTAAGGTCGAACATCCTGCCGAGCCTTACACTCGAACTCCGGCCAAGCCCCCTCGCCTGACTCTCCTACTAGGCTTGGGAAGCTTGGTCTCCCTGCCGAGGTAAGGTCGAACGTCCTGCCGAGCCTTACACTCGAACTCCGGCCAAGCCCCCTTGCCTGCCCCTACTAGGCTTGGGAAGCTTGGTCTCCCTGCCGAGGTAAGGTCGAACGTCCTGCCGAGCCTTACACTCGAACTCCGGCCAAGCCCCTTGCCTGACTCTCCTACTAGGCTTGGGAAGCTTGGTCTCCCTGCCGAGGTAAGGTCGAACGTCCTGCCGAGCCTTACACTCGAACTCCGGCCAAGCCCCCTTGTCTGACTCTCCTACTAGGCTTGGGAAGCTTGGTCTCCCTGCCGAGGTAAGGTCGAACGTCCTGCCGAGCCTTACACTCGAACTCCGGCCAAGACCCCTTGCCTGACTCTCCTACTAGGCTCGGCAAGCTTGGTCTCCCTGCCGAGGTAAGGTCGAACGTCCTGCCGAGCCTTACACTCGGAATCCGCCAAGCCCCCTTGCCTGACTCTCCTACTAGGCTTGGGAAGCTTGGTCTCCCTGCCGAGGTAAGGTCGAACGTCCTGCCGAGCCTTACACTCGAACTCCGGCCAAGCCCCCTTGCCTGACTCTCCTACTAGGCTTGGGAAGCTTGGTCTCCCTGCCGAGGTAAGGTCGAACGTCCTGCCGAGCCTTACACTCGAACTCCAGCCAAGCCCCCTTGCCTGACTCTCCTACTAGGCTTGGGAAGCTTGGTCTCCCTGCCGAGGTAAGGTCGAACGTCCTGCCGAGCCTTACACTCAAACTCCGGACAAGCCCCCTTGCCTGACTGTCCTACTTGGCTTGGGAAGCTTGGTCTCCCTGCCGAGGCAAGGTCGAACGTCCTGCCGAGCCTTACACTCGAACTCCGGACAAGCCCCCTTGCCTGACCCTACTAGGCTTGGTAAGCTTGGTCTCCCTGCCGAGGTAAGGTCGAACGTCCTGCCGAGCCTTACACTCGAACTCCGGCCAAGCCCCCTTGCCTGACTCTCCTAATAGGCTTGGGAAGCTTGGTCTCCCTGCCGAGGTAAGGTCGAACGTCCTGCCGAACCTTACACTCGAACTCCGGCCAAGCCCCCTTGCCTGCCCCTACTAGGCTTGGGAAGTTTGGTCTCCCTGCCGAGGTAAGGTCGAACGCCCTGCCGAGCCTTACACTCGAACTCCAGCCAAGCCCCCTTGCCTGCCCCTGCTAAGCTTGGGAAGCTTGGTCTCCCTGCCGAGGTAAGGTCGAAAGTCCTGCCGAGCCTTACACTCGAACTCCAGCCAAGCCCCCTTGCCTGCCTCTACTAGGCTTGGGAAGCTTGGTCTCCCTGCCGAGGTAAGGTCGAACGTCCTGCCGAGCCTTACACTCGAACTCCGGCCAAGCCCCCTTGCCTGACTCTCTACTAGGCTTGGGAAGCTTGGTCTCCCTGCCGAGGTAAGGTCGAACGTCCTGCCGAGCCTTACACTCGAACTCCGGCCAAGCCCCCTTGCCTGACTCTCCTACTAGGCTTGGGAAGCTTGGTCTCCCTGCCGAGGTAAGGTCGAACGTACTGCCGAGCCTTACACTCGAACTCCGGCCAAGCCCCTTGCCTGACTCTCCTACTAGGCTTGGGAAGCTTGGTCTCCCTGCCGAGGTAAGGTCGAACGTCCTGCCGAGCCTTACACTCGAACTCCGGCCAAGCCCCCTTGCCTGCCCCTACTAGGCTTGGGAAGCTTGGTCTCCCTGCCGAGGTAAGGTCGAACGTCCTGCCGAGCCTTACACTCGAACTCCGGCCAAGCCCCCTTGCCTGACCCTACTAGGCTTGGGAAGCTTGGTCTCCCTGCCGAGGTAAGGTCGAACGTCCTGCCGAGCCTTACACTCGAACTCCGGCCAAGCCCCCTTGCCTGACTCTCCTACTAGGCTTGGGAAGCTTGGTCTCCCTGCCGAGGTAAGGTCGAACGTCCTGCCGAGCCTTACACTCGAACTCCGGCCAAGCCCCCTTGCCTGCCCCTACTAGGCTTGGGAAGCTTGGTCTCCCTGCCGAGGTAAGGTCGAACGTCCTGCCGAGCCTTACACTCGAACTCCGGCCAAGCCCCCTTGCCTGACTCTCCTACTAGGCTTGGGAAGCTTGGTCTCCCTGCCGAGGTAAGGTCGAACGTCCTGCCGAGCCTTACACTCGAACTCGGCCAAGCCCCCTTGCCTGACTCTCCTACTAGGCTTGGGAAGCTTGGTCTCCCTGCCGAGGTAAGGTCGAACGTCCTGCCGAGCCTTACACTCGAACTCCGGCCAAGCCCCCTTGCCTGACTCTCCTACTAGGCTTGGGAAGCTTGGTCTCCCTGCCGAGGTAAGGTCGAACGTCCTGCCGAGCCTTACACTCGAACTCCGGCCAAGCCCCCTTGCCTGACTCTCCTACTAGGCTTGGGAAGCTTGGTCTCCCTGCCGAGGTAAGGTCGAACGTCCTGCCGAGCCTTACACTCGAACTCCGGCCAAGCCCCCTTGCCTGACCTCCTACTAGGCTTGGGAAGCTTGGTCTCCCTGCCGAGGTAAGGTCGAACGTCCTGCCGAGCCTTACACTCGAACTCCGGCCAAGCCCCCTTGCCTGACTCTCCTACTAGGCTTGGGAAGCTTGGTCTCCCTGCCGAGGTAAGGTCGAACGTCCTGCCGAGCCTTACACTCGAACTCCGGCCAAGCCCCTTGCCTGACTCTCCTACTAGGCTTGGGAAGCTTGGTCTCCCTGCCGAGGTAAGGTCGAACGTCCTGCCGAGCCTTACACTCGAACTCGCGCCAAGCCCCCTTGCCTGACTCTCCTACTAGGCTTGGGAAGCTTGGTCTCCCTGCCGAGGTAAGGTCGAACGTCCTGCCGAGCCTTACACTCGAACTCCGGCCAAGCCCCCTTGCCTGACCCTACTAGGCTTGGGAAGCTTGGTCTCCCTGCCGAGGTAAGGTCGAACGTCCTGCCGAGCCTTACACTCGAACTCCGGCCAAGCCCCCTTGCCTGACTCTCCTACTAGGCTTGGGAAGCTTGGTCTCCCTGCCGAGGTAAGGTCGAACGTCCTGCCGAGCCTTACACTCGAACTCCGGCCAAGCCCCCTTGCCTGACTCTCCTACTAGGCTTGGGAAGCTTGGTCTCCCTGCCGAGGTAAGGTCGAACGTCCTGCCGAGCCTTACACTCGAACTCCGGCCAAGACCCCTTGCCTGACTCTCCTACTAGGCTTGGGAAGCTTGGTCTCCCTGCCGAGGTAAGGTCGAACGTCCTGCCGAGCCTTACACTCGAACTCCGGCCAAGCCCCCTTGCCTGACTCTCCTACTAGGCTTGGGAAGCTTGGTCTCCCTGCCGAGGTAAGGTCGAACGTCCTGCCGAGCCTTACACTCGAACTCCGGCCAAGCCCCTTTCCTGACTCTCCTACTAGGCTTGGGAAGCTTGGTCTCCCTGCCGAGGTAAGGTCGAACGTCCTGCCGAGCCTTACACTCGAACTCCGGCCAAGCCCCCTTGCCTGACTCTCCTACTAGGCTTGGGAAGCTTGGTCTCCCTGCCGAGGTAAGGTCGAACGTCCTGCCGAGCCTTACACTCGAACTCCGGCCAAGCCCCCTTGCCTGACTCTCCTACTAGGCTTGGGAAGCTTGGTCTCCCTGCCGAGGTAAGGTCGAACGTCCTGCCGAGCCTTACACTCGAACTCCGGCCAAGCCCCCTTGCCTGACTCCCTACTAGGCTTGGGAAGCTTGGTCTCCCTGCCGAGGTAAGGTCGAACGTCCTGCCGAGCCTTACACTCGAACTCCGGCCAAGCCCCCTTGCCTGACTCTCCTACTAGGCTTGGGAAGCTTGGTCTCCCTGCCGAGGTAAGGTCGAACGTCCTGCCGAGCCTTACACTCGAACTCCGGCCAAGCCCCCTTGCCTGCCCCTACTAGGCTTGGGAAGCTTGGTCTCCCTGCCGAGGTAAGGTCGAACGTCCTGCCGAGCCTTACACTCGAACTCCGGCCAAGCCCCCTTGCCTGACTCTCCTACTAGGCTTGGGAAGCTTGGTCTCCCTGCCGAGGTAAGGTCGAACGTCCTGCCGAGCCTTACACTCGAACTCCGGCCAAGCCCCCTTGCCTGACTCTCCTACTAGGCTTGGGAAGCTTGGTCTCCCTGCCGAGGTAAGGTCGAACGTCCTGCCGAGCCTTACACTCGAACTCGGGCCAAGCCCCCTTGCCTGACTCTCCTACTAGGCTTGGGAAGCTTGGTCTCCCTGCCGAGGTAAGGTCGAACGTCCTGCCGAGCCTTACACTCGAACTCCGGCCAAGCCCCCTTGCCTGCCCCTACTAGGCTTGGGAAGCTTGGTCTCCCTGCCGAGGTAAGGTCGAACGTCCTGCCGAGCCTTACACTCGAACTCCGGCCAAGCCCCCTTGCCTGACTCCCTACTAGGCTTGGGAAGCTTGGTCTCCCTGCCGAGGTAAGGTCGAACGTCCTGCCGAGCCTTACACTCGAACTCCGGCAAGCCCCCTTGCCTGACTCTCCTACTAGGCTTGGGAAGCTTGGTCTCCCTGCCGAGGTAAGGTCGAACGTCCTGCCGATCCTTACACTCGAACTCCAGCCAAGCCCCCTTGCCTGCCACTACTAGGCTTGGGAAGCTTGGTCTCCCTGCCGAGGTAAGGTCGAACGTCCTGCCGAGCCTTACACTCAAACTCCGGCCAAGCCCCCTTGCCTGACTCTCCTACTAGGCTTGGGAAGCTTGGTCTCCCTGCCGAGGTAAGGTCGAACGTCCTGCCGAGCCTTACACTCGAACTCTGGCCAAGCCCCCTTGCCTGACTCTCCTACTAGGCTTGGGAAGCTTGGTCTCCCTGCCGAGGTAAGGTCGAACGTCCTGCCGAGCCTTACACTCGAACTCCAGCCAAGCCCCCTTGCCTGCCCCTACTAGGCTTGGGAAGCTTGGTCTCCCTGCCGAGGTAAGGTCGAACGTCCTGCCGAGCCTTACACTCGAACTCCGGCCAAGCCCCCTTGCCTGACTTTCCTACTAGGCTTGGGAAGCTTGCTCTCCCTGCCGAGGTAAGGTCGAACGTCCTGCCGAGCCTTACACTCGAACTCCGGCCAAGCCCCCTTGCCTGCCCCTACTAGGCTTGGGAAGCTTGGTCTCCCTGCCGAGGTAAGGTCGAACGTCCTGCCGAGCCTTACACTCGAACTCCGGACAAGCCCCCTTGCCTGACTCTCTTACTCGGCTTGGTAAGCTTGGTCTCCCTGCCGAGGTAAGGTCGAACGTCCTGCCGAGCCTTACACTCAAACTCCGGCCAAGCCCCCTTGCCTGAATCTCCTACTAGGCTTGGGAAGCTTGGTCTCCCTGCCGAGGTAAGGTCGAACGTCCTGCCGAGCCTTACACTCGAACTCCGGCCAAGCCCCCTTGCCTGACTCTCCTACTAGGCTTGGGAAGCTTGGTCTCCCTGCCGAGGTAACGTCGAACGTCCTGCCGAGCCTTACACGCGAACTCCGGCCAAGCCCCCTTGCCTGCCCCTACTAGGCTTGGGAAGCTTGGTCTCCCTGCCGAGGTAAGGTCGAACGTCCTGCCGAGCCTTACACTCGAACTCCGGCCAAGCCCCCTTGCCTGACTCTCCTACTAGGCTTGGGAAGCTTGGTCTCCCTGCCGAGGTAAGGTCGAACGTCCTGCCGAGCCTTACACTCGAACTCCGGCCAAGCCCCCTTGCCTGACTCTCCTACTAGGCTTGGGAAGCTTGGTCTCCCTGCCGAGGTAAGGTCGAACAGCCTGCCGAGCCTTACACTCGAACTCCGGCCAAGCCCCCTTGCCTGAGTCTCCTACTAGGCTTGGGAAGCTTGGTCTCCCTGCCGAGGTAAGGTCGAACGTCCTGCCGAGCCTTACACTCGAACTCTGGCCAAGCCCCCTTGCCTGACTCTCCTACTAGGCTTGGGAAGCTTGGTCTCCCTGCCGAGGTAAGGTCAAACGTCCTGCCGAGCCTTACACTCGAACTCTGGCCAAGCCCCCTTGCCTGACTCTCCTACTAGGCTTGGGAAGCTTGGTCTCCCTGCCGAGGTAAGGTCGAACGTCCTGCCGAGCCTTACACTCGAACTCCAGCCAAGCCCCCTTGCCTGACTCTCCTACTAGGCTTGGGAAGCTTGGTCTCCCTGCCGAGGTAAGGTCGAACGTCCTGCCGAGCCTTACACTCAAACTCCGGCCAAGCCCCCTTGCCTGACTCTCCTACTTGGCTTGGGAAGCTTGGTCTCCCTGCCGAGGTAAGGTCGTACGTCCTGCCGAGCCTTACACTCGAACTCCGGACAAGCCCCCTTGCCTGACCCTACTAGGCTTGGGAAGCTTGGTCTCCCTGCCGAGGTAAGGTCGAACGTCCTTCCGAGCCTTACACTTGAACTCCGGCCAAGCCCCCTTGCCTGACTCTCCTACTAGGCTTGGGAAGCTTGGTCTCCCTGCCGAGGTAAGGTCGAACGTCCTGCCGAGCCTTACACTCAAACTCCGGACAAGCCCCCTTGCCTGACTCTCCTACTAGGCTTGGGAAGCTTGGTCTCCCTGCCGAGGTAAGGTCGAACGTCCTGCCGAGCCTTACACTCGAACTCCGGCCAAGCCCCCTTGCCTGGCTCTCCTACTAGGCTTGGGAAGCTTGGTCTCCCTGCCGAGGTAAGGTCGAACAGCCTGCCGAGCCTTACACTCGAACTCCGGACAAGCCCCCTTGCCTGACCCTACTAGGCTTGGGAAGCTTGGTCTCCCTGCCGAGGTAAGGTCGAACGTCCTGCCGAGCCTTACACTCAAACTCCGGCCAAGCCCCCTTGTCTGACTCTCCTACTAGGCTTGGTAAGCTTGGTCTCCCTGCCGAGGTAAGGTCGAACGTCCTGCCGAGCCTTACACTCAAATTCCGGACAAGCCCCCTTGCCTGACTCTCCTACTAGGCTTGGGAAGCTTGGTCTCCCTGCCGAGGTAAGGTCGAACGTCCTGCCGAGCCTTACACTCGAACTCCGGCCAAGCCCCCTTGCCTGACTCTCCTACTAGGCTTATCTTGCTTGCCTTCCTGCCTTTCTGCTTACTCAGGTTAGTGCCTCTTCTGACGGGGACATCCTGCCCTGCCTTTCAGGGCCATTCCCCTATCTGCTCTGACATGGACCTCCATCCATGCCTGCCATGGACATCCTACCTGCCCTGTTATCCTGTCCTGCCTGGCGGGGACATGCCTTTTGCCTGTTGGGGACATGCTCTCTGTCTGCCAGGTTCATGCCCTCTGCCTGCTAGGACACCCCACCCTACCTGCCAGGGACATCCCACCTGCCATCCCATCCCATCCTGCCGGCGCCGGGGACATGTCCTCTAGGACTTCCACATCCCACCTGCCCTGCTGGAGATATTCCCCTTGCCCTGATTGCCAGGGACTTACTTTGCCCGTAGGGCACCTCCACACGCTCGGAGGAGGGCCTGCTTTACTTCTAAGGAGACGCCTCCATCGTTCCTGTGTTCCACTCGCTTCCCCACATTCTCGGCCGGCCCCTTCGCAGGAGTCCGGAAACGCGGTACTAGCAGGTCCCTCTTGCTTCGGGGGTCCAAACTGCCGGCCCCCGTCTCACTCACTCACTCGTTCGCTCGTCTCCTGGTTTTTCTTACCAATCCGACGCTCCTCTGTGTTGCTTGTCTCACGCTGATCCTAGGGTCCGAAGGTAGCCAACAACTCCAGAGGGTCCGTCAAAGCAGGTGGTCCAGCTGTCCAGCTGCCCGGGGGTCCTCTTCGGGCGTGGCTCTCCTGGACAAGCCCCCAAATTGAAATGAACAGGGCTAATGCCTTTATTAATGTTCAGCTCTTTATTAAAAGATCAGCTGGGCAGGGGGCTCGACGCAGAGCTCACCCCCGCGGTTGTAGCTTTCCCAGGCAGCCAAAAGGAAGGAGGTGTGCAGAGTCGGTCACTGGAGTCCTGAGCAGCAGCTGTCCTTTCTCCTTTCCTTGTGGCACACCGGTGGCCCGAGGATGTGGAGGCGTGGCGTGCAGAGTCTGTTGCTGACGTCCAGAACAACAGCTGTCCCCACTCCTTCCGTGGTGGCAGCACCAGGGCTCTTTGTCTCTCTATCGCCCTGCTTCTCAGAGCCTAATATAGTCTGTTCCTTCTTAGGTGATGGCGACGGTTAAAAGCCAGTCAGGGGATGTGTTTCCCTCTTCCTCAGTTAGGGCATTTGTCTAGACTCCTCTATTGTGTTCAGTTTTTGATTTATATTCATTTTTATCTCCTAAAAATACTCCCATGATCCTAAGGGGTTTTTATTTGCATGTTAGTCCCAGAATGGCAGCGTGGAGGGGTGGGAGGCCAGGTAGTTTAGAGAAAACAAACAGAGCAATTAGCTAATTAGCATTTCAATATCGGTACCTAGCTAGAGTTAGTAGTTTTCTTTTAGTGTTGCCATGGGAACTAGGAAAGCCCTGCCCGCGTCTCTGGGGAACACCTGGAAACTGTTCATAACAGAACGAATATGCATGATCCTATTGTGTAACTCTATGCACATGTAAACTAGTAAGGAAGAATAAAAAGGGATCGGGAGTTCTCAGGGGCGTGCATGTCCTTTGAAGGGGAACAATCCCCACATGCGCCCAGCGCTGCAATTAACATAATGGCTTTACAACTTTTACAAGTTGTGATGTTTGATCTTTTATCCACAATTTATTATGGCGAGCCAGGCAGGCGGGTTTTCTGTCCTCGCAGGGGCAGAGGGGATAACAGACCTCCTTGATACACCCCGGGGAATTTCCCTGGAGGGGGCTCCACTCTGTCTCGGCTTGCCACCTGTGGAGACAGACATCGACCTGCGAAGGGTGCTGGGGGAGAGAGAGAGACAGGACTGCTGATAAGTCACTCAGAGACGTCTGAGGCTCTCGTTCCTGTGCCTGCAGGCAGCCAGGCCGATAGAGCGGCTGGGGACGGGTTCATTGTTCGATAGAGCAGCTGCTAGTTACTCTGAGGATGAGTCGGGTGAACCCGAACTTTGTATGCTTGTGGTGTCCGAACATTGTGTGCTTAATGTTAATGTGTTTGTAATCGTGGGAGTGCGTGGTGTATGAGAGAGAGAGCGAGTGAGGGAGTGTACCCACGGCATGCGAGGAGCATTTTACCCGTGTCTGAAGCAGCCGAGTGAGGCCCGGGGCACCAGCTGGGACAAGCTGTGGGGGCAGGAGCAGGGAATGCCCTGCGGAGAAGTGGAACAAGTGGAGAAATGTGGGTGAGGACATTTTTTGTGTTTAAAGGTGGTGATTTGTGTAGACTGTGCACATTTTAACCGTGGCCAGACGAACTTAGGGTGGTTCCTCTGCCCCAGTGGTTCAGACTTGATTCCTGGAATTTTACTGTGTGCTGTTATTCTGATTGTGTCCAGAGTGTGTGAGGGCCAGAGGAAGCTGATGTGGGTAGATGCTGAATTGTTGTATGCTGTGTTGTGTTGAGAAAAGTGGGCACTTTAAGAGATACCACCTTTCCCGGTGAGTTTGTGTGGTTCTTACCCCGCATTGTGGTAATTTGATTCTCGGGATTGTAGTGTTGTATTTGTTGAGATTTTAGGATTTTGTTTGCAACAAGTGTAGCATTTTATGCAGAAAAGCTACAGTATGGTGATTTATGTTTAACTGTGGTAAAACAAATTAGAGGAATTCCAGGAATTCCTCTCCCCCACAGCACCTTAAGCCCTGACTCTCGTGAATTTGAGATAAGGGGGGGGGGGTTGGGGAGGGGTCTGTGTTTGTGGGCATATCAGTGGAAACAATGCTTTAATTAGATTGTGTGGGAAGAGAACTGGAAAAGACTGAGATTTTGTAAAACAGAGTTTAGATTGAGGAGACAAATGAGTTTATATAATAGGGGCTTTATTGGACTTTAGCTGGTAATATAGTAAGTCTAGACTGAAAACAACCCGCCATACAGGTTAAGTGATAAATGCCGAAGTGATAAACGGAACAGGCTGCGGGCAATTCCCAGGAGTTTTTGGTGCATTGAGAGGCTGGCACCTTGCGTGAGTACTATTGCAATGCAGAGTTTGTGAGAGGCGCTGGTATTGCTGCTCTATGCCCCAAGTGTAAATTGAAGGTTCCTGATCAAGCCGATTCAGAACCTGAAATCTTAAAGCTTATGTGTGGAGGATCGCATCTGATACCTGCCACCTGGAGGTCTGTGTGTGAGAAAAACTGAGAAAAGACCGTGAGGCTTGGGGTAGAAACAAGATAGTATAAGGAGAAGGAGATAATGAGAACTAACCAGAGCAAAGAGGCTCCCGAACAAGCCCCTTTGGGGGGGGGGGGGGGGGGCTCACTGGGAGAAAGCCGCCAGTAGGAGCGGCTTGGAAAATAAAAAATATTTATAATACCTTATTGCAGTTAATGCTGTTTTAAGATGAGAAAACAAATGAGATGAGGTCTCGTATGCTGATATGTTTTTTGCCTTAAAGAATCACCCAGAATGGCAGAGTAACTGTGGGTTCAGAGCTGCCTCTGACCCACTTGTGTTAGCTCTTGAAAAAGAAAACAGAGCAACGAGAAGGCAAATCAAATGTGTTGTTCAGCATGCAGTATAAGGCAGCGATGTATAAAATCAGACAAAGCTTATCATCCTAAAACACAAAAACAAAATACATGATTTGTTAAAGGCTCCTCCTAAGGTAAGGGAGGATGAGGAGGACCTCCCCAAAAGGGAAGAGGACTCAGGCTCCGAAGGTATACCCACTCGAACCCATCCCCCTCCTGGCAGTCCAATTTCACCCAGAACTAGGAGGTAACAGACCCCTCTGCAAGAGGCAGTGAGACCAGAAGAAAGGAAAAGGGTGGAATTTTGGTTGATACAGGGGCCATATATTCAGTTTTAAATAAAGCTTTAGTACCTGTGGAGAATGATTATGTTGTAGTGTGGGGAACAACTGGCCAGTCTGAGAAGGCATATTTTTGCAAATCTCTGAAGTATAAATTGGCTGTCAATAAGATAACAAAGGATTTATATCCTGTGGTAGCAAATCCATATACCTTACTAACTTGTTTAACACCTGAACTAACTTGGTTTCTGTTATGAACAGTTTCCAGGTGTTCCCCAGAGATTCTGTTATGAACAGTTTCCAGGTGTTCCCCAGAGACGCGGGCAGGGCTTTCCTAGTTCCCATGGCAACACTAAAAGAAAACTACTAACTCTAGCTAGGTACCGATATTGAAATGCTAATTAGCTAATTGCTCTGTTTGTTTTCTCTAAACTACCTGGCCTCCCACCCCTCCACGCTGCCATTCTGGGACTAACATGCAAATAAAAACCCCTTAGGATCATGGGAGTATTTTTAGGAGATAAAAATGAATATAAATCAAAAACTGAACACAATAGAGGAGTCTAGACAAATGCCCTAGCTGAGGAAGAGGGAAACACATCCCCTGACTGGCTTTTAACCGTCGCCATCACCTAAGAAAGAACAGACTATATTAGGCTCTGAGAAGCCGGGAGATAGAGACAGAGAGCCCTGGTGCTGCCACCAGGGAATGAGTGGGGACAGCTGTTGTTCTGGACTTCAGCAACAGACTCTGCACACCACGCCTCCTCATCCTCGGGCCACCGGTGTGCCACAAGGAAAGGAGAAAGGACAGCTGCTGCTCAGGACTCCAGTGACCGACTCTGCACACCTCCTTCCTTTTGGCTGCCTGGGAAAGCTACAACCGTGGGGGCGAGGTCTGCGTCGAGCCCCCTGCCCAGCTGATCTTTTTAATAAAGAGCTGAACATTAATAAAGGCATTAGCCCTGTTCATTTCAGTTTCGATCTGAAAGATGCTTTCTATTGCCTCCCTATCCACGAAGCCAGCCAAAAAAATTTTGCATTTGAAACCCAGCTCACATGGTCCATGTGCCTCCAGGCTTCAAAAATTCCCCCACTCTGTTTGGAGAGCAACTTGCAGAGATCCAGAGTCCTGGGAAACTCCACAGGAAGAAGGAAGAAGCCTTTCAGATTTCCTAGGACTCCAAGGATACAGAGTATTAAAGAAAAAGGCACAGGCATGCCAGGGTGGTGCCGGCTGTGGGTTTATAATTACGGACTGTTCGTCAGATAGAGATCTCCAGTGGACAAAGGAAGCCACACGGGCCATTCACCAGCAAAAGAGTGCCTTCATGTCAACTCCAGCTTTGGGACTTCTGGATCTTCTTTTCTCAGTGGAAATCAAGGAGAAGCAGTACACCACGATTGCCTGGAGACTATTGAAGATACTTAGTCCAGTCTCCCAGACTTAAAGG
Source organism: Vidua chalybeata (assembly GCF_026979565.1). NCBI lineage: Eukaryota > Metazoa > Chordata > Aves > Passeriformes > Viduidae > Vidua > Vidua chalybeata. The sequence goes on from NW_026530325.1 coordinate 15,660, forward strand.
ACACTCCTTTGGACAATGCAGAGACCTGGTTCACTGACAGGAGTAGCTATGTTGCCAGTGGAAAGTGACATGCTGGATATGCAGTCACTACCTGCAGAGAGGTAATAGAATCTGCACCCTTACCAACAGGCACCTCTGCACAGAAGGCCAAGATTATCGCAGTGACCCGTGCCATGGAAATGGCAAAAGGAAAGAGAATAAACATCTATACAGACTTGAGGTATGCATTTGGAGTTGTGCACGCACATGGAGCTGTCTGGAGAGAGAGGGGACTGCTGACTTCACAAGGAAAGAACATTAAACATGCACAAGAGATAATCCAGCTGCTGGAAGCAGTTCAGCTGCCTGAAAATGTAGCAATTATGCATATTAAAGCACACCAGAGAGTGAGTTCAGAACTGGAAAAAATAAATGAGCTGGTGGATGGAGAGGCAAAGAAAGCAGCAAAAGGTGAGGTAATTATGGACAGATTTCCCTTGAAGGTCAGCCAGAATATAATAATAATACTAATCAAAAGGGACATATATCCAAGAGAGGTGGGCTACCATTGAAGGGGAGCTGGTAATCCCTCCCCATTTGTGTGGCCACTAGTAAGGGAGGAGCACCAGAAAACACACTGGGGCCTAACTACTTAAAAGCTTTTATAAAGTGTGGCTCCTTTCCCAGAATGACCAAGACTGCCAGTGTTACAGAGTGCATCGAAATGAAGTGTTGACTGTTAAGCAGTAGTTTCCACAGGCTTTCTAGAACACATATCTGATTGAAAGGATCATTGCCAGGAATTTATATGCCACTATCACTCAGGTGAACTGACAGTGTGATCCTTGCCTCCAGACTAACCCCAAGAATACCCCCAGATCAAAACTTGGTCAGATTGGGAGGAGCCATGGACCTGGACAGCAGTAGTAAATTGACTTTTCAAAACTCCCATGGAAAGGAGGGTGTCAGTATTTATGAGTATTGACAAATACATTTTCAAGGTGGCCAGAAGCATTCCCCACCAGAACTGTCAAGGTGACCAGAGTAAATAATACTGCTTTCGGAGTTCCAGACACAATATTCCCAGAAAAAGGATCACATTTTATTTCCAGAATAGTGAAAGAGGCCTATATGGTGGGTTTAAGTAGACAGCTCAGAGAAAATGAAAAAACATGTGGCTGGAACTCAGAGCAGGGAGCTAAGTGAAACAGTACATAACATACAGCCTGGGAATTATGTATACGTTAAGGCTCTTACAGAAAAGACTTTGGAACCACAGTGGGAAGGACCATTCCAGGTGCTTCTCACCACCTTCACCACAATGAAGATTAAGAAGCAGAATTCCCGGATCCACCACGCTCAAATGAAGCAGGCCCCAGAAGCCCCTTGGAAATTGACACCAAGAGACAATTAACTGAAACAAAAACTTATTTGTGCAAAGTGAGTGTATTGCGGGGGGGGGGGTTGTTTGTAATTTTATTTATAGAATTGTTTTGTGTATAATTGTAATTGAAGTCCTGGAGTACCTCTATCAAAAACAATGCTGAATGGCCTCGGTCCCAGGTTTTAATCAGTATACTGGATCTATGACAGAGCTGGCCACTGCAGCAGGTGGACTGGCAAACTTAAAACAACCCCTACAGTTATCCCTAAGAGGCCGGGGACCAAGACCACAAGTTAATAGTAGAAGTGCTTAGTACGGTTCAAGATAACGTGTTCTTTAGCTTTCAGTTTTATACAAGCACAGTTATGGATGCAGGCAACAGCAGCTTTGATCATACGGGAAGGGGGTGAAAGTAATTTTCCAGCTGAAATCTGAAGGATTGTCTGGGATAATGTGATTGATTCTGAAAGAAAGTTTCAGTCCTGGTGGACTATGGTAAATTTTACCTATGATCCTGCTTCTAATGTGGCCACTGCCTTTGTACTTACTGTACGCAATGCCACTGTTTATGTTATCCACCCCATCATCGCACTAGGATTAAATAATGAAAAATGGTGCTCTACCCCTCAGAACATAGGGTGTGGGCACGAAAGGTGAATGAAAAGTGGCAAAGAGTAAACTTAGAATCTTGTGCTACTAGGGAACAACTAGGATTCATTTGTGAAAGCAATACTATTAATGCTCAAGATATGTGTCTTGACACTAAACAAAGTATTTGCCACTTTGAGATTCATCTAGTCACTGATCAGAAAACTGTGCTTGTATATACTGGTAAAGGTTGTGTATGCTTGAGAACTGCTTGTGCTATTGAAAAAAATCGATAACAATTTTGCTGTGTCTAGTAGATCAAATGTACATGGTAAAGCATTAAGGGACACTTATAAGGATTTTCATTAAGTAAAAGAATTCACTTATTTTTTTGGAAAGGGGGGAATGAAACAGAGTGAAAATTTAACAGGGTAGAAATCCATTTGGATTTAGGTGAAATGTGCCGCTTTGAATTATTAGTAGCTTGCTAGCATAGGTAAAATATGCTGTTTAGTCTGGTAGCTCTGCAGCACAAATAAAAACTGCCCCAGCGGAGGAGAAAGAATGCGAATTTCCAAGCTGAAGAGATAAGAGAGGCTCCTTGAATTTTGAAATAGAGAGGGCAGGGTGACCCAGGAGTTATTTCTGTACTTTCTGATTTAAAAACTAGCTACAAGGGAAACTAGCTGCAAGTGTAACTAGCTGCAAGTGTAACACGAAATCAGTAGAATGAATATGCATGAACCTATTGTTAAACTCTATGCATATGTAAACTAGTAAGGAGAAATAAATAGGGATCGGGAGTTCTCAGGGGCCTGCATATCGATCCCCACATGTGCCCAGTGCTGCGATAAACATACTGGCTTTACAACCTTTACAAGTTGTGAAGTTTGATCTTTTATCCTCAATTCAATGAGAACCATCTGTTGGGAGATGCCCTTAGAGAGGAACATGTTAAAAATTCAAAGCATTCTGACACACCGAAAGAAACAGAGGAGAAGGAAATTCCCCACATTAATCAAATTTATCCCCACAAAGAATTAGCTCTGGTGAAAAATTGTGGGGAACATTGCTGTCCTAGCTTGAGACCCTTAATTAAAACAGAATACAACTATATCAATGATGAGGATTTTGACCCACACATAACCTCTAAATAAATCCCATACACAGCTACTGAATTAGCTAAATTAAAAAAGGAGTATGGATGTCTCCCTCACAAATCTGAGACAGAATATGCATTCCGAGTGTCTCTTACCGGGGGAGATCAAATTCATTTATCAGAACAGGAAGCCAGTGGGTACTGGGGACATGGGGTGTTTTGAATAATGGGGGACAGATGTAGCCCATGGTCCCTAACTCAGCACTCAGTTTATTGGGCAGGGGGGCTTAACCCCTTGGAAAGGGGAGACCCTTTAGCCATAGTTGGTACCTTCGGCTGCGCGTCGCTTTTCCCACCCTGACTGGCTCCCGAGAGCACTGCTTGGTGCCTCGGCTCCTCGTCAGGGTTGGTGCCACCGCTACTTCCGAGCGCTTCTGCGGCTGCGCTCCGGGTGGGCTGGCCGCGCTTCGTCGTTGGCACGAGGGAAGGAAACGAAGAGGCAGGGAATTGTTCAAACCTGTCCACATCGCGGCTGGGTGCTTTATTGGTCGCAGGAGCCGCAATGGAGAAGCCGCGGCCGCTCCCAGCCTTGCTTGGACGAATCTGGCCCCAAGGCTGGGGTGCCGCGGAGGGATATAGGGGTGGGACAGGGGAGGACTGGAGCTCTCCACCCAATGAACACAGACGCCATGACTGTGACGTTGCCACAACAGCCAATGGGCACACGACGAGGGCGGATACGGGGGTTCAGGGCCAGTGGGACTGCGGGAATGAGGTGACGAGCACAGAACTGCTGGAGACCGGATGGGGGAGTGGTCACAGGAGTGGCATGGGAGAAGACCCAATGGCCAGCACCCTGGGGCTAACTTCAGTGGGGGGGGAAGACACGGGAGACACATGAGGATACATGGAACCGGAAAGCTAACAAAGACCAGAACCCCAAATCTGAACCCAAAACCCAGGATGCAACAGGTACCCCTGATCAACTCCTAGAAAACATTCACAAAGCTGCCTGCTTGCAAATGATACATGAGAGAAAATTAACTACAGGCTATGAATCACCAATGCAATTTCCTGTAAAGCCTGAAATTATGACTCCTTTAATTCGAGGCCTTCCAGAATCACTTAAACCCACAGTAATTTTTCTTCAAAAAATCATAGCAGCTATATCTCCTATAGAAATACTGGATCGATTTTTTAATAACCAGAATAACCCTTCTGTTTCCACTGATCCAGGATTCACTCCATTTGCTACCCCTTCTCAGCCACCAAGTTCACAATCACATTCTTCTGCCGGTAACCGTAAAATTTGTCCATGGAGTGAACTGGCAGAGGAGCTGATTAATTACAGTAGAAAATATGGACCTGTAAAGATCCCAGAAGAAAAATCAGAAAAAACAAAGGATGTTAGATACATTGCTTCTCCTAACGTAAAACCAGAAAAGGATAAGCAAATCTCTAACCACCAGTTTTGGTGGTCGTTGGGGATAAAAAAGGGTGTCCCCAAAGATGTAATGGATGGCTTACCGCTTGAAAAGTTGAGTAAAATAGTTTCTAATTGGCACTGTCCCAAATCCATTGTGTCGAGTTCCCCCACTGTACGACCCAGTGCACCCCTTCTTCCACAGATTCTAGACAATGAACAAAAGCAATCACCTGCACAGGCGTTTGGCAGTGAACCACAGCCATCTCCTGCACAGGTTCTGGGCAGTGAGCCTAAGCAGTCCCTTTCCCAAATTTCGGGAATTGAGCCAAAACACCTTCAGCGTCAGGAAAACTGAAAACTCCATCTCTCAAGGGTGAGCGGAGAGGCGGAGAGTGGTTATTTTTAAGAATGTTCACTAGAAATCATAAAACTGGAGATATATTAATTACAGCAATAGTGGGTCCTAAAAGGGCACTGGTTACTTTCGTAGTTGATAGTACAAATTTCTGCATTAACATATACAGCTGCCCAGAAATGTGGAATTTTTCCAATTAGAAAACAATATTATGTTCTTAATGCTTTAGGAACTACAGAAAATATGAATGTGGCTTTAGAAGAGAATCAATTAGTTGTCAAAATGGTAATTGGGGATATTCCAAACAATTTACTAGGGATGGACGTTCTTGCTGGGAGGTAGTGGAAAGATTTTGAGGGATTCCTGTGGTCATTTGGCACGCCACATCTTAACATTAGACTGCTCCAAGTTGCACCCTCCCTACCATTTAGCAAAACTACTAATGTAAAACAATACCCTCTTCCTTCTGGTGCCAGAGAGGGCATCAGACCGGTTATACAGAAATTGTGAGACCAAGGAGTAATACTTAATACACATTCTCCTTTCAACTCGCCAGTGTGGCCAGTTCACAAACCCAATGGGAAGTGGACACTGACAGTAGACTTTCGCAGGCTTAATGCCAACACAGACCCTCTCACGGCAGCGGTCCCAAATTTAGCTGAATTAATAACATCAATTCAAGAAAAAGCTCATTCAATCATGGCAACTATAGATGTCAAAGACATGTTTTTCATGATACCTATACAGCCAGAAGATATGGACCGTTTTGCTTTCACATGGGAAGGACAGCAATACACTTTCACTAGGGCTCCCCAAGGTTACAAACACTCCTCCACTTTAGCCCACCATGCTTTAGCCTGTGAATTAGAAAAAATACCCAAACCTGACAATGTAGCTGTTTATCAATACATTGATGATAATCTTGTGGGAGGAGATGAAATAGAAGTAGTGGGAGATACCCAGCAAAAAAATAATCTCCCATTTGGAAAGTCGTGATTTACAAATTCCCTCAGAGAAAATTAAAAAACCCTCTCAGGAAGTGAACTTTTTCGAAATTTGGTGGAAAGGAGGTATGACATGTATTCCACCCGATACCTTAAACTCTTTAGATCAGATTAAAATGCCTCATTCCAGGAAAGTTCTCCAACAAGCTTTAGGATTATTAGTGTTTTGGAGAAAACACATTCCAGATTTTTCAATAATTGCCAGGCCCCTTTATGACTTGCTGAGGAAAGGGGTGAAATGGGATTGGACTCCTCAGGAGGAAGCATTGCAATTGCTGATTTTTGAAGCAACAGCTCATCAAGCACTAGGCCCTATCCATCCTACAGATCCCTTTCAGGTGGAATGGGGATATGCCTCCTCTGGGCTGTCAGTACACATATGGCAGTGGGGGCCTGGGGGGCCGACAAGGCCTGTAGGTTTTTATTCCCATGGTTTCAAAGATGCTGAGAAAAGATACGCTACCTGGGAAAAGGGATTGTTTGTGGTTAGCTTAGCTCTCATAGAAGTGGAAAAAATTGCATGACAATAACCAATTGTATTGAGAGGCCCTTTCAATGTTATTAAGACAGTCACTACTGGGACCCCCCCACCTGACAGGGTGGCCCAGAGGGCCTCAGTTGAAAGTGGTATGCTCAGATTGAACATTACTGTAACATCTTCTCAATAACAGAAGGAGCCGTAAAAAATTTAGCGATCCAAGAAACTGAGAGCTTGGATAGCAGCCAAGACAAACCTGCCTCTGTAATCAAAGTAGCCCCTCCTTTCTCCCCTGAACAATCAGCAAATTCTTGGTTCACTGATGCCTCTGCTAAACGAGAGGGGAAGGTGTGGAGATACAGGGCAGCAGCCCTCCACATTTCCTCTGGTAAACTAATTATTACTGAGGGAGAAAGCAGTGCTCAGGTTGGAGAGCTGATAGCTGTTTGGAGTGTTTTCCAACGTGAGGTACAGAATACCTCTCTTGTCTGTATCTATGCTGCTTCCTATGCTGTGTACCAAATGATCCTAATAATCTAACACATTACCCTGGACAACCTGCTCTGGTGGACCTTCCTCACTATAGGGCTAGTACCACTTGTGCTAAAAACCTCTCTGAATAAATATGCATGGGAAGCCTCTGATGCTCTAGGGAAAGAACATTGGATAAATACACGCTGGATAATTCCATCATTCTAACTTTTTTTGTCTCTCGGTGGCAGGATTCTGTTGTGTTTACTTTTTCAGAAGAACCTTGAGGGACATGAAGACCTGATAAACCATGATAACACTAGTGTTGAATGACAAAAATGTTTTCCCTCCCTTTATGGTAACACAAGGTGATGATGTTACAATAACATGTAAATTGATTGCTGAATCCCTCACTGAACCTATACATAGTTATAGCACTGGACCTCACAGTCATGTTTTATTTTCTGATGTACAATTTTCCCATTAAATCATGTGTGGTAAAAACAATACTAAACACTAAGGAGGACTTGATGTTACAATTTACACTACTGCTACTCCAGCCCAACCACCGGTTATACTTAGCCCAAGAATTTTTGAAATTGGATCAAATATAATCAGGAAAACAGGTCAACAGCAAATATTGTTCAATCCAGCATGGTCTCTTAAACAAGTCAAATTGCTGATGCAAAATAATGTCTCAGAAATTCAGCCAGCTTGTTCACCTTTTTTGCAAACTTCCTTTGAGGGTTGGACGACCTGGTTGCGAAAGCAGAATCCTTTTAAAAGACAGATGCTAAGAGATATAACTGGTGTTGTGGGAACAGGATTGGGAATTCTAAATAGTATTGATTCAGAAGTAGTAATGAATAAATTGGCTGCCACAAGTAGAGATTTGACAAAATTACAACAACCACTGCAGTCATCCTTATTGGCTTTGGGAACACATCAGTGGTTGCTATCGAACATATTACCAAATGGGGAAAAGGTAAATTTGAATGATCACAAACTGGCAATTGATGCACTTGGTGCTACACAAAACAATGTTTCTTTGGCTCTCAGCTGTATCCAAGATCAATTGTGGATGCAGTCAGTTGCTGCCTCAATTATAAGAGAAGGTGAAGAAGGCACCTTTCCTACTGAAATTCGGAAATAATTTGGAACAATGCCACTGACTTTTTAAGAAAATTCCAATCCTGGTGGAACTTAGTGAATTTTACCTATAACCCTAGTACAAACACAGCCACAGCCTTTGTACTAACCATACGTAATGCTTCAGTGCGTTCAATCTTCCCTATTATTGCATTAGGGCTGAATTATGATGGAGCTATTCTCTATCCTTCCTAACATAGGGAATGGGCCTGTCAAATTAGACACAAATGGCAAACTGTTAATTTAGAATCATGTATTGTCCGAGAACAACAAGGGTTCATCTGTGAAAGTAATGCAATTATAGCTCAAGACATTTGTCTAGACACAGAACAGAATATTTGTCACTTTGAAATTCATCCTAACGAGACTTCTGAAACAATCCTTGTATATGTTGGCAATGGTTGTGCATGCTTTAGAACTGCTTGTGATGTTGTACTTGTAGAAAACGTAGTAGTGAATACTAAAAATCATTCAAATTTTTGTGTTTGTAACTTTACCAAAATCACAGGATGTGATTTTTTTTTTATTTAGCTTCAGTTATTTCTCATCACCTTTTACAATCCAACTACACACTGATTCACAAACTATTGCCTACCCCCATTGGGGTGAACCGCACTCTGGTAAAGCAATTGTTGCTTCACCAGGATCTAATTGAAATTTTAGGAGGAATCAAGAAAAACTGACAGAAAACCCTGGTAACTGTTCATCACAATGTCAAAGAAATACATTGGGTTTTGGAGAGAGTAAAGAAAGATGCTGAACACAGGTGGTGGAATACCCTTTTTGGGTGGTTACCTACTGCTATAGGTGTCCTAAACAAATTGCACCATCCCATCATTGTTTTTTTGATTTTAGTTTTTATTGGTTTTATTTTATCAGCAATCCTATACAGCATGAATTGGAAAATGATTAAACGGTTGACACAATTGACATCTATAATGAATGCACACAATTTAGTCAATACCCCGTTTACTGTAGACACTCCCAGGGTTATTGACACAAGGTGAATTACACAAGCATTAAAAATAAGCAATCGGCCCTCATGATAAGATTTTGATTGTGTTGTAATTTTAAATTAAAAATTGATTATTTATTTTTAATATGCATATTTTTAATTTAAAAATTATTATTTGTTTTGTTTTTCTTTTCCTTATTCCTTTCCCTCATCTTTTTCCTACTTTTCTTTTCCTATCTGATTTTTTGTCTCTGTTTTCCGGGATATGCTACCAACACTGACGAGTCCTGAAGACTTCAGAACACCACTACAGATGGAGCTCTCTCGATGACGATTGTGAGTCATGGGGTGGTGTAAGAGATGGTCCGAAGTTTCCACATTTGCCTCACGACCATTGCAAGGACCCTGGAGACCCCCGACAGGAGTTTTGGCCTGGCCGAGGTGGATGCTTGCCAAGTGACTGTTTGCAGGTGTGCTCGCTGTGCTTTCACAGAACACTGCTTCGAACAAGTTCCGACAAGCAGTGGCTTGTCCTTGTACGCTTGCACCTGCTTCACAGACCAAGGGGTCTCATCACAATGACCCATGATACTTCCCCACCTTTTGGCCAGATGCCACTTGCTTTGGATTAAGACTATATAAACTATAACCTTCTGAGATGACTTTGGTGAACTCCCATGGACGACGGCGAATCTATGTGGCTGGACCATTGAGGATTTTGTCTCTCCGTTTGGTAGCTAGATCCCCCTTCCCCTCTTTTTCTTTCTATCCTTAATCTCCTTTTCTGATCCCTCTACTGCATTTGCTGTTGTCCCTTAACAAAGGTGCATTTGTTGCGATTAAACTGATAGTCCCCTGCTGTTTGCCTTTTGCACTTTTGGGATCGGTAAAACGAACCATCACGACCCCCGCTTGTCCTAGCGGATCGTGACACCTATAGAAAAGGAAAAAGGGGGATTTTGATAGATGAGTAATATGATGGTTGACTCTCACAATTAAAAGGCAAATATTATAGATTTCTAGTTATGTTTTACTCCCCCCTTGTATTGTTATCATGGGGTGGCCTGGGTAGTTGGGGCATTTGGGAGGGTCAACTTGTTACTATGGCAACCCCTGACCGCCAATCAAGATGTAAGAAAGTGATCTCCACCACTGGACAGCAAAGAAGGAGTCGATTGACAAGACTTTGGGAGGGGCTAAAGGGTTAAAAGGCGAAACATCCATTGTGTGGATGAGGACATGGTGGGAAAAAATCCTTTGCTCCCAGCCCTGTACTATTTTCTCTATGCAGTTTTCGGTTCTATTTTTTGATAAGGTTTTAATAAACCTTTTACATTTTTTGGACGTGAGTATCATTTCTCACTAGTTGGTTCTGGGTTTGGTTTTTTCAGTGAACTTTTCTCCCATCTGCTACCTGGAAGAAGGACAATGCGGGGAGATGGTGTTTCTTGAGAGACAAATGGGGCAATTAGGAAACAAAAGATGTAGCTGGGTGTCCCAACAGTCCATTGAAATAGCCCTGGCTGGGGTGGGTTGTGGGTGTGTATTGGTTTTGCATGGCCTGGTTTTTGGTGGGGTGGGGGCGGGGGGGTGCACAGAGGGGGCTTCTGTGAGAAACTGCTAGAAGTTTCCACCATGTCTGGCAGAGCCAATCCCTGATGGCTCTGAAGATGGACATGCTGCTAGCCAAAGCTGGGCCAATTAGAGATGATAGTAATGCCTCTGTGATAACACATTTAAGAAAAGAAATTAAAACAAAGTGGGGCATGCACAGTTTTTTCTTCTAGTCACAGAAGAGGAGGAGGTGAGAACATGTGAGAGAAAACAACATGGACACACCAAGGTCAGTGAAGAAGGAAGAAGAGGAGGTGCTCTGGGTGGCGGAGCCAAGGTTCCTCTGCAGGCCTGTTATAGGTGGGTAATGTGATGACTGGTTCACACAATTAAAGGATGAATATTGTATGTATGTTAAGAGAAATTTTATTGATGTATGGTTATGTTATTGTGGTTTGTTGTTTGGATGTCCTCTGTTCTCCCCATACTCCCTTTCCCTCCCTATGTATTGTTGCCACCAGACAGCCTGGGTTGTCGTGGACATGTGGCGGGAGGGCGTATACATCTGCCCCTTGCATGGGGCATTTAGAAATAGGGAAGGCTTGTTACTAGGGAGGCACGGCATGACAACACCTGACCTCCAATCAAGTTGCAAGAAAGTAGTCTCCACCAATGGACAGCAAAGAAGAGTTGACTGAGAGACTTTGGGATGGGCTAGGGTTGCCTGATGCGACATCAGGGGTATAAAAGGCAGAGCAGCCATTTTGTGGGCGAGCACGTGGCAGTCAGTCACAGACTCCCAGTGCTGCTTTTTTTTCCTTATTCAGTCCTTTGTTATATTTTGTTGAGGTTTAATAAACCTTTAAATTTTAAAGTGAGCAGTCGTTTCTCACAAGACCGTTGTCAAGAAAATTAATCCACAAACACCAGAAGTTTATGTCCAAAAAAGAAGACAGAGGAGTCCTGCTACTTTATTTGAATAAAGGGAGAGGCCATGGGGCATTCCCCTGGGGTCTCTCAAATTTTTGGAGGACGCAGACTGCTTTTTATCCCAATTTCCTGGTCACATGTCCCTCTCTCTTTCCCCATTGGCTGAGGTACTTGAGAGGTACAGACTACCCAAAACGCCTAAGACCCCCTTCTAATGTATAACCCCCCCACCCCATATCTGTTCCTTGTGTCAGTGGAATTCTTTAATGAATTTATGGTTCTTTGCATTCTTTCTTTCATCTCTCAGTGTCCAATTTTATTTATTAGCAGACTTACAGTTTGTAAAGACAAATACCTCTCACTCCTTTCATCAATTAGTGGAATCCTCCCCATTGTTTCCTTTATCTCTTAGTATCTAGCATTATTTACCAGCAGATACACAGTTACTTTGTAAAGACAGGTCCCTCATTCATTTAAATCCCTCCTCTTTTATTTTTAAAGTGGTTTTTGCATGGGAGGCACTCATGGAAGTGATGCAAAGAGAAAAGCAGATATGCCTCTGTGAACACCTGTGAAAAATGCATATTTTATGATTGGCTTTTCGCAAATATTAAATTGAATACTATATGTATTCTGTTATATTGATTAGAAGTGCTGTATTAACATTTAAATAGTATGGTAAATGTAGTTTTGTAGGTAAAATAGAAACTATGTATGTGGGTTTTTTTTAAAAAGAATGAGATACTCGCTTTAAGATAAGAGTCACAGAACACCTAAATCTTCCAGAGAAGAGGAATTTATGGTTTTCTTATCAGAAGAAGCTAATTTCCTCAGGCCTTGCTCAGACTTGAAGACGCCGTGGGGATTAAAAGAAGGAGTTGACATATTCCAGACAGAGTTTCTTATTTTAAATAGAATGTATGCATAACCATGAAGAATGTATGAATATGCAACAGCGTATGGTTTTTAAGGGTTATTCCTTTGTTCACAAGGCATGCTTGTCATGGCTTAAGTGCCCAAGAGCATCCGGACGTCCGTAATTCTTTGCTTTTTATTGTCTTGTAATTGTCCTAACTCTAAATTTTTATTACTCTAATTGTATTACTACTTTTATAACCATTTTATTATTATTAAACTTTAAAAATTTTAAAAACCAAGTGATTGGTGTTTTTCACACGTTCATGTAAAACAAAAAATCCTGGGAACTCTCTCTTTCTTTTCTGGTCGGCAAAAAGGTGACAGGGTCCAGGCCCTGGTCGGGTGGCCCCTGCCACAGGCCTGAGCCCCCTTCCTGGGGTGCCTACCGGGGCCCACCCCTATCGGATGCCAGGCAGGGTAGGAGAGGCCACGGAGCCGATACTGGGCCTGGCTATGTCTGCGATTTCTAACATCTTACTGCTACTCAGCCCTTCCCTGCCACCAGCCTGGGGTGAGCCAGGTCTGCCGGGCACCAAGAACAGCCCTGGGCCAGGCTGGCTCGGCCAAGATTCTACCACCATTGAGATTCGCCCGCAACCACTGGCCAGGGGGGAGGAGAAGCCATCAGCCAGTCCCCCCCCCCCCCCGCCCACAACTTCCTGTAGATATCGAGCAAAGGCCTTCATGCTAAAGTAAGCAGATGTTAAAGTAGCTGTGATCCCATGAGAAGTTTGAACAGAGAAGGAAAGAGTGATGAAGATTCTGTGCCCCCAGGAAGAAGATTTCAGAGATAGATAATGAGAACTTTTGCCTTTGAACAGCTCATCTTTAAAACAGTACCCCATAAGTTGACATGGCCCATAAACACAGCTGTGAGAAAAGCTTGTGGTAAATGGGAGGGATTTCACAATTGCAGATTTCCCCAGGCAGCTGCTATTTGTGAAAAATTGAGAGCCACGAGAGAACTGTTTTCCTGTGGAAAAGTCTCCATAACATTAACAAGAGGGACTGTATGGATATTCTCGGTTCAGTCAGAGAGAAAAAGAGAGGGTTTTCCAGCCAGGCAAGAGCCTGGGAAACAGTTGGGAAAGAATGTAAATAATTCACTATCTCTCCCTTGTTGTTCACATTGTTTACAAGATAGGTTCTGCTACCGTGCGTCATTCACTGCACACCAATGGTGTGAGATGTTTTTACTTTAAGACCAATGAAATTAATCTGCACGATGTTCTCTATATATAGAGCGGTGCATTTGAAATAAATCAGTTCATTCCTTGCCTTCTGACTTGGAGTCATTCTATTCCTGTCCTGCCTCAACAGTGACAGGACTTCTCTCCCTAAATGAACTGAAAAGAGACTATTCTAGAGGTGGTAAACTGACCGAAATTTTAGGTTTTGTTTCTTTGCATTGTCATTGGGAAAGAAAAAGTTGTAGGGGGAGAAGTGTCCTGAAGGTTTTGTTCTGATTCTTATTCCTCTTTCTTTTAGTTACTATTAAATTTTTCTTTATATACTTTTAAAGTTTTGAGCCTACTTTGCCTTCCTCCTAATCCTACCTCACAGCAGAAAATGAGTGCACTAGTGATTAGCCAACACTAAACCCACCACACTAATTGGCGGATTGGCTGGGAAATCTCAAATTGGCAAACCAAACCACTACACTCAATAATTTTCCTTACAAACCTTAGTTATCATTGACTTAGTTTTCTGTTCCTGGGTCTTTTTTCGTTTTGCAATTATTTGCAGTGACATAATTTTCTGTCCTTTTGTAGCCATTTCTGGATCTGTAGGCATAGCTACTAGCTGCATCCCCTTGATCACATGTTGAATAAGTTGCATTAAGCAAAGGATCATGCACTGTAAAAAGATTAGAGTTGCTACAGCACATAAGAGGAAAAAACACATTTGTTTAACCCATAGTCTACCAGGTAACCACAAAAATATGTCCCATTCCCATATTTTTTACGGTAGACTGGTATATGAGCTAATTTTCTTATTCCCTTTGTTATTTGTTTCAACATTTTTTCATTTTCATCTATTCGCAAACAGCAGTTTGAGTCATTTAATTTTGCATACAGTCCCCCTTCTTCTGCTAATACATAATCTAATACCATCCAATATTGAAATATCGCATTTCTCATCCAAGTGGATTGGTCAGCAAGTTGGTCAAGAGCTGGAGCTGTCTGGTTGGTTATTATTTCAAAGACAGCTTGTAACCTAATTGATATGGGAAACATGTATGTTTATGAAAAATCAGAATTTTAGAAGCATATAATGTACTTAGGCAGGTAGAAGAAAACAGAAATCTATATAGCTTATTTAGCAAGTTTGCAAAAGTACACAACACAGTTTGTAACAGGAATGTAAATTGCTAGGTAGAAACAACACATAAGAATTTAGTTGCTAAGTAAAGGCCATAAAGATAAGAAAACTCAGTAAAGCAAAACTCAGGTATTGTTGAAACCCATAAAGCAGAACCCAAATCAGCCAGGACCAGGCTCCTGGTTTTGGTCAGGGCAAATTGACCTGGGAGAAAGCCAAACCTCCACTGCGCCTGCCCAGAAGCAGAGGTCAAGCAGCGAACACCGAGGAAGATGTTACTTCATCGAAGACCCCTGCCCACAACCCCCAGGGGGCGTGGCACCCCAGAAGACTAATTATAATATGAAGCACAAGAAGGCGGAGAATGGGTGGGCAGGAGGTGTGAGCTTGGGGGATCAATGTGTATTTAAACCTGAAACCTGTCTCACCAGGTATGCATGTATGGTGGAAATATCCCCCATGCATCCTAGCTGGAATAAAATATATCTGCTTTACAATTTTAATTGTAAAGTCCTTATTCACCAACTCATAATTATGCAACTTAATTTATAAATAGGTTCTCTGGCACCTGATATTAATTCATTAGGATTCCAAGTGGCTGGTCCATAGTGCTGTATGATTCACTCAGGTGGCTATTCATCTTTTATCCATTTTTGGGTGCTCCCTCAAGCCAGAGATGCATCAATTGACTGGGGTTTTTTTCTAATTAGATCATCATATACCTTGGTTCCTAACTGATTTCCCTGAACTTGTGGTAGCAAAAAGAACAACAGTCTAATAGATCCTACATAACATATCCTTGACCAGTTTGGAGGTTACCTGTGATAGGCATGCTGGCCACCCGTGGCCTGTCATCAGATCATCCTGACCTTCTGCAGATCCAACAATTGCTAAGGTTAAAGGTTTTTGCTACTTCTTCTCCTAGGACAAAAAAAAAAAAAAAAACAACTATTCTCCCACTTCTGGACCAAACCTAACTGACAATATAAAGGTAAGATTATTAAGAAAAACATTCTAATGGTGTAATCTAAATCTCACAGTTGTCTTCTGCACCACCTGTGGTGAGTGAAGGCACAGAAACTGTTTAACATAAAGAAAACAAGGTCAGCAAGGATTAGACCCCAAGGACTAGAGATTCTAAAGGAGTGATGCCCATGCAGACTATTTCAGCAGACCATCTATGGGTAGGCGCATGAGGCTTCCCCCAGTGTCGACACACTGGCTACTGCTCCGGTGCACTCCTGTGGAGTGTCAGGTGTGGCATCCCATCCTTCTCCTCCAGCTGAGATGTCCAAATCTCTGAAGCCTCAGAGACCTTGGCCTGAGTGTGATGGATCCACATGTGTTCAGCTGTCTTGATGGCTGTTTCTGTGGTCAGTAACACTTGGAAAGTTCCACGCCACTTCACCACCAGTGGTGCTTCTTTCCACTTCTTAACTAGGACCCAGTCTCCTGGTTGGATATTATGAACAGCAAAGTCCAAAGGCAGCATCTGTTCTAACTGGGCTTCCTGTCAAAGAGATTTCACAAGACACAGTATCCTGGCCACATACTGGTTTAAATATACATCTTCACTTCCCTGCCACAATGAAAATTAACAGGGTAAGAATCCCAAACAATTCAAAGGGAGACAATTGAATATTCCCCCGGGTTTGGCTCTTATTCTTGCCAAAGCTAATGGCAAGAGCTGTACCCATGGCATTTTAGTTTCTGTCACTAGCTTCAAAAGGTGTTTCTTTATTCTTCCATTCATCCTTTCTACTTGACCTGGATTCTCAGGGTGCCAGGGGGTATGGAGGTTCCACTGAATTCTCAAAGCAGCCATAATCCCTTGAAGGATCCCTCTGTAAACTGAGTTTCCCTGTCCAAGTCCACTGCCTTCACAATCCCATTTGTTAACTGATCAAATAGTTGCTGAAGAGACTAGAAACTCTTCTGCTGGCCCTGCCACCCGGCATACCACTACCAGAGGATATCTAAGCCCTCTTGCCTAGGGCATCTCAGCGAAATACACCCAACATCCCTGGAAAGGACATATAGGCCTATAGTAAAAATGTGGCGGACCCCGACTCAGGGAAAAAATGATGTCTGGTTCCAGATCAGAAGGCTGAAGGATCTGCTTTATTAAAACTATACTATAAGACATTCATATACTATTTAAAGATATACTATACTATTCTACATACTTACTTCTTACTTACCTATCTAACAACTTGTGACTCTCTGCTGAGTCTGAGACACAGCTGGATCCAATTGGTCATTGAACACAAACAACCTTCACCAAAATCCAATCAAGCAATCACTTCAGGTAAGCAATCTTCATACCACACTCCACATGGGGAAAACAAAGGAGCAGAGATAAAGATTGTTTTCTCTTCTTCTCTCTGTGCTTCTCCTGATATGTCTCTCTGTCCAGAGAATGTGAATGTCACATAACCCAAGGTCATTTCCTTGCCTTGCAATTTCCTTTGTAGTCTTGGCTATTACCTTTAGCCAGGCACCCCTCAATATCTCGTTTTGCTAAAACAAAAAGATCCAAGGCAGTACCTCTTGAAGAACATCTCTGCCAATCCTTGAGAGTCCCAACAACTCTCCCCATGGAGCTGTCCCAATATTTGCAGGGTTAAAGCTCCTGGCATCCAGTGTTTACAGTCCTTTGTAAATCAATTCTCCCTTCTTTCTTCTGCCCCACTACCTTTAATTATCTCCAACTCCTCTGGTGTAAAAGACACCACCATCATCACCACTTCCCCCCTCACCCCAGCAAAGGCAGAGCCACAGGAAGCAAAGGACAGATTCCAGAGACCTCTGGCAGAAGTGGGACTTTCTGAACATCTCCACTGGCCAGTTGATTACCTGTTGGCTCTTCTAAGTACCTTGCCTGATGTCCTTTAACAGCTCTTATTTCTACCCTTTTTGGTAAATCCACCACTTCCAACAAGCGAGTAATTGAGCTCTCATGAGCGAACACTTTTCCTTGCAAGTTAACAAACTTCTCCCAGCTTTCCAATTGCATGTACCACCTCACATGCATAGTTGGAATCTGTAAATATTCACTACCTTTCTTTGAGACACTTTGCATAAACAGGAGAAGTGAGGCAAAGTTAAAATACTCTCTTAAGACATATGGCATGAAATTCAACAGTACATTAGTTTGAGAGCTGGTAGAAGGCTTTTCTGTATTTTTCTCATGTCCTATTTGCAGTCCATGGCTACCCCTCCTGGTTTAGGAAGGGGGATTCAATAATTTCTCGTGTAACATTTGCTTGGGTTTTGTTAAAGATTCTTTATTCACTAATTAGTAAATCCAAAAAATTTAGCGAAATTATAATAATTTTGAAGCCTTCTGAGGCAGAACTGGGAAGGTTAGTACTTATTTGTATGATTTCAAATATGCATAAATTCTTATACCAACTCTCAGGATAAAATTGGCTGAGAAAAATTATACATTTATAAGACCATTAGCCACACCATTTTTCACTAAAAAGACAAAACAAGATAGACAAAAATCAAATTTAAGATTATGTAAAATGCTTTAAATAATATTTGATCTCCCACCAAGTCACTTGCAATGGAAACACAAACAAATTACAAGAAGTAACAAACTGACAATGCAAGCACTTACAGTGGCACTTAAAATTTCATTGGTTTTCATGCAGCTCCATTTCATGGGTTGGTAGGTTCCTATAAAAGAAAAGTGGAAATTTGGCCTTACTAGACCGATTATTAAAAATGTGAGAAATGGCATTCACTTTTAAAATTTCAAAGATTTATTAAACATTGATAAAAATACAACAAAAGGACTGAATAAAGAAAAATTGCAGTGCTGGGAGTCTCTGTGACTATCAGCCATGTGCTCATCTACAAAACGGATGCTCTGCCTTTTATACCCTTAGCCCCTCCCAAAGTTTTGCTAGTCAACTCCTTCTCAGCCATCCATTGGTGGAGATTACTTTCTTACATCTTGATTGGAGGTCAGGTGTTGTTACGCTGCGCCTCCTGGTAATAAGCTGGCCCTCTACAAATGTCCTGACTACTAAGGCTATTACAAGGGGGAGGGCACAGAGGACTATGGGGGGACATATTACAGTAACATTACTATACATTTTAACATCCACATAATATCTACCTCTTAATTGTGAGAGCCAAGTATTACATTACTCATCTATAACAAAAGGTTTATTAAACCTTAACAAAAATACAACAGAAGACTGAATAAGGAAAAATTGCAGTGCTGGGAGCATGGAAACAAACTGCCATGTGCTCATCTACAAAATGGCTGCTCCGCCTTTTATATCCCTGGGGTTGTGTCAGCCAACCCTGGGCCCTCCCAAAGTCTGTCTGTCAACTCTTCTTCGCTGTCCATTGGTGGAGACTACTTTCTTGCAACTTGATTGGAGGTGAGTGAGACATGGGGGGGTTAGAAATTAACTTAGAGTAGAAATTAATTTCAGATTTAGACAAAGTGCGTTGTCTTAACTTGTTTAGTCTGTAAATTGCTGTGCTCCCAAAGGCCTGCAGAGATGAACAAAAAAATGCAAGGCTCTGATAAGAAGAGTTTTCTACCTGTACCCCAAACAAGGTGAAAGGAATGTGAGCTTTCAAGCTGGAGGGAGATAAGAGGGGCCCCTTGGACCTTGAAACTAGAGCAGACAAAAACTGAGGTTGGGCTACAGCCAAGAGACCGGGGAGCATACATAGATGGATGGGACTGGGACGACCACCAGAGAGCTCGGCACAGGCTCAGAAGGACTGGTAAGCTAATTTTAATATGAAGCGGAGTGAGTGGGGCTAGGAAATGAATATGCATGGACCTATTGCGAAACTTAATGCATATGCAACAATTTAGAGGAAAAAAGAGGGTCTGAATTCTCGGGAAGTGCACATGCCTTTGTGGAGCGATCCTGCATGTGCCTGGCACTGAATAAATACTAATATACTTTACAATTTTTATGAGTTGTAGAGTTTTTCCACAAATCAGTGAGGTGTTGTCATGCCATGCCTCAGAGCAACAATCTTTTCCCATCCCATGCAAGGGGCAGGCATGTGAAAAAAAATGCATATTATATGATTGGCTCCTCACAATATTAAAATGAATACTACATGTGTTATGTTTGAAAGTAATGCTGTATTAATACTTTTTTAGAAATGTTGTATTATTCCTTTGTAAGCAGCGTGGTAAATATAGTTTTAGGCTATAGCGTAATATTAAAATAGAAGCTATGTGATGTAAGATACTGTTATGTGTATTTTGGATAATTCGTGCTTATGAGAAATAGATGTATGAAATATGCTATGTTGGTAAGAAATATTCTTATAAGGTTTCTTAAGCACTCAAGCCGGAGTCGGGAAGATTGCTTCACGGTATTTCGAAACCACAGCTGGCAGCAGAGAGAAAAGGACCTAATTTGCAAGCGAATGAATGTGGCTTGCTCAGAGATGGGTCCTTCTCCAAGGTGATCCGAGGAACACCCGAGTGATGAATACTCCATAAATATCTAAGATTGAGATAGCCAGAGCCATCAGGAAGATGCATCTCAGTGCCGAGTTCCAGTAACTTGATGATTGGCATACATTGCTTCCCAGACACGGTTTTGTTCAGCTCGAGGCAGAGAAAAGAAACTACATGAATATGTGAGCTGTTGAAAAGAAGAAAAGAAACCCTGCCTCAGGCAGACTAGATGGTATAAGAACTGCTCAGACAAAACAGTCGGTGAGAACATAGGAGATCTGATGCTGTAGAGGTCGGACCTGTGTTTCACCCAGTGCTGATCCTGGGATCGGCACTGTCCTTTTGATTGTGGCTATCTTAGACCAAATCTCGGTCGTGAAATAAAAAACTATTTTATTAATTATTAATTCAGCTTGATCATTTTTACCTATAACAATCTTGGTGACCCTGACGTGGTATGATTTAGGAGTCCAGGGACTCCCTTTCCTTGGTTTGGGCGCTGCCCCGCTGATTTCAATGGCCGGACGATATTGGGAAACCCCGTGGAACCAATCAGATCCCGAACTAAAAGCCAGAGCCACAATCAAAGAGGGGATAAAAACGGGCCCAGAGCTCTCGGGTACTCGGAGTAGAACCTCCGAAGCCGTGGCAAATATTTTTCACTCATAAAAGTCTACGTGCATGAAGAATCCATGCGGGAAAAAGGACCGTAAGTATCGCGTGGTTGAGTGAGGGGTGATCAAGTGAGTGTGTGAGACGTGACACTGTCACGGAGCGAGTGTGGACCCCAAGATCACAGTTCCACTCTTCCGCAAGGAAAGTGGTCGGTCATGGGGGAGGTGTATGAAACAGGGTAAAACTCATTTTACATGTACAGCCTGTAACTCGGGGAGTTGAGGGGTTCAATCATGGGTGAGATCGAAGAGGGAAGGTACGTTCTCGGGTATTTGAGAATCGGTAAACCTCTTTGATCCAGGACTTAGTAAGTCCAGCAAGAAAAAGGTAAGAGAGAGCTCAATATCAGACGAAAATCCACAGATCGGTTCACTGTGCGACTAGTAGGCTGGTAATATTTAATAGGAAAAGGGATTAAGTCATTGTCCTGGTTTCAGGCAAATTTGGGAGAAAACCTCCAGAATGAGCCCCCAGAAAGCAAACCCCCACGGCCCCTCCCCCATCTCGTTCGGGAAGAATTTCCTCAGAGACTAGTGGGAAAAACCTGTTTATTTAACAGGCAAAGCACTCCCCAGCACAAAAAATGAACAACACCAGATGACAAAAACTCTTCCACTGCTCTGAAGAGATGACAAATTCAGAAAGTCTCTCCTGGGAGTGGTCGCCCAGTCATCGGTCTCTGGCGCTGGGGATGGCTGCTGCAGGTCACAAAATGCATGCTCTCGGTGTTTCTTGGTGTTTCCCAGGTCCCAGTTCGGAGCAGGTTTGAATGGTATTCAGGAAAGGGAAAGAAAACAGTCCAGGGAAAAAAATTGGACTGCCTAGCTAAACTAACTAATAAGCAAAAGCAAGGGCAAAAGCAAAAAGCAGGAGCGAGACCAAAGTGAAAGCAAACAAGCCAGCAAGCAAGCAAGCAAGCAAGCCCTTGCCTCTCCTAGACACAGACCATGGGGGGAGGTGAGCCGGCTGATAACAAGACAAAACAAACCTTCACTTTTCGGAGCCAGTCCTGAAGGCACAGAACATAATATCAGGCATAAACAGAACACATGATTGGGGATACAAGCATCATAACGTCACCCTAGGTCATTCCACCCCTTATCTCCATATCATCAACATTCTACCAAACATCATGCATTTCATTCATGTAAAAACTTCCATCTTTCACTTATTCAGGCACATTTCCTTCCATCTCACATGCTCAAACCTTCGACACTTAGACATTTCCTTCTGTCTCACGTCTGTGCCGGAGTCTTCCCCGGATTTGGGTGACTCCGGATGGTGGTAAAGTCTCTCCTCCAACCCGTGCCTTCAAAGAAAGACTCAGTAGTCTTCAGTCGTCCGGTCTCAAGGCAGTTTATTGCATATTATCTCAAGGCACACAGACTCCCTGACATTGTCCCTGACTCTGTCTGTCCCCGTCTCTGGCTGTCCCCGTCTCCCCTCCCCGAGGGGCTGGTGCCATCTTTTATATCACACATTACGTATTAGGTGTTTATAGTTTTTTCCCAATGCCTACTACCTATGTTGAACAGTGACTTTCTACTCTAAACCAGTCTGTGAGTGCCAACACCACCAAGAACATGGAGAATAGGAAGAAGAAAGAAGGAGGACAGGGCACGCCCAAATCCCTCCATCTTAGAACCTCTGACCCCCATGTACAAACCTTAGACCCCCCTGTACAAGGCCTAAAACCCCCCTGTACAGCACTCAAAAATCCTACCTTTCACTTTGTGACTACTTCTATTATAATATCTAAACTTTTGTGATTTCTTGTTCTTCCTGCAAGGTTGGTAAATTGTTCCATGGGTCAAGCTCAAGACCACAGGGGTCCCTGGCCGCCTGCCAGGGTCTCAGAGGCTTCTGCCCTGGGCCCAGAACATCCAAGAGTGTCTGAGGGACACCTTGGGTTCCGACATCTCCCCCTCCTGTTTGCACCAAGAAGACCTGTCTTGCCACTTTGTCCATGACCCGCCGAGTGCATAGAAAAATGCACGGCAGAACAAGCAGGAGAACTAGAAACCCTGTAAGAATATAAAATGCTATCTTCAAAAGCTCCCTCCACAATGGTGAGAGACTAAAAAGGTTGATGAAGTCATCCCACCATGATCCTGTAACCTTTTGCAATTTGTTGATGCTATTTTGCATTTGTTTTATGTTTTCATGGATAGATTTCGAATGATCAGACAAGTTCATGCAGCACATTCCCTCAAATTCTTCACACCCATGTCCGTGTGATAGCAGCAAATAATCAATTGCCGCCCTGTTCTGAAGTGTTGCTTGTCTCGCACTGTCGATATCTGTTAACATGTCGCTCAGTGCAGAAGAAATGGCAGGAGTGTGTTTGTTCAACCAACACGCTATGTGGTCCAATTGTGTCAAGGCCACCCCCGATGCTGCTTGGGGTGAGAAAATTGCTACTGCAATTCTCCGAGCCTTGTTCCAGGTATAAACCTCATCATCACAATTTGGGCCATATTGTTCAATGGATCTTATTTTCCTGTGTGACTGTTCCCTCAAAATTTTCAAATTGGGTGTTATCAATGAGAGTTCTCCAATGCTGCATGGACCGCCCCTGATTTTTGCAGGGATAGCAGGCCAAATTCTGTCCCCACAAATTAAGAAAATTCCTTTTGGTAAAACGGCTGGATTCTGGAGGGATAGTTTGCTCATCATCTTGGTGTAATTGCACCAGGATGATGCATTTCTGTAAAAGAGCTGGTTTGGAGTGACATCTATCGTGTGGTTATCTGTCTCTGTCACTCCCGATGGGTTGAATATGATGCAAAATTTCATTCTTGTTGACCCAAAGATGTCCAATTCCTGGGGTTCGAAATGAGCCACAGGAAGGAACTGTGTCCAGACATGCCATCCTTTGCTAAAGTTTCCCACACATTTCCCTTTGGCTGTCTCATGGGAAAATGTGCCCTATTGCTCATGGCAACAGGCAAAAGAATGAAGCACATGAACACTATCTGTCTGAACCCCATGCCCATGTCCTCACTCTCTGCGAGAAACCTTGCAGTGCAGCAACACACGAATGACACTCGAGTCCCAAGAAGAACCCCAAGTCTCTGAGTTGTCAATCGTCTGATGAGATGTTTGCAGCGCCGTTGTCTGCCTTCGTTTGCGTGCCTGTGTCTTTGCTTCTTGGATCTGCGTCCGCCCTGGTATCTGGCTCTCAGCTCCTCCAGGGATCTCCTCCATGCCTTTTGCCATACAAGAGCCTGGGTGTCTGTAAGAACTGATGTTGCAAGATATTTAAGATCATAGGGTGTTAAATCATACATACCAAAAATGCTCTTCAACATTTGTTTGAAGTACGGTGATGACAACCCGTTGTCTCGGATGGCTTTGGCTAAGTCTTTGATCGCACCACGATCCAGGCGTTCCCACCTTGGGTTTTGTCCCTGAGCATCATAGCTCACTGGCATCATGATGTTTCCCGAGCCCTGCAATAAACCTTTTTCCTTTTCTAATTCTGCTCGAATGTCCTGCCAGTCTAGCTTTGCGTTCGGTAAAGCTGGAAATTTTGTGGGTACTTGCCTGTAGAGTGGAGTTATTTGTTGTGATCGAGGCTTTGATGCAGCAGAACTCACCGACATCTGTGGCATCTGCAAGGATGAGGGCTGGGTGATTGCGGGTGAGAATGGAACATCTGCTGCAGAGGAAAACACACGGCTGCCCTGTATTGTTTGAGAAATTTTCGAAAGATGAGTCAGCAGCTCTGAATGTGACTCCAAGGCTGTGGTCAGATACTGTAAAAGAAACTCAACAACTCCTTTTGATATTATAATTGACTCTCCCTGACGTGAGGAATCAGTAGACCTTGATGTTGGAATTGTCCAGACTGGGACACCCTCCGAAGCAGTAATACATACAGTATCATCCTGTTGCTGCGCCTCAGCAGGAGTGTCCTGAGTCTCATGCCGTTCTGGAATCAGCGGAGGTTCCTGCTGTCGTGCAGGTGTAGTCTTCCTTGCCCTAGACTTCTTCTTATATAAAACTGGAAAAAAGTGTTGCAATGTTACAGACCCACCACTGGGTGGCGCGATGGCTTGGGCAACCGGCTCCGGCAAAACCTCCTGCAATATTGCGGTCCCGCCACTGGGTGGCGCTGTCGTCTGACCGGCTGAGGTCGGCACTGCAAAAGACTCGGACGTTTGTTCCCCTGTCTGTACCTCTGATAAATCCCTGTGCAATTCTTGTAACAATTGATTTACACTTGCAAATCCCGCAGTCTGGGATGTCGACTCTTGCTGTATCAACTGTTTCAGCTTTACAATGTCTGAGACTGGCTGGGATTGGCTGTGGGCACAGGCTGAGTGCGCATGAGTCGATTGCCGTGGGAACGGTGTGGAGGCGGTGCCCTGGCAAACGTTTGCACCCTGGACACGCCCCATCTCTGCCTGTGTCACCACGGGGGTGTGGACGCTCCCGCCCCGACCCTGGCCGCGCCTCCTTGCTCTTTCCAGCGCAGCCGCGATCTCGGGAGCGCTCTCATCCTCCCCGAGACTGACGTCGCCACCTTCCCGATCCCACTCCGGCTCTGATGTATCCACCCCATACTGCCCATCACTGGGACATGCCTCTCCTGACTCTGTGCCGACGCCCACAGCCCGAGCGCGTCGCTTCCGTCCCGTCTGTGCTCGTGTCGCGCCCGCCGCACGCGAGGTGCCCTCCCCCGCCCCGGCTTCTGGGTTTCGCTTCTCCATTCCACGCATGCGCGGTGCCGCTGCCGCGAGACGAGCATTTGCCATAGCTTTTCGCTCTGTCTCAGCCTGCTGCCTGGCCAACGCCGCTGCTGTGGTTTGGGAGCCTTCACCCTGTGCCTGCCGGGCGGCTGCCACTACGGCAGCGCGGGCTCTCGCCATGGCACGCGTCACGGGACCCTCGGGACGTACGACCGCCGCGCCCACATCCCCCGCCTTCTCACTGGTCCTCTTTGCCCTCACAGTCCCCCCCGCTCTCCCTGGCGCCGCGGGCTGTTGCAAACTGCCCGCCGCCGCTGCTGCGAGAGACGGCTCCCCCTCCTCTCTGGGTTCTACACTCCCATCTGCACCTTCCCCAGCCTGTGCTGCTACAGCCCCCCCCCCCTGTGAGTGTAGACTCGGGGTATTCCCGATCTCCTCCCTCACCGAGGGTGACAACTATCCCCGGCTGATCTGCAACCGACTGAGGGGTTTCTGCATCGGAGGACCCTAGAGATTCTGGGGGCTCAGGGGAATCTGAGGACCTGTGGGAATCCGGGGATCCTGGGCGTGCTGGAAAATCGTCCCCTTGCTTTTCCACGGGAAGCGATTCTGCTTCCTCTTGATCTGTGGTGAAGAGAGCTGCCCCATGCTGCTGGCTGGGCAATTCTCCCTGTGCTCCTCCAGGAGCCTGAGCTATTTGGTGTAAAACGAGAGACCCCTTGCCGCGTTGTGAAAACGACTCTAACATTATTCTCGCGGAAGGTAAAAGTTTTGCGGCATTCTTATCTCTTTTGTGGCCAGATAATGCAAATGCCTATTGATCTCTTGCCAGAAATTTGGTTCGAACAAGAGATGTGTCTCTGTGTGCGGGTAATTACACCGCACCCACAACAACAGAGCCTTTAGCTCTTTTGGAGCCATCTCCACAGGATGTGTGGATGCCACCCCCTGTAGGGCTGACAAAACTTGGATCTGCTCTTGGGAGTATCCCCCCCCCATGTTCTTAATCTCAACCGATCTCACCAAAAGCCGAGTCAGCGCAAGGTCGGTCCGGAGATGATCCTGATTACTGTCCAGCAGCTCACAGGCGAGAAATTCCAGGCGCGCTTCTGGTTTTTCTCCTCTCCGGGCTGTCCTTGGGATGATTTGTTTTGGTGAAGGTCAGGATGTTTCGTCTGGAGCTGTCCGCTCTCTCTCTCTTCGGAGTCTTCGGGGTGTGCCTGTTTCTCGGGTGGAAGTTGGAGGTCGTCTGGTAAATTAGTCTCTTGTCAGTGCCCACCCAGGGACGCCAGGTGCCGGAGTCTTCCCCGGATTTGGGTGACTCCGGATGGTGGTAAAGTCTCTCCTCCAACCCGTGCCTTCAAAGAAAGACTCAGTAGTCTTCAGTCGTCCGGTCTCAAGGCAGTTTATTGCATATTATCTCAAGGCACACAGACTCCCTGACATTGTCCCTGACTCTGTCTGTCCCCGTCTCTGGCTGTCCCCGTCTCCCCTCCCCGAGGGGCTGGTGCCATCTTTTATATCACACATTACGTATTAGGTGTTTATAGTTTTTTCCCAATGCCTACTACCTATGTTGAACAGTGACTTTCTACTCTAAACCAATCTGTGAGTGCCAACACCACCAAGAACATGGAGAATAGGAAGAAGAAAGAAGGAGGACAGGGCACGCCCAAATCCCTCCATCTTAGAACCTCTGACCCCCATGTACAAACCTTAGACCCCCCTGTACAAGGCCTAAAACCCCCCTGTACAGCACTCAAAAATCCTACCTTTCACTTTGTGACTACTTCTATTATAATATCTAAACTTTTGTGATTTCTTGTTCTTCCTGCAAGGTTGGTAAATTGTTCCATGGGTCAAGCTCAAGACCACAGGGGTCCCTGGCCGCCTGCCAGGGTCTCAGAGGCTTCTGCCCTGGGCCCAGAACATCCAAGAGTGTCTGAGGGACACCTTGGGTTCCGACATGTGTGGTTTAATGTACAGACAATGGTAGTAACATCCAGCAAACAAAGATATTAGCATGAGTCTCACCCCACAATCAGATCTCTCTGAGGTACACATCGTGTTGTTCCATCTCTCTGCATTATCCACCATGTACAACCTCGTCCCTGAGCAAAGACCATCCCACAAATGGGTTTGTCTGTACTTGAGGCAGAATTGATCCACACTGTCTTCCCTAACAAACCTCTGACATGCACCACTGGGACTTTATCTCCGTCTACTGTATTCAGGGACTCAGACTGGGCAGGACCTGCTCGATTGGTAGAACCTTGAGCGTTAACCCACCAGGTGGCCTTTGCTAAATGCTGCTCCCAGTTTTTTAAAGATCCCCCACCCAATGCTTTCAACTGTGTTTTTAACAGTCCATTGTACCTCTCCACTTTACCTGCAGCAGGTGCATGGTAGGGGATATGGTACACCCACTCAATGCCATGTTCCCTAGCCCAGGTGTTGATAAGGCTATTCTTGAAATGAGTCCCATTGTCTGACTCAATCCTCTCAGGGGTGCCACGCCTCCAAAGGCCCTGCTTTTCAAGGCCCCGGATGGTGTTACAGGCTGTAGCATGAGACACAGGGTAGGTTTCCAACCATTCCGTGGTGGCTGCTACCATTGTGACCATGGAGCACTTGCCTTGGCGTGTCTGGGGCAGTGTGATGTAGTCAATCTGCCAGGCCTCCCCATACCTGTACTTAGATCACTGCCCACCGTACCACAGGGGCTTCACTCGCTTGGCCTGCTTGATGGCAGAACACGTCTCACAGTCATGGATAACCTGAGAAATACTGTCCATGGTTAGATCCCACCCCTAGGTCTCGTGCCCACTTATAGGTGGCATCTGTAGCCTGATGGCTTGAGGCATCATGGGCCCATCGAGCTAGGAATAACTCTCCCTTGTGTTCCCAATCGAGGTCTATCTTTGACACCCCTATCTTTGCAACCTGATCTACCTGCTGATTGTTTTGCTGCTCTTCATTAGCTCTACTCTTGGGGACATGGGCATCTACATGGCGAACCTTCACAGGTAGTTTCTCTACCTGGGTAGCGATGTCTTTCGACTCTTCAGCAGCCCAGATTGGTTTTCCTCTATGCTGCCAGTTAGCCTCTTTCCATCTCTCCAGCCATCCCCACAGAGCATTGGCTACCATCCATGGATCAGTGTAGAGGTAGAGCTTTGACCACTTCTCCCTTTCTGCAATGTCTAGGGCCAGTTGAACAGCTTTGAGTTCAGCAAGTTGACCTGATCCACCTTCTCCTTCAGTGGCCTCTGCGACCCATTGTGTGGGGCTCCATACAGCTGCTTTCCACTTCCTATTCATCCCTACGATGCGACAGGAACCGTCAGTGAAAAGAGTGTAACGTGTTTCCTCTGCTGGCAGTTGGTTGTATGGTGGAGCTTCTTCAGCCCGTGTCACTGGTTCTTGTTCTTCATCTGTGACACCAAAGCT
This sequence comes from Vidua chalybeata, assembly GCF_026979565.1. Lineage (NCBI taxonomy): Eukaryota > Metazoa > Chordata > Aves > Passeriformes > Viduidae > Vidua > Vidua chalybeata. Next base: position 44,543 of record NW_026530325.1, read on the forward strand.
TTCACCTTTGAAAGGTGCCAGGAGGAGTTGCGCTTCTGTACCAATCACCTCTGAGGCGGCTTGAACTCCTTCATAGGCAGACAAGATTTCCTTCTCTGTTGGGGTGTAGTTAGCTTCAGACCCTCTGTAGCTCCGACTCCAAAATCCTAATGGTCGACCTCGAGTCTCATCAAGCACCTTCTGCCAAAGGCTCCAGGACAGACCATGGCTCCTGGCTGCAGAGTAGAGCACGTTCTTCACATCTGGTCCCGTCCTGACTGGGCCAAGGGCTACTTCATGAGCAAATTCCTGCTTAATCTGGGCGAAAGCTTGTTGCTGCTCAGGGCCCCAATGGAAATCGTTCTTCTTGCGGGTGACCAGGTAAAGAGGGCTCATGATCTGACTGTACTCAGGAATATGCATTCTCCAAAAGCCTATGGCACCTAAGAAAGCTTGTGTTTCCTTCTTGTTGGTTGGTGGAGACATCGCTGTGATCTTGTTGATGACATCCATAGGAATCTGACGCCGTCCATCTTGCCACTTCACTCCCAGGAACTGGATCTCTCGAGCAGGTCCCTTAACTTTACTCTTCTTGATGGCGAAACCAGCTTCCAGGAGGATTCGGATTATTTTCTCTCCTTTCTCAAACACTTCTGCTGCTGTGTTCCCCCACACAATGACATCATCAATATACTGTAGATGTTCTGGAGCCTCACCCTTTTCTAGTGCAGTCTGGATCAGTCCATGGCAGATGGTAGGACTGTGCTTCCACCCCTGGGGCAGTCAGTTCCAGGTATATTGCACTCCCCTCCATGTAAAGGCAAACTGAGGCCTGCATTCTGCTGCCAGAGGAATGGAGAAAAATGCATTGGCAATATCGATAGTGGCATACCACTTTGCTGCCTTGGACTCAAGCTCATACTGGATCTCTAACATGTCCGGCACAGCAGCACTCTGTGGTGGAGTCACTTCATTCAATGCACGGTAGTCCACTGTCAATCTCCATTCTCCTTCAGATTTACGCACAGGCCAAATGGGGCTGTTGAAGGGTGAGTGGGTTTTGCTGACCACCCCTTGGCTCTCCAGCTCTCAGATCATCTTATGGATGGGAATCACAGCATCTCGAGTTGTTCTGTTCTGTCGGCGATGCACTGTTGAAGTGGCAATTGGTACCCGTTGCTCTTCTCCCTTCAGAAGTCCTACTGTAGTTGGATTCTCAGACAGTCCAGACAAGGTGTTCAGTTGCTGGATGCCCTCTGTCACTGCAGCTGCTATCCCAAATGCCCACCTGAGTCTTTCTGGGTCTTTAAAATACCCCCTTCGGAGGTAATCTATGCCCAAAATGCATGGGGCCTCTGGGCCAGTCACAATAGGGTGTTTCTTCTACTTATTTCCAGTCAGACTTATATCAGCTTCCACCAAGGTAAAGTCCTGTGATCCCCCTGTCACGCCAGCAATGAAGACAGATTCTGCCCCCACCCGTCTCGATGGGACTAATGTGCATTGCACACCAGTATCGACCAAAGCCTTATATTTTTGTGGTTCTGATGTGCCAGGCCAACGAATCCACACAGTCCAGAAAACACGGTTTTCCCTCGCCTCTACCTGGCTAGAGGCAGGGCCCCTCTAAGCCTGTTTATCCTTCTTTCCTTGGGCATATGTCTTAGAGGTTCCTTCAAGGGGATCGGACATGTCATCATCATCATCATACCTGGCAGTTTGGTTACGGGCAACTGGGGCTGCTTTCCTTTTGGTGGAACTTCCTCTCTGAGTCTTGTCTTCCTTCAATTCACGCACCCGTTGTGCCAGAGCAGCAGTAGATTTTCCGTCCCATCTCCTCATGTTTTCTCCGCAATCACGCAGGAAGAACCACAGCTCAGCTCGTGGGGTGTACCTTCTCTCCCCATCTGGGGAATGTCTGCGTTGGATACCAGGGCCTCTAATTTGTACTGCCGAGATTTGGAGAAGGTCCTCTTTAATCTCCTCCCTGAGTTTCTGGTGATTCTCCTCTATCTTGTCTTCTAATTTCTGCAGATGTGTTTCCATTGCTGCGATTCTGGCATGTGTTAGGCCATGTACAGCATCTGCATATGCTCGGAGATTCTTCGCCATATCGAGTACGGTCTTGTGGCTATTCTCAGCTCAGTCAGAGAGAAAGAGAAAAAGGTTTTCTAACCAGGCGAGAGCCTGGGAAGCAGTTGGGAAAGAATGTAAATATTTCCCTAATCTATCTTGTTGTTCACATTGTTTATAGATATGTTCTGCCACTGTGCGTCATTCACTGCACACCAATGGTGTGAGACGTTTTTACTCTAAGACCAAAGAAATTAGTCTTCTCAGTGTTCTCTATATATAGAGTGGTACATTTGAAATAAATCAGTTCATTCTCTTTGCCTTCTAATCTGGAGTTCTCTGTTCCCGTCATGCTCAACGGCGTCACGGTCTCATCCCTCTCATCCCGCTTCATTATTGCTAAAGCAGAAGCGTATTCATGTGGCCCAAGTCGTACAAGTTTTCACCATATCACAGATGTACATGGTACCATGTCTGGATTCCTACTTGTTATGTCATCTGAGAAGATAATCTCTGCCACTGCCATTTCTCTCAGGCATTGGAACCCTTGTTCTATAGTCTTCCACTGGGTCTGCTGCATATAAAGATCGTCTGCACACAGGTATCTTTGTGCTACACTTTCCAGGATCCGTGCCCAGAGGCTGTGAGGGTTAGCCCCCCTCATCATTCCTTGGTCGATGACAGGATCATGTGACAGGGATCCCAAATGCCTCGCTTCAGTGCCATCCAGAATTGTAGCCTCGCCTGCAGCATCCCAAAGACGGACTAACCAACTAATTATAGACTCATCAGGTCGTCGAGTGTAATCCTTTCTCAGGCCACGGAGGTCCTTTAGGGAAAAGGACTCAATATTGGCCTCTGATCTTGTACCAGTTGCTTTGACTCCTGATTTTATGTCAGGAGGCATTGAGGGTCCTTCTCCTGCATCATAATCATCATCGTCATCCACTGGTCGATCGGTCTTGTCTGTGCACTTTCCACTTCTCGTGCTAGTAGCAACAGTCATTGGTTGAGGCTTACAGTCTGGTTTAGCTGCTGTCCTCGAGCCTGAGGTGTTGGCTGCAGCCTGAGTGACTGGGATTGCTGCTGGTTTATCTCCCTGCCCCCCTTCCTCTGTCTGCTGCCCTACAGTATCTATCAGGGTGTGATAAGCATATGCCAGGGCCCAGCTCACTGCAATGATCTTTTTCTCCTTAGGGTTATCCTGGCACTTCTCTTTCAGGTACTTTGCCACCTCAGCTGGGTTCTGAATTTGTTCACATGGAAAGTCCCAGGATATAGGGTCAGAAAACTCCTTCAGGATTTGGCCCATATCCTCCCATTTCCCACACCACTCAGGATTTCTCATGCCTGGGTGTACTCCTGGGTCAGGGGTCTCATCAGCCCCTCTAGAAATCTCAGCCCTCATTCTAGAGAAACTGCAGACTGTATAGAGAAAGCTTACCAGATTAAATACCAAAAAGATGGTCTCTTTAACATTCAGGGGAAACTGAACATTCTCCAATAGGGATGTAACAGATTCAGAGGAGAAGAAGGAAAGCAAAGGCTGAAAAGCCTCATCCCCTGCTTCTCCTCTAACAAACTGGGTGCACAACCATAACCATGAACCATACATTCCTGGAACAGACTCCAGCACCTTTATAAACCTCCTGCAAGCCATTACATCCAAGCCCAGCCCGATGGATATTCTGGTCAGTGCCCCTCTGCTGCAAAAACTACGTATTAGGGACAATACCAGAGCTATTTCTGGATAAGAAAATAAACCTAGGGACCATAGAGGTATTAAGACCTCAAAAAACCCTAGGGACTAGAAACACATGCAGGCCTCCACCCCAAGAGACATTATGAATTCAAACAACATAGCCAGTAACTGCTCCATACCAACGCAGAGTAATTGGAACCAAAATATGATTAGAACAGGGTTTTTTCCACTCTCTCGAGCCACACGTTGGGCACCAATATATTTGTCCTGGTTTCGGGCAAATTTGGGAGAAAATCTCCAGAAGGAGCCCCCAGAAAGCAAACCCCCAAGGCCCCTCCCCCACCTCGTTCGGGAAGAATTTCCTCAGAGACTAGTGGGAAAAACCTGTTTATTTAACAGGCAAAGCACTCCCCAGCACAAAAAATGAACAACACCAGATGACAAAAACTCTTCCACTGCTCTGAAGAGATGACAAATTCAGAAAGTCTCTCCTGGGAGTGGTCGCCCAGTCATCGGTCTCTGGCGCTGGGGATGGCTGCTGCAGGTCACAAAATGCATGCTCTCGGTGTTTCTTGGTGTTTCCCAGGTCCCAGTTCGGAGCAGGTTTGAATGGTATTCAGGAAAGGGAAAGAAAACAGTCCAGGGAAAAAAAATTGGACTGCCTAGCTAAACTAACTAATAAGCAAAAGCAAGGGCAAAAGCAAAAAGCAGGAGAGAGAGCAAAGCAAAAGCAAAGCAACCAAGCAAGCCCTAGCCTCTCTCCGAGACACCGACCATGGGGGGAGGTGAGGCAGCTGATAACAAGACAAAACAAACCTTCTACTTTGCCAGAGCCAGTCCTGAAGGCACAAAACATAGCATCAAGCATAAACAGAACACACGATTGGGGATATAAGCACCATAACGTCACCCTAGGACAGTCATAAACATGGTACCGGTTAAAATTTTTTCTTGAGGATTTCTTTTGAGACTCAGCGCAGAGTTACGGTAAGAGGATTCTAGGAAATGGGACAGAGGAAGAGGTAGATTCAGGGAAAAACCCAGGGTAAACCTCTAAAAGCACAAAGCAACTGTTTATCCAAAATCCAAAGAGACAGCCCATGGGGATGGATGTTAGAGCATTGGGAAGATTGCCCTGAAAGACAGAGGAGATCTAAGGAGAAAATGATTCATTATTGTGTAGAAATATGGGGAAACAGAGAAATTAAAAAATATCTATTCTGGCCTATGTTTGGCACTTTCGAAAAGAGGACTTGTCAAGCCTTACATGATTACGTGCATGATGAGAATGGGCTGGCTAGCGAAGAGAGGGACTATGCCAAGTTATGAGAATATGCTAGTTCGAGGCTATTCCCAGTCAAAACTTATAAAAGTACAAGGAACCAGGGCAAAACATGGGAGCCTTTAGATAACCTCCTGCCCCCGTATCAGACTCCTCCACCTCAAGCTCAGGCTTCTTTGCCCACACCCATGGATCCCCTGCCCCAGTCCATACAGGCACTGGCACCGCCATTTTCCATACAGCCTTTGGAAGCCCCGCTCTTACAAGGGCAGGTTTCTGCTGTGCAGCGCCCACAGGATCATTCCCAGCCCCCACCTCCACCGCAACAGGCAGAGAACACAAGCCACACACTTCCCACCCTGGAGACCGGTTCTCCCCCAGCCAGCAGAACACGGCACAAAACACGGAAGGTAAATAATGGTGATAGTGAGGATAAGGAAGATAGGCATAACCTCTTCCCACTAAGGGAGGTACCAACTGCCTTTGGGATCATTGGGTACGTAAACGTGCTGATTACTACTGGGGACGCAAGAGCCTTCAAGAAGGAAATGGGAAAACTGATGGACGATCCATTGGGGGTCGCAGAGAGGCTGGATGAGTTATTGGGAAATAGTATATATTCATACGACGATATTAGTGCTATACTGAAGTCGTTGTTCAACACCGAGGAACGGGACATAAGACAAGCCACGATACGGGATTGGGAGCATAGGAACCCCCAGGGAGTGAGGGGCAACCAGAAGTGGCCCAATCAGAGACCATCGTAGAACACACAGACAGAGGAAGGCAGACATAAGATGATAGAATTGAGAAACATGGTAATACAAGGTATCCGAGGGGCAGTACCAAAGGGGCAGAATATTAGTAAGGCACTAGGGGAATGCCAGGGGAAGGATGAAACGCGCACCGAATGGTTAGAGAGGCTGAGAAAAAGCCTCCAAATGTATTCAGGGACGGATCCCAACTCCCCCGTGGGGAGAATTTTATTAAAAACCCAATTCGCTGCAAAATCATGGGAGGACATACGGAGAAAGCTAGAGAAAATAGAAAATTGGCAAGAGAAAAATTTACAAGAACTGCTCAGAGAAGCGCAGAGGGTTTATATGAGAAGGGATGATGAAAAACAGAAGGCGCAAGCAAAGGTGCTGGTGGCCACGGTGAGGGAAGCTCAGAAACAGGAGCGGGCACCAAACCCTGAAAAACCAACACAGGTACATCGACCTCAGGGGAAATGGAACCCCTCTCAGAAAAAGAACCCAAACAAGCAGATAAATGGCCCTGAGTGCTTTTACTGCAAACAAAAAGGACACTTTACGAGGGAATGCAAAAAGAGAATGAAAGATGAAAAGATCTTCCAGGAGAATCAGAGGTGTCAGGGGCTTTTTAATGTGGAGTCCAGAACATCCAGACACCCCTTGATAAAATTAAAAATAGGACCCCAAAAGCAAGAACTGACATTCCTGGTCGACTTGGGGGCTGAGCGGAGTACTGTTCAGCGATTACCACCTGGGTGCACTAAAAGTAAGGATTCTATGGTGGTCGTCGGGGCAAAGGGGGAACCCTTCAAGGTACCAGTTCTAAAAAATGTAGAGATAGAATCAGAAAATAGGTTTTGCTTAGGGAATATGCTGCTAGTTGAAGAAGCAGATTATAATCTACTAGGAAGGGATTTGATGGTAGCTCTGGGAATAAGCTTGATCGCGCAGGATTGCCAGCTTATGCTAAGTCTATATAAACTAACCACCAAAGACGAGGGCAAGATAAATCCTAAAGTCTGGCGTACTCAAGAGGAGGCTGGAAGGCTAGAAATGGAGCCGATCAACATTGAAATTGAGAGACCGGAGGATCCTATTAGGATTAAGCAGTACCCCATTCCTATGGAAGGTAGGAAAGGATTAAAACCTGTAATTGAGGACTTAATAAGAAAAGGCACACTGGAGCCTTGCATGTCGAGGCATAACACTCCCATCTTAGCAGTACGGAAAATGGATGGTAGTTACAGGTTAGTGCAAGATTTGAGAGCGGTAAACCGAAGGACCAAAACTCTATTTCCTACAGTCTCAAATCCTTACACATCACTGAATAACATCTCTCCCGAGGACACCTGGTATAGCATAATAGACTTAAAAGATGCCTTCTGGACTTGCCCATTAGCCAAAGAAAGTCGAGATTACTTTGCATTTCAATGGGAGGTCCCAGAGACAAATAGAAAACAGCAACTCAGGTGGATGTCTCTGCCTCAGGGGTTTGTAGATTCACTGAACTTATTCGGTCAGGCTCTTGAACAATTATTAAGTGAATTTGTGCCAGTGGAAGGGACCAAACTACTGCAATATGTGGATGACCTATTGGTGGCTGGTCCTAAAGAGGAAGACGGAAGAGCAAGTACCATAGCATTGTTGAATTTCTTAGGAGACAAGGGATTAAAGGTTTCAAAATCTAAGTTACAGTTTACTGAGCCTGAGGTTAAATATCTGGGACATTGGTTAACAAAAGGTAAGAAGAAATTAGATCCTGACAGAGTAGCAGGGATTGTTACCTTACCCCCTCCGTAAACAAAAAGGGAGGTCAGGCAGCTGCTGGGGCTTCTAGGTTACTGCAAGCAATGGATTGAGGGATACAGTGAGAAGGTAAAGTTTCTTTATGAAAAGCTTACTACAGATAGGCTAAAATGGACAGAGCAGGATGAAGAGGGATTCAGGGAGTTGAAAGAAACACTTATGACAGCTCCAGTATTCAGTCTCCCTGATGTAAGAAGACCATTTCAGCTATTCGTGGATGTCAGTAACCACACTGCCCATGGAGTGTTAACTCAAGACTGGGCAGGATCAAAGAAACCAGTGGAGTATGTATTGAAACTTCTAGACCCTGTGAGCAGGGAGTGGCCTACTTGCTTGCAGGCGATCGTGGCAGTGGCAATATTAGGAGAAGAAGCCAAAAAGGTAACCTTTGGGGCACCATTGGTAGTTTATACTCCCCATAGTGTAAGGAGTATTTTGCAACAAAAAGCGAACAAATGGCTCACTGACGCTAGACTCCTGAAGTATGAAGCCATATTGATCCACTCTCATGATTTAGAATTACGAACAACCACGGCACAAAATCCAGCTCAGTTCCTGTTTGGGGAAGCCTCAGGAAAGCCTACCCATGACTGTGCCGAGGTGGTGGAACTACAGACAAAAATAAGGCCAGATTTGGAAGAAGAAGAATTAGAAGAAGGGGGAAAATGGTTTGTGGATGGGTCAGCAAGAGTGATAGATGGGAAGAGGAAGTCGGGATATGCAGTGGTGGATGGTAAGACAAGGGAAGAAGTGGAGTCGGGACCCCTGAATGCCAGATGGTCAGCACAGGCTTCTGAATTATACGCGGTATTAAGGGCCTTACAGAGATTAAAAGGGAAAAAGGGAACTATTTTTACAGGCTCAAAATATGCATTTGGGGTGGTACACACTTTCAGGAAAATTTGGGAAGAAAGAGGGCTACTTAATACTCGAGGATGAGGATTGGTGCATGAGGAAATGATAAGACAAATCTTAGAGGCTATCAGGGAGCCAGAGGCAATTTTGATCGTCCATGTGAAGGGACACCAAGCAGGGAGGCAGTTTCAAACACAAGGAAATAACTTAGCAGACAAAGAAGCTAAGAACGCAGCTTTACTGAACATAAGTACCCTGGAAGTCAAGGAAGGTGAGGTCCGGGAATATCCCCCGCATCCTTCCCCAAAGGAAATTGAAGGGTACAAGAAAATAGGGGGTAGATTAGAAGAAGGTAAGTGGAAATTACCAGATGGGAGAGAGCTATTATCTAAGGATTATACTAGAAAGATTCTGAAGAGATTACATCAACAGACACATTGGGGGGCCCAGGCCCTTGCAGAACAATTTCTGAGGTTCTTCGGGTGTAAGGGGATTTATGAATTGGCTAAACAAGAGGTGCGAGAATGCATGATTTGTCAGAAGGTCAATCGGGCTAGGGCATGACAGGTAGCATTGGGAAGCCATCCAGTAGCATACCGACCTTTTGAAAAGATTCAGGTGTGTTGTGGGGACAGGACATTTTCATGCTCATTATCCCAATCGTGGTTTTTGTTCCCTGTCCTCAGTTTGTTTTGTCTTCCTTCCCCCCCCACCCCCGGGCTGGCTGCTGGCTTGCCGCTTAGCTTGCTTGCTGCTTTGCTTGCTGCTGGCTGCATGCTTTGCTGGCTCTGCTTTCCTCTCTTTTTTCTCTGCTTTTCGCTGGCTTGCTTTTTGGCCATTTTTTTTTCCCTTTTTCCCGGTTTCCGTTGTTCCCTTCCCCCCCCCCCCCCCCCCGAAGACATCGGACCTACTCCGGGCAGGAGCTCCCCCGGGGTCTGCGAAAGAAGCTGCATACCCTCTGCGGCGAAGAGAGATAGAGCTCAACCCCCTTGGATTGGTGAAAACATCTGTGGTCATCTTGGGCTATTTCTCTTGTGCTGGGGAGTGTTTTTTGTTGTGCCTTAATAAACAAGTTTTTTCCACTTTCCCCTCTGAAGGAATTCCTCCCGAACCCGGTGGTGGGGGGGAGGTTGCGGAGGGTTTGGTTTCCTATAGGGGGCTCCTTTGGAGGTGTTTTCCCCTAATTTGTCCAAAACCAGGACAAGGTGGATTTTACCAATCTGCCCAAGGTAGGGAGATATAGATTTTTGCTGGTAATAGTGGACAAATTAATCCACTGGGTAGAGGCCTTTCCAAGCTCTAGGGATACAGCTTAGGCAGTGTCAAAATTTCTACTAGAAGAAATTGTACCCCGATATGGGTTAGTAAAATACATAGACTAGGATCAAGGGACACACTTTACCTCGAAAATCATTAAGCAGCTAGCAGAGGCCTTAGGAATCCAGTGGGAATGCCACACCCCGTGGCATCCTCAAAGCTCAGGACAAGTTGAGAGAATGAATCAGACACTGAAAGCTCAATTGTCAAAATTAATTTTAGAAACTAAGATGTCCTGGCTAAAGTGTCTCCCCTTAGCTTTATTGAATATCAGGACCATGCCTCATTCCGAGACAGGGCTATCACCTTTTGAAATGTTGTATGGGATGCCTTATGAACATGGAATGCCAGTAGGACATCCGAGGATAGAGGATGGACAGATACAACCATATCTTGCAGCTATAAGCAAAAATCTACAGGAGCTGTGAAAACAGAGAATAATAACGCAAAGCACCCCTTTGGGGTTTGCCATACATAAAATACAACCTGGGGACAAGGTGCTTATAAAAACCTGGAAAGACATCCCCCTCTCCCCTCACTGGGAAAGCCCTTTTCTTGTCCTCTTGACCACAGACACAGCAATTCGAACAGTGGAAAAAGGTTGGACACACACGTCTCAGGTGAAAAGGATCAAACACTGGGAAGAAACGCCTGAGTGGAAAGTTACCTCTCCCCCTGGAGACCTAAAGATAACCTTGTGTCGGCCAAGTTAATGAGCAAAAGGGATCAGATAAGTTGTACAAAGCCTGGTTGTGAATGTTACCTGTTTGTGTATTTTAAATGCGAATATTGTAACGAGGTGTGGGTCACGCATTGTAGAAGGGGATATTGGCCGAAGGGCTTGTGTGATAAGTGCCTAGAGGACAAACTGTATCTGAGTAACCATGTCTTAGAGCTCACCACTAGTCTGGGTATAATAGAATTAGATTCCTGGGTGTGGTTTCACCTGTTTCAAAACGAGGTGGGAGGAAAATTAAACTCAAAGGCTCAAATCATAACAGTTGAGTGCTGGAGATTAAATAAAGTACCCTGCAGCGCAGATGCAGTTAAACTATCGAGGTGGGGCACCTTTAAGAGGAGGTATGCAGCTCAGTCCAGGTACGAAACCCCGGAAGAATATTCTTGCTGCCGAGAAGATGTCTTACCTCGCCGCTGGTGGCAACCCAGTGGGCGTAGGCAAAGGCAGAGGAATACAAATATGGGGACTCCTGATGAGCCTGAGTATAGCCATGTGCCGCATGACTAGTATGCACTTGGAAAACTCGCCCAGCACGAAGGGGCGGAGTCCCAGTAATGAGTGCGGACAGTGCATGCAGACTGGCCTGGGAGGACAAGGAGAGGTGGAGGCTCCAGCATACCCAGCCCCAAGAGACTGCAGCAAGGGTAAGCAAAGCGGGTACTGTTCCGTAAATGGCACTCAGCATGGGATATGTGAATTAAATGGAAAAATAATATGTTACTTACAAAAGGCGACATCTAAGGATGGGCAGTCAGAATATAAAATATATAAGAGGGATGTTGGACAAATACCTATTCCTGTCTGTGACAAATGTAATCGCACAGTATGGATCGGAGGGAGAATGGAGTCAGTATTTGTAGCTTATTTTCAGGCTAACAAACGGTGTTATGATAATAATCAGCTGGGAATGTGTGTAATGGGGGGAAAAACATAATGGGTCGGAAGGAATTTGGAATATGAAAATAAGCTATCTCTCAAAAATGAGCCGGTTATTCTTGACCTGCTTGAGGATCATGATGACAGAGGTTGTCTACAATTTGATAGGATATTCTGCTTTGCAATAAAGAGGGAGTAGACCCAGAAAGTAAAATGAAGCCGGTAGCGCAGGAACTAAAAAGACGGGAGTCAGAGATGAGGAAAAGAAGGGTAGAACAAGAAAGGTTAAAAATCCTGAGTGAGCAATATGACCAACTGGAGAAACGGTATAACGATTGGGGATTGCCTGCTTCAGACAGGAATTTATTTACAGACTTGATGCAGGAAATTGCGACAGAATTGGGATTGTCCAATTGCTGGATTTGTGGAGGACTCAAGTCAGCTGAAAAATGGCCTTGGAAAGGTAAGAGTCTAGCTCCAGAGCAATTTCTAAAATGGGATAATGCTAGAATTTCAACAACAATACACAGACCCGAGGGATGGGTCTTAGATAAGAGGGTAATTGGAACAATTTGTATTAGCAGGTAAGGAAAAGAGTATACTGAAGTAGTGGGATATACCCCGTGTATATCCACTCTAGCAGTAAACTCACATGACAAAAGCAGGGTTTGGCAACCAGAACCTCCTGTGGGGTACTGGAGCCGTGAAAAAGGGACGAAATGTGAATGAAGTGATAAAATTGGACTGCTGGAACAAAGGCTCTGGAGCTAATCCTTACCAATCCCTGGAAGAACTAAGGGGTTACTGGAACGAGCCAGAAAGTACAAAAATTAGATGGAAAGCTCCTAATGATATATCTTGGATTTGTGGAAAAAAGGCACACAGCAAACTACCCAAAAATGGAAAGGGTCGTGCACACTAGGACTGATAAGACCTGTTTTCTTCACACTACCCCGGTCAGAAAGTAGCTCATTAGGAGCAGCCTTGAATGAAACTTTAAATAGAAAGAAAAGAGAAGTGAAGAAAAAATTCCCTGTTTTTGGTGGAAGTCAGACATGGGGTGAAGAGGAATGACCCAGGGTGATGTTATGATGCTTGTATCCCAAATCGTGTGTTCTGTTTATGCTTGATATTATGTTCTGTGCCTTCAGGACTGGCTCCGAAAAGGGAAGGTTTGTTTTGTCTTGTTATCAGCTGGCTCACCTCCCCCCATGGACTGTGTCTAGGAGAGGCAAGGGATTGGTTGCTTGCTTGCTTGCTGGCTTGCCTGAGCTTGAGGTGGAGGAGTCTGATACGGGGGCAGGAGGTTATCTAAAGACTCCCATGTTTTGCTCTGGTTCCTTGTACTTTTATAAGTTTTGAATGGGAATAGCCTCGAACTAGCATATTCCCATAACTTGGCATAGTCCCTCTCTTCGCTAGCCAGCCCATTGTCATCAAGCACGTAATCATGTAAGGCTTGACAAGTCCTCTTTTCGAAAGTGCCAAACATAGGCCAGAATAGATATGATGAGCCTACCCTCTCAGCCCCCCGAATCACCAGGCCAGCCCAGATATACCGGGCCTTGAGGGAAGGCACATCAGGAGATGGGCACAGGTACAAAAGAGGCTCCAATTCCCAATGTGGTTCTCCAAGCTTGTTTAATCCATGAGATGGAGGGGAAAAGAGAGCCCAAACAGGAAGGGTCATGGCCTTATCTAGGCTCTGGACAGGGAGGGCTTTCTGGCTCTCTGCCAACCCCAGGGGAACAGGAAGGAAGGGACCCTGTTTATCTGATTCCAGTCACAGGGGTCCCCGAAAGGGAGGAAAATATAGCCCGAGCGCACTGTAACACCTCCCCCTTTTTTGTTTAACAAGGTTACAGGAATTCACTGGGCTCAATTTAACCCTGAGTATGGGTTTCCCACCACCTACGGTTGGCGGCATAGTCAGACCTCCTCAGGTTTGCCAACTCTATGTGGTTGACTTCTGAGGTAGAAGGTATGAGACCCTTGATAGCTCTGAAAATCAAGTGACGCAAGATCGCGAACACCAAGGTTACAAGTAACAGAATAACAAGAAGTAACAAAATTGATCTAACAATAGATGTCCACCACCCCGTGAATCCCCAGCCCTTGAACTGTATGACAACTTGGATGGGGTTCATCACAGCCTTGAGTGGGAGGTAGGTTTTCTCTAAAAGGGAAAAACAAACATTTTGAGAACATGTTAAAGTCTCTGTTTCTGCCGGAAGGAATTCACACTTAGGAAAATTCTCCTTCTTGCATTCGGCGGCGTCTTCTCTTTGAAGTATCAGCTACCTGCTTCTCATCCCCTTCTGTCTGACCTGGATTCTTGGGGACAAAAGGTTTCACCCACTTCTGGGGAATCCACCGAGGGCCTGAGTGAGTAGCTACACATGCGTAGCCACGACCCCAGGTCACAAGCTCATAGGGACCCTTGGTTTCCCAAGTTTCTGGATCCCTAATCAAGACCAGTGGACGCTGAGACAATTTGAACTGATTGCCACTGTTAAAGTGACATACAACTGGTGGACTCATGTTTTCAAATGAACAGTTCAGAAAATTGATGGTAAACATGGCTTTGCAGAGCTTCTCCCGCGGAGACATCCACGGAGCTGAACTGCTCTGTCTTTTTAATACCTGCTTGAGCGTCTGGTGTGCACGCTCGACCACGGCTTGACCTGTGGGGGAGTGGGCGATGCCAGTCTTATGTTCCACTCCCCACTGCTGGAGAAATTCCAGAAACTACTTGCATGCATACGCTGGGCCATTATCCATTTTAATCGTTTTTGGAACCCCCAATACTGAAAATGCCTGCACTAGGTGCTGTTTGGCATGTGCAGCCTTTTGTCCTATATGAGCAGAGGCATACACTGCACCTGAGAATGTGTCCACGCTTACATGAACGCATTCAAGGCGACCAAAACTTTGAATGTGTGTGATGTCTGTCTGCCACGCCTCACAGCTGCCAAGGCCCCAGGGGTTTACCCCCATGCCCATTGATGGCACGGCCTGGAGCTGGCAATTGGGACAGTTGGCCACAATGGCTCGAGCCTGACTCCATGTTAGCTGGAACTGTTGGATCAGACCTGACACATTCTGATGGTAATGCTGGTGACTCAGCTTTGCCTGTTGGAAGACGTCAGGGAGACGTGCTTTTTCGACTGGAGCAGCAAGGGAGTCTGCTTGGCGATTCCCCTCTGCTATCTCACCTGGCAAATCAGTGTGTGACCTCACATGCATCACAAAGAATGGATGCTCTCGGTGAGAGATTAAATAAATCAGCCCTGAGAGCAATCTGAAGAGATGTTCATTCTCTATTTCTTTGAGCACGGCCTGCTCCGCCCTGGACACTACTCCTGCCACATAGGCAGAGTCTGTCACCAAGTTGATTGGCTCAGAGAACCTCTCAAAAGCTCTTACCACTGCAGCCAGTTCAGCCACCTGGGGGGATCCCTCCACAAACTCGACATCAGCTTCCCAATGCTGAGTCTGTGGATTTCTCCAAGTCATCACCGACTTGTGGGAAGCCCCAGATGCATCCGTGAACACTGTGAGAGCATCGAGTGGTCTCCGACTCCTTTTCTCTCGAGGAATAAGATGGAATTCCTCGTTGAACAACTTGTGAGACGGGGCATGGACTGATATGTGTCCCCTGTAGCTGTCCAGAGATAATTGGAGACTGGCGCTGCTCTGGAGCAAATGCTCAAACATCCCTTTGGTCAGTCTCTCAGAAGAGTTCCTTCCCTCCTCAGAAAGCCTGACTGGGAGGTGAATACATGTAAAGTCACACCCTGCTAATTCGCATAATCTCACCCTGGCCTTCCGAATCAGCTTCGCTATGAGCTCTTGTGGCTTAGTGATGGTCTTGGATCTTTGGTGCGAGAGGAAAACCCACTCTATACTCAAGATTGGATCCTTCTGCCCCTCGATCCATTGGAAAATCAACCCATGCAAATGTGGCAGCTTTACTAGAACATTGAATTGGAAAGGCACATTTGGATCACACCGATGTGCCTGCCTCTCTGACAAGGCCTTCTGTACCTTTTCAGTTGCTGTCTTTGCCTCTGGGGTCAGTTCTGTGGGGGAGGCCAGCTCCCTCTCCCCCTTCAATAAATTGAAGAGAGGGTCTAGGTCCTCATTCGTGAGGCCTAGCCAGGGCCTTACTCAGTTCAAAGACCCACATAAATAGTGGAGGTCCGCTAGTGTTCTGGGGTTGCAATTGATCTCCAATTTCTGCGGGACAATGGTCCTTGCAGCGATCTCCAGACCCAGGTATTTCCAAGGTGGCATCCTTTGAACTCTGTCGTTCTGCAGCTGAAATCCAGCAGAGGTTAAAAGCTTAACCACTAGGTCAAGCGTGTGTTGGAGTACAGAATCATTGGGGGCACGCACAAGCACATCATCCATATAGTGAAGGATGATGGCGTCCTTTCTCTCTGCGCATACTGGAGACAGTAGCGAGGCTACGTACTGTTGGCATATGAAAGGACTGGATTTTAGACCTTGGGGCAAAACTTTCCAGTGACAGCCTTTCATTGGGGCTTCTCGATTGATGGTGGGAACTGAGAATGCGAACCTCGCGGCATCTTCAGGGTGCAATGGAATTTGGAAGAAGCAGTCCTTGATATCTAGGACAGCCAATTGCCAATCTCGAGGGAGCATTGTTGGACTAGGCATCCCTGGTTGGAGTGGACCCATATCCTCTATAATTTTGTTTATTTCTCGGAGATCGTGGAGCAATCTCCACTTGTCCTTCCCAGGCTTCTTTATTACAAAGACTGGGAAATTCCAAGGGCTATCTCTTGTATGTGTCCTTGAGGCAATTGCTCCTCCACAAGTTTCTCAAGCGACTTGAGTTTCTCGATACTCAAAGGCCACTGTGCTACCCACCCTGGGGTGTTATCCAACCACTTTAACTTGTGGGCAGGGCGCGCCACAGCGGCTATTTCCAAAAATCCTGGGGTGTCTTAGGAATGACCAACCGGACTCCCCACTGGGACATGGTGTCCCTCCCTCCCAGAGGGGCCTTATAGTCTGCAACAAATGGACGAACACTTGCCAATTTCCCATCAGGTCCCTCAATTTGCACAACATGTTTTGAAATCTTTGCCAATGTAGTTCCTCCTATGCCCTGAGTTTGCCTGCCACAGGTTGCAACTCCCAATGTGATGGCCACATGGTCTTAGGTATTACCGTGATGTCTGCGCCCGTGCCCAGAACCCCTTCCATATGAAGGTGCTCTGACCCATGGGCTAGGTTGCATGCCATCGAGGGTTTATCCTCTCCCACCACCTCTGCCCAGTAGACTTCTGGTGATTTTCCTTCTACTGTTATTTCTACTGGGATGGGAATGGCTTGGGCCAGAATTTGCCCCTTTTCTAGGTAAAATGGTGGGTGCGAGCAGCGTGCCAACAGCATAAGGCCTGATATCTTTTCCTTAGTAGTCATGGGAGCTACCTCAGTCTCTGAAGGTGTGTGTGCTGTATCTCCAGTGACAAAATACTCACTGTCCGGTTCCATTTGGTACGCCTTCAGGTCCTGTGAGCTGTTTGACAGGTCCACTATAATGACTTCCCAGTCAGTGGATCTGAAATGAAACCCTTTGGCAGTCACTAGGCGAGGTCGGCCTAGCGGCTGCCAAACCTTCTTAGTTGTACATTTGACATTTTTATTTTTCTGCCCCCCCCACCATGAGTCCTGTCTTCCCCCTTATTTGTTAAGAGAGAGGCATTTTCCCATGTGGGTCCCGCTATATTTATATCTTTGCGCGTAGTTATATTAGCAGTGGGCATGCGCTGTGCACTCAGTTTTTTTGTTTGCTGAACTTTCTCTGGTTCTGGTTTTGAGGACAGTTTCTAGCGAAGTGTCCTGGTTTCTTGCAACGGAGGCAGATGATGTACTGCAGCTGGTCTGATGACATTGGTTGCCTCCTTAGACCTGGTACGGCCGTGGCAGCAGGCTGTAGTTGTGCAGATGTTGTATTTCTGTCAGGGGTATCAAACAGCTCTGCTTTTCTGGTACACGCGTCGATCATCTGAGCGAGGCTAGGTGATGGGTCAAAAGGAAGGCTGAGGATAATTCTGCAGCAGGTCTCATTCGCATTCCTCTGAGCCATCTCTTTAAGCAGCTCTGTCTGTACCATAGGGTCTTGCACCTGTCTTTCGACTTGTGTTCTCAAGCGATCCACAAACTGTAAAAAACTCTCTGAAGGAAACTGTTTAATGTCAATATAGCTGCCCTTAGCCTCTGTTATTGGTAATTGATAAAACGTTTTTTCTGCAGCATTACAGATCTTATCTAAAACCGACTTAGATAGCACTCGAGTTTGTTTTTCTGGACAGTGCCAGTCACCTGTGCCGCATAGATGGTCTATTGTAATAGGGTTACCATCATTATTGTTGGCCTCACTGGGCGTTTGTTGTCTTGAAGCGATACGCAGAATAAAGAAATAGACTCCATAACTTGGGGTAGTTATGAAGTGGGTATGTATGTCAGCGCCTGGCACAAGTGAGATAGCTCTCCAAAACTTGTGCCCCAAGCTTCAGTCTGACCCACACCTTTATTCTCAAAGATGTTCCATATGTAATACATTGCACAACTTTTTCATGCATATTCAACCCCTGGCCCCGCCTGTCCTCGCCTCTCATGCTAAATAAGTCTACGCCCTTCTGGGCACGCGTGGTTTGCTGTGGTGGTCGCATGGGGGTCTCTCGGTGGTCCTGAGGCTGAAGATTGTGGTCTTCTTCATGGCTGAACTTTTGAACTTTTCCTCTCTGCGCGTGCGCTTTTGGTCCTTTGGTGCTTATCTGAGTAGGTCTGTCAGTCTTGATAGGCTTGGAGACAGAGGAGCTTCTTTATCTGGGTTCTTTGCCTCTTCTGGTATTGTTCTTTATGCAAGAAGCTCCAGAAATTTGCATTTTCCTATGCCCTTTGTACCGGGCAGAGGTTTCTTAAGTAAAAGGTTAAAATTCAACACATAACTCTACAAGCTAAATTATAAATGCTTAATTCATTTTGTTAACCTAACTCTAAAAATCTCTGTTTCAGTCCCCCCTTTTCTTAAAATATAGTAAATTCTTTTACTACAGGGGTCTTGATTTAAATTCTGATCTACCATCATGACAGTTCTCTTCCAGTAAGATTCTATGAGTTCTAGAGAGTGAGGTCAGAATGGCTATGCATTTTAACATCCTCTAATTCTACATGAGTGTTAAAATAGACATCATTAAACTTACAGTAACTAAAATTAATAGAATTATAATGGGGTGACATAAAGTGTTCTAAATAGTGTATTTCACTAGTTATGACTTGTGTTTATTAGCTAGTGATTGGTGCTGGATACACAAAGTTAAGAGACTTAACATACAGGAGGTTAGTGACATGTCTTGGGTAGACATTCTCTTCCGCACCCCGTATGGTTTTTCATAAAGCAATTCAAAATGGTTCAGCTTTTCTTTAGCTTTGGGTTTGGTTCGGATCTGCAGTAGTGCTAATGGGAGGGATTGAGGCCATGACAAATTAGCCTCTTGTCCCAATTGTACAATTTGTTGTTTGATCAAATTATTCATTTACTTTACCTGACCACTTCATTGTGGGTTATATGGGGTGTGAAGTTCTCAGTCTATGCTCAAGTATTAGCTAACTTGTTGCACTAATTTTACAATAAAATGTAGTCCTCTATCTGAGGAGATTGTGGCCAGGACTCTAAAGTGTGGTATGATTTCTTGTACCAGTACCTTAGTTACTTCCTGAGCTTTAGAAGTCCTGGTGGGGAATGCTTCTGGCCATCCTGAAAAGGTATCTGTTAGCACTAGTAAAAACTTATACCCCCCTTTTCTTGGTAATTCTGTGAAATCAATCTGCTATTGCTGCCTTGGCTTATGACCTTTCTTAGTCTGGCCAAGTTTTGGGTTGGGAGCATTTTTGGGGTTGGTCTGGAGGCAAAGGTCCCATTGTTGAGTTACTTGGGTGATAGTTGCTCGTAAATGTCTAGCTATGATCCTTTCACTTAGATATTTATATGGAGCATCAATACCCCAATGGGTTTTCTGGTGTTCCTCTCTTATTAGGGACTATAATAAATAGGAGGGTATAACTAATTTTCTTTCTATGGTGGTTTATCTTTTTTGGTTATAGTCTCCTTTTTGCTCATGGATCATTTTTTTTCTAGTTTGTTGTATCTTGGCTTACTTTCAGGGGAAATTTGCTTGTCTGGAATCAGGGCTGCCTCAGTTATTACCTTAATTCTTGCTGCTTCTTTTGCTTCCCTATCCGCCAGCTCGTTTCCTTCTTCCAATTCTGAGTTTATCTTCTGATGTGCCTTAATGTGCATGATTGCTACTTTCTCTAGCAACTGGACTGCTTCTAGAAGTCGCAGTACTTCTGATGCATGTTTAATATTTTTCCCTTGAGAGTTCAGCAGTCCTCTCTCTTTCCAAATGGCTCCGTGAGCATGCACTACTCCAAATGCATACTTTGAGTCCGTGTATATGTTTATTTCTTTCCCTCTTGCCAATTCTAGGGCCCAAGTTAGAGCAATGATCTCGGCCTTCTGCGCAGAGGTATTTGTTGGCAGGGACCCAGATTCTATTACTTCCTTGCACGTCGTAATTGCGTACCCAACGTGCCGTTTTCCACTGATGATATAACTGCTTCCATCAGTAAACCAAACTTCTGCATTCTCGAGAGGGGTGTCCTTCAAGTCAGGGTGGCTGGAGTAGGTGGCTTTGATGGTCTCCAGGCAGTCATGTTCCACTGGTTCCCCTTGGTTTCTACTGAGGAAGGAGGCTGGATTGACACTGTTAGTCACTACTATCTCTACATCATCTTGCTCCACTATGATAGCTTGGTATCTCAGGAACTGTTGTGGGGAAAGCCAATGCCCGCCTTTTACCTCCAGCACTGCAGACACTGTGTGAGACACCAGCACAGTCATTTTCTGGCCCGGGGTGAATTTGCGTGCCTCTTGGATGTTCAGTGCGACTGCTGCAACAGCTCTGAGGCACCCAGGCCACCCTTTAGCTGCTGTATCCAATTGCTTAGAGAAGTAAGCCACTGCTCTCCAGTATGGGCCGAGGTCCTGTGCTAGTATTCCCAAGGCGATTCCTTGCTTCTCATGGGAGAATAAAAGGAAAGGCTTACTCACGTCCGGCAATCCCAGGGCTGGAGCTGACATGAGGGCTTTTTTCAGCTGGTTGAAAGCTTGCATAGCTTCCTTTGTCCATTGGATGTTCCTGCTTTCAGTTGCAATCAGTTCATATAAGGGCTTAACAAACAGTCCATAGTTATAGATCCATAACCTGCACCACCCTGTCATCCCCAGGAAAGTTCGTAGTTCCTTTACAGTCTGAGGATTTGGGGTCTGGCATATTGCCTCCTTCTGGCTTTGGCCCAAGGTACGTTGTCCAGCACTGACTTCGTAACACAGATAAGTTACTTTCTGTTTTACTACTTGGGCTTTTTTCTTTGATACTCGGTACCCTTGGAGCCCCAAAAAGTTCAAGAGGCTTACCGTCCAGGCCATGCATGCTTCCCTTGTCCGTGTGGCTATCAGGATGTCATCTACGTACTGTAGCAACTTCCCTTCCTCTGGAGGGGCTTCCCAGGTCTCTAAGTCTTTTGCAAGTTGTTCTCCAAACAAAGTGGGTGAGTTTTTGAATCCTTGTGGGAGTCTGGTCCATGTCAGTTGAGTTCTTCGCCCACTCTTAGGATTTTCCCATTCAAATGCAAAAATTTTCTGGCTGGCTTCGTGGATAGGAAGGCAAAAGAAGGCGTCTTTTAAATCTAAAATGGTAAACCAAGTTAGCTCGTGTGTTAAGCAAGTTAATGATGTGTAGGGATTGGCCACCACAGGATACAGATCCTCAGTTACCTTGCTTATGGCTCGCAGATCCTGTACTAACCGGTATGACCCATCAGGTTTGCGAACTGGTAGGATAGGGGTATTAAAATCAGATTGACATTCTTTTAATAATCCAAGACGCAATAAGTTCTCAATTACTGGGCTAATCCCTTCCCTATCCTCCCTCCTCAAGGGATACTGTTTAACCCTGACAGGTTGCTTTCCCTCTTTTAGCCTGATCTGTATAGGGGGAGCGTTTTTTGCTTTCCCTGGTACATCAGAGGCTCATACCCCAGGAAATACCTGATTCATTATCTCTTCATCAATTTCAGTTTCTCTCATGACTTCACTGGTGGTTAATATCAAACTCAATACTTCTACATACTTTTGATCATTTACCTCCAGAGTCATCTCCCCAATTTTAAATGTAATAATTGCTTGTAATTGTCCCAGCAAATCTCTGCCCAAAAGTGGTTCAGGGGAATTGGGCATATATAGAAATTTGTGGATCCCCTACTGCTTTCTCAGTTTGTGTTTCAGTGGCCTAAAGAAAAATGCCTTTTCAGTTTGGCCAGTCGCTCTTGTAACTATAGCATAATCATCTCTTATGGGCGTCAAAGCTGTATTTAGAACCGAGTATGTTGCTCTAGTATCAGCTAGGAATTTTACTTCTTTCTTCACTTTTCCTAGCTTTAGAATTACAACTAGAAGGTTTGCTGGGGTAGTTTCTTTTGGTCTCACTTAAATAACATAAGTTGTAACAAGGTATTATATTCTAATGTACTTGTAGGAGGCTATCTTGCCTCCTCCTTTAGACAATATCATGGTCATCAATGGAAGCAATATTTGATTGAACTTTTTCAGTTCTGAGGGTTCATAACTTGTGTTTGTCGGTCACAGCAGGGAAGCACAGTGAGGCTGCTTAACAGGGCAGGATGCATACATATACTTTCATTCGTCTACATTCACTTTATTTTTTACTTACTCTCACACACAACAAAACAACCACAACAATAAGGTACCTCTTATTTTTCAACACACCTATTACACTTTTAGGTGTCCCTGGCTAGTCCCAGTGTTCTTGGATACCCCTTGTGATAAGTTAGAAAAGACTCTTTGTTCATCAAGACAGAAAGGAGAAGCCTTGTGTAGATAACAGAAAACCGCCAGACAGAAACTAGTTAGTATGTTGATTACTTAAGCTGGTTGTGTAATTAGAACTTAGGTGCATATGGAAAAGACCATTACAGGGCCGTGGACTTTCACCAAGGAAGAAGAGAGGAGCCTTCCTCAAACGACCACCAGAGAGTAGAAGAAGACCCCCTAGCAACAGAGGGCGCAAGCGCAGAGTACACCCAGAGATACCGCGGACACGGAGAAAAAGAGTACAAAAAGACTGTGGGAAGGGGGAAACGGGGTGAGCCGTTTGCGGAGCGGGGACTCCCCGGCTCCACCCAGCGCTGTTTGCTTGCCATCGCTTGCTGTAATCAATAAATTTCTGATTGACTCTTGAAAGGCTGAACAAGTTATTCGCCTCTATTTATAAACACCCTCAATCTAGCTGTGTGGCTCCCAACTCTAGATCCTCTCAGACTTATCTTCAAACTGGCAAAATTTTTGCTCAATCTTGGGTGCTCTCAACAACCCAGCAAACTTAATTCTGGGTGCTCTTGGAATGTTAATCCCTCAATTTAGCAGGTTTGATTTAACCCTGGATGCTCTTGGAATATTAATCCCTCAATCCAGCAGGTTTAATCAACCCTGGATGCTCTTGGAACATCAATCCCTCAATCCAGCCGGTTTGAATCAACCCTGGATGCTCTTGGAATATTAATCCCTCAATCCAGCAGGTTTGAATCAACCCTGGATGCTCTTGGAACATTAATCCCTCAATCCAGCAGGTTTGAATCAACCCTGGATGCTCTTGGAATATTAATCCCTCAATCCAGCAGAATTTTTAGGGGCCCCTCTTACACATTTTACCTTTTATTTTTCCCCAATAGATTATGCCAAGAAAACTCTCTTTTTACCTTTTAATTATTTTTTTTTCTAATTAATTATCACTCGCTTCGTCTCTTTACTGGCCGCTTTTCTTGCGAAAAAGACGGAAACGCAGCATGGGAGACTACCGCTCTCGCTTAGCAGGTCTGGGGTAACCAGCCTGCCTCTCATTCACACACATTCATCCCCCCTTTATTCACCCTGAAATGCAAAGGATCTCCCAGTGACAGCTTTTAACACTAAAGGGCAGTGCTACTGTATAACAAACAGTTAACTCTCAGCCCAGACGGGCTCACTGGCTACTTTTGCAAGCTCTTTACCAACTAGCGATGCTTGTAAGCGGTGCTTGTAACTCCTAACTTGTACCACGCTCCCACTAGCTGCACTATCAGCTAGCGGTTGTTCAAAGCAGCTCCTTAAACCGCGGCTTGTGCCCGCGCGCCCGCTGCGCTACCAGCTAGGCTGCTCCTAAAGCACTTTTGCAAGCCCTGACTGTCCTAGGGTGGCTGTATGATGCCTTTATCCCCAATCGTCTGCCCTGTTTATGTTGAAGTCTTGTTCCAAGAGTGAAAGGAGGAGGGAAGAAGCTCAGGGTTTGTTTTCAAAAAACTCACTCCCTCCTCCACATTCCTGCTCCGGGACGGTGTTGTCTGCAGACGGACGGACAGCGAGACAGAGCTCTCCTTTGCTTTTTCTAGTTAGTTTTAGCTAGCTGAGGCAGAGAAGTTCCCTGGACTGTGGTTTTATTCCCTTTCTCTGGACCTGCTCTGGACTGAACACCAGAAGAGCATCAGCAGCTCACATCTGTGGCCCAGCGGGCCGGGCCTGGGCCGCGGCATTGCCAGCGCCGGAAGGACTGGTCAGAGACTGAGTGAGCTGAGCTGCAGCCCGGGGGGATTTGCTCTGAATTTGTCTCTCTTGGAGTGGCAAGAAGTCTTATTGTTTAATATTGTCTAAGTTCTCTTGTGTAATAAACAGGTTTTTTCCACTTTTTTCCTCCAGAGGTATTTTCTCCCGAACCGGCTGGGGGGAGGGGCCAATTGACTCTGCTTTCCTAAAGGAACCCTTTTGTGGGGGGGGAGGGGAATTCTTTCCCCAGACTTGCCCTGAACCAGGACACCGACTTAAGCCCTGCGCCGCACTCCCCGCTCGCTAGGGACAGCCCGTGCCACGCATGCGCACCACCCGCTCTATGAGGTAGAGTGCGCACTACCCACTCTATCAGGTAGTGTGGCTGAGAGCTGCCCCGCGCATGCGTTCTCTAGCACCGCCGTGCCGCGTCTCTGTATCTTAGCAACGCCGCACCGCGCTCCACCGTTTCACTCACACATACACACACGCACACACAAGCACGCACGTCCGGACGTAACAGACACACCACACCGCAATCTGGACACACCACACTGCAATCGGGACACACACCACACACTGAAATCGCGATTTCTCCCTCCCCGAGCCGCGCTATCAGCTGGGGAGGTCCTCCCGCCGCCGGCCTCTCCTCCGGTGGCGGTCTCCTTGCAAGCCCCTGGGCAAACCTGTGCGCAAAAACGTCTTTTTGCGACTTATCAGTGCCAACCTTAAGAAAAGAAATTAATACATTCCGCTTTAATCCGCTTGTCGACGGGCCGTGGTCTGCTCCCCGCAGGGTACAGCCGAGGCACAGAGTCCCTCCGGGGAAAAGCCCCGCGGCGCCTGAGGGTGTCTGCTCCCAACCGGACCCGCGGGTGAGCAGAGCAGTCCCTTCGTGGTCGCCAACTGAAGCGATACGCGGAATAAATAAATAGACTCCATAACTTGGGGTAGTTATGAAGTGGGTATGTATGTCAGCGCCCGGCACAAGTGAGATAGCTCTCCAAAACTTGTGCCCCGAGCCTCATTCTGACCCACACTTTTATTCTTAAAGACGTTCCATATGTAATACATTGCACAACTTTTTCATGCATATTCAACCCCTGGCCCCGCCTGTCCTCGCCTCTCATGCTAAATAAGTCTACGCCCTTCTGGGCACGCGTGGTTTGCTGTGGTGGTCGCATGGGGGTCTCTCGGTGGTCCTGAGGCTGAAGATTGTGGTCTTCTTCATGGCTGAACTTCTGAACTTTTCCTCTCTGCGCGTGCGCTTTTGGTCCTTTGGTGCTTATCTGAGTAGGTCTGTCAGTCTTGATAGGCTTGGAGACAGAGGAGCTTCTTTATCTGGGTTCTTTGCCTCTTCTGGTATTGTTCTTTATGCAAGAAGCTCCAGAAATTTGCATTTTCTTATGCCCTTTGTGAAATGAACAGGGCTAATGCCTTTATTAATGTTCAGCTCTTTATTAAAAAGATCAGCTGGGCAGGGGGCTCGACGCAGAGCTCGCCCCCGCGGTTGTAGCTTTCCCAGGCAGCCGGAAGGAAGGAGGCGCGCAGAGCCGGTCACTGGAGTCCCGAGCAGCAGCTGTCCTTTCTCCTTTCCTTGTGGCACACCGGTGGCCCGAGGATGAGGAGGCGTGGCGTGCAGAGTCTGTTGCTGAAGTCCAGAACAACAGCTGTCCCCGCTCCTTCCGTGGTGGCAGCACCAGGGCTCTCTGTCTGTCTATCGCCCTGCTTCTCAGAGCCTAATATAGTATGTTCCTTCTTAGGTGATGGCGACGGTTAAAAGCCAGTCAGGGGATGTGTTTCCCTCTTCCTCAGCTAGGGCATTTATCTAGACTCCTCTATTGTGTTCAGTTTTTGATTTATATTCATTTTTATCTCCTAAAAATACTCCCATGATCCTAAGGGGTTTTTATTTGCATGTTAGTCCCAGAATGGCAGCGTGGAGGGGTGGGAGGCCAGGTAGTTTAGAGAAAACAAACAGAGCAATTGGCTAATTAGCATTTCAATATCGGTACTTGGCTAGAGTTAGTAGTTTTCTTTTAGTGTTGCCATGGGAACTAGGAAAGCCCTGCCCGCGTCTCTGGGGAACACCTGGAAACTGTTCATAACACTTTGTACCAGGCAGAGGTTTCTTAAGTAAAAGGTTAAAATTCAACACATAACTCTACAAGCTAAATTATAAATGCTTAAGACATTTTGTTAACCTAAATCTAAAAATCTCTGTTTCAGTATCTCCTTTAAAACTGCTGTTAGAGCCAACTTCCATCTGTTTTCCCACATCTCATATTCAGAAGGGCTTAGTAAACATTTAAAAAGATCTGTAATATCCTTCGGTACCATCTCATTTGAATTAAAGGTTGCCCTCATCATGCCTTTGAAAATCTCGCTTGATCTCCCAAATTCTTTCTGTATTTTGCAAATCTCTGTTTTGTCCCTATATGGTTGTGGTTGATAAGCTCTGGTACCGTTTCTCTTACCTAGGTATACAACAGTTGCTACAGATGGTATGAATTCATCATCATTTCCCTGAATTGCAGGAATTTCTGCTGCTTTTCCAATGTCCATAGAGGCAGAGGTTTCCCCCCCAACACACCCCTTGGGTCCCGGTGAGAAGCAGGTCGCCCCCCCTCTCCCGGGCTGCCGGTGCCGTGGGGGAAACCCCCGCCCCGCCGGTGCTGTGGGCTGGGCTTCCCTGCCTCCCCCGCCATCCGGGCTGGGAGCTGTGGAGGGGCCGGCCCCTCCCCCGTTCCCGTGACAACTCGGAGGGAGGCGCTGATAAGGAGGGTGGGGCGGTGTTGCCGGAGGTTGGAAAGGGTTGGGGGAGGTATGGGGTGTTGGGGGGAGGAAGGGACTGTGGGGAGGAGGCAAATGCACATGGCCGCCACCATTATGCTGCCACGTGTGTCTCTGAAACCCTGCCACATCACCAGGGCTCTGGGAAGAGAACCTTTCACTTTTGGAGAAGTCCGGACTATATTCTTGAGAGGAAACAGGTGTTATAGGGGGATAGGAGGTGGGTAAAGCGATACCAGTGTGATAAACTGTGGTAACTTGTTTGTTCATCAAAAGAATTGGAATATTAAAGGAGGAAATATAAAAATTAAAGTATAAGGGACTAGCCTGCTTGTTAGGAGATAGGGGAGGACAATAAAAAAAAAAGCAACTGCTACAAACCGCAAGGCTATAGACATATTGCAAAACCGAAAGATCACAAGTATGATTAATCACCATATAGGGAGCTTTTCGTAGCTTTTTTGCAGACACAGGCTAAGGATGTCGGGGGATGGCCGGAGCTGATTATGAAATCAGTGACCACCAGGCAACGGCCACC
This sequence comes from Vidua chalybeata, assembly GCF_026979565.1. Taxonomy (NCBI): domain Eukaryota; kingdom Metazoa; phylum Chordata; class Aves; order Passeriformes; family Viduidae; genus Vidua; species Vidua chalybeata. The sequence goes on from NW_026530325.1 coordinate 71,955, forward strand.
GGACTAGACAACGTAGGAGTGCTCCAGGTACGCCCATCACTGTCCGGAGCCGATTGTGAAATCAGCGATCACCTGCCTCGACACAACGCAGAAACGACGCAGAGAGATGCTCAACCTACGCACACCGCTATCGCAAAAGACACGAATGAAGAAACCTCCAAGAAACTATAAAAAGAAACTGAATAAGGGGAGTGTGGTGTGGGGCACTGCAGTGTGGGACACTGCAGGAGGGGCGGTTAGGAGACCCCTACCCACCCAGCGCTGTTTTGCTTGCTACTGCTTGCTGTAATTAATAAAATTCTAATTGACCTTAAAAAGGCTGAATCAAATTATTCGCCTCAATTTATCACAATTTGGTGCCGTGACTCGGATAAAGGAAACCCAGGAGGGAGGCCCCACTAGGGTGAGGCGCCCCACCGCCTTTTTGCAGTGGACCTAAGGGGGGACTTCCTCCTTGGGCCTTTACCGACGAACCTAAAACTCAGTAGCAAGCAAAGGTACCCCCGTTAATCTTTGTGCACGAAGAACACGCAGGAAGAGTGAACACGCAGGAAGCGTAAGTAGCCCCCGGTGGGTGGTGGGCCTCCTTTTTCCAGGGTTGATTAAAACCTGCTGGATTGAGGGATTAATATTCCAAGAGCATCCAGGGTTGATTCAAACCTGCTGGATTGAGGGACTAATGTTCCAAGAGCATCCAGGGTTGCTTCAAACCTGCTGGATTGAGGGACTAATGTTCCACGAGCATCCAGAGTTGGGGGACGTAAGAGGGAGGGAGCTGCACCCCCCTCGGCGTCGAGTTACCCTCGGTGGGGAGGCTCCTGGGTTAGGAGGAGAGCAAGCGGGCCTAACCCAGACGCAGAGGTGGACTGCGTCAAAGTTCCTGGGGCGGGGGATCCCTGGAGAAACTTCCCCAAGTTTCGGCTTACTCATTTAGTGTAAGTGTATGTGCTCGGTGGGCCCCGTACAAGCGGGCTCCGGAGTGCATGTGAAAGGGACAAAGCCTCGACCCCGGAAACGGGGTCTTTAAGAGTCGTTTAGGGGTGTGTAGTCCCGGGGTGATTGAGGTGAATAAGAAGACACACAGGGCGAAGCCCTGGTCGAGAAACGGAGGCGCCGGAAAGACATGAGTAGTCCGGTCCGCTCAGTCAGGGGTGGGAGTCCTGGAGTGCAGCGAATGCGAATGTGTGTGTGAGAGGGGAACTGGCAGCTCAGATTCCCCAAGTGAGTGTGGACCCCATAGTAGTGCGTTTCCCATATCCGGCGACGGAGTGGGCCACGAATTGGGGGAAGCGACTGTCGTATTGTTTGTGTTGAGTGTGAGAAGGCACTCTAGAAGATGGGTCAGAGAAAAAGTAAATCTGCTGAACCCATGGGTGGGAGGATCTCAGTAAAACTTCCACTAGGCTTAATGGTAGAGTATTGGGATGCCTTTCCTTCTAGAAAAGGAAAAGATAAGGTTAAAATGATCCATTATTGTATGGAAATTTGGGGAGGTAAACAAATAAGGGAAGACCAGCTGTATTGGCCCGTGTTTGGGTTGTTTGAGGATTGGATCTGTCAAGCTCTAAATATATATATATTAACTCCAAAGAGCCCTTTAACCAAGAGGAGAGCGAATATGCAGCTCTTTGGATAGTGGGAGAGATTGAAGAAAGCTTTCCAGTTGTATTCAGGGGTGGACCCCAATACCCCAGAGGGTGAGACACTTTTGAAGGTGCGTTTTGTGGTCGATTCTTGGGTGGACATTCGGAAGAAGTTGGAGAGGATGGAGGGATGGCAGGCGAGAGGATTGGATGAGTTGTTGTGAGAGGCTCAAAAGGTGTGTGTTGGGAGAGAGGATGAGAGTTTTAAAAAGCAGTCTGGAATCGTGTTAGCAGCAGTGGCGGGGGGACAACAGAATCCCCAAAGGGGAACTGGAGGTCAGTCCAGAGGTCGGACTGATGTCCAGCGAAGTTGGTTTGAAGGGAAGTCGAGAGTTGGTTTGAAGGGAAGTCGAGAGGTGGAGAGAGCATTGTTTGTTTCTATTGTGGGAAGAAGGGACACATGAGGAGAGAGTGTCGGCAGAAGATTGCTGATGAGGAACAGTTCAAAGAAGATTAGGGGGGTCGGGGGCTCTATCTGCTGGGGACAAGAGAAAGAACAGAGCCCCTGGTAAAATTAAAAATAGGTCCCCAGCAACAAGAATATGAGTTCCTTGTGGACTCAGGGGCGGAGAGATCAACCGTCCAGACCCTTCCCCAAGGGTGTAAGGTTTCACCTGAAATAATACAGGTGATTGGGGCCAAAGGGGAACCCTTTGGAGTACCTGTAATTAAGGATGTACTCTTAGAAAGTGATTCTAAATTAGGAATTGGGTCTTTTTTACTAGTTCCAGAAGCAGATTATAATCTATTAGGGAGAGATTTGATGGTCGAGTTGGGGATAGGGATAGAGGCAAAAAAGGGAGAACTAACAGTAAAACTATATCCTCTCCGGGCTGAAGACGAGAAAAAGATTAACCCAGAAGTTTGGTATACCCCCGACAGTGTGGGGAAATTAAATATTGAACCCTTTGAGGTAACTATCAGGAACCCAGAAATCCCTGTCAGGATTTGGCAATATCCCATACCCAAAGAGGGGAGGGAAGGACTAAAAACAGAAATAAAGAGACTTTTGGAAAATGGACTTTTAGAACCCTGCATGTCCCCTTTCAATACCCCCATTCTGCCGGTAAAGAAACCGAATGGCAGTTACAGATTGGTGCATGACTTGCGGGAAATCAATAAAAGAACAGCTGAAAGATTCCCAGTCGTAGCCAATCCACATACGATTTTAAGCCAACTTGGCCCAGAAAACCAGTGGTATAGTGTAATAGATCTTAAAGATGCTTTTTGGGCCTGTCCCCTTAAGGAAACTTCTAGAGATTATTTTGCTTTTGAATGGGAAGACCCGGATACACATAGAAAACAACAATTGAGGTGGACGGTCCTTCCCCAGGGGTTTACCGAATCCCCAAATTTGTTTGGGCAAGCTCTGGAACAAATATTGGCAGAATATTCACAGGGGGAGGGGATTGTGCTTCTACAATACGTAGATGATTTATTAATTGCCGGGAAAGAAGAAGAAAAAGTAAGGGAAGAAACTATAAAACGCCTAAATTATTTGAGCCTTAAGGGACTCAAAGTTTCAAAGTCGAAATTACAATTCGTGGAAGAGGAAGTTAAGTACCTCGGACACTGGCTGACTCAGGGGACTAAGAAATTGGATACTGATAGAGTCCAGGGAATACTTTCCCTGGAAGCTCCAAAAACTAAAAGGCAGGTTCGACAGTTACTGGGACTTTTTGGGTATTGCAGACAATGGATTGAAAATTTTAGTGGGAAAGTTAAATTTCTGTATGAAAAATTAACAACAGACGGGCTATTAAAATGGAGCTCCGAGGATGAGACCCGGTTAAAATCATTAAAAACTGAACTGGTCAATGCCCCGGTTCTCAGTCTCCCGGATTTAAAAAGACCATTCTTTTTATTCATTAATGTCAAGGAAGGGGTGGCATACGGGGTGTTAGCCCAGGAATGGGCTGGAGGAAAAAAAACAGTGGCATATCTTTCAAAGCTTCTCGATCCTGTTAGTCGAGGGTGGCCTGCCTGTCTGCAATCGATAGTGGCTGCTGCCCTTTTGGTAGAAGAAGCAGGAAAGATAACTTTTGGGAGTGAACTGAAGGTTTTATCTCCTCATAACATCCATGGAGTACTACAACAAAAAAGCGGATAAATGGATAACAGATGCCAGACTCCTAAAGTATGAAGGCATCCTAATTTCCTCTCCTAGGTTAAGTATTGAAACCACAAGCTTACAAAATCCAGCCCAGTTTCTATATGGGGAACCAGTTGTGGGACTAACTCATGACTGTCTTTTGCAAATAGAGGAACAAACAAAAATAAGACCAGATCTCAAAGAGGAGGAATTAGAGGAATGATATCAATATCATGTAGATGGATCCTCTCGGGTCCTTGAAGGGAAAAGGAAATCTGGGTATGCTATTGTGGATGGGAAAATTTTTAAGAAAATAGAATCTGGTCCTCTTAACCCCAGCTGGTCAGCACAAGCATGTGAATTGTATGCAGTGCTCAGAGCTTTAGAACTGCTAAGAGGAAAGGTTGGGACCATTTATACTGATTCAAAATATGCTTATGGGGTGGTTCATACATTTGGTAAAATCTGGGAAGAAAGGGGACTTATCAATTCACAGGGAAAGGGGTTGATACATGGGGAATTAATTCAGAAAGTGCTCCAGGCCTTGAGAGGTCCGGAAAGAATAGCTATTGTTCATGTAAAAGGACATCAAGTGGGGATGGGAAACTCAGTACGGGGAAATAACTTAGCCGACCAGGAGGCGAGAAAGGCAGCTCTAATGAGTTTAAAACCATATAAGTGGGGGGGGTCACACAAAGGGAAGATTGCTCCACTTGTGGAGCTGACTTAGAGGAAGAACCATGTTGGGCTTGTTGGGATGCATACGGGATTGATTCAATACAGTGTGCCTGTGATAATCCCCAAGACAAACATTGCCGGTTCCATGAACCCATTAACCATGTGTTAGCCTTCATGGTACAGGAAAAACAAAAATTAAACCAAATGGGGGTGAAGGAAAAAGAGGGAGGCAAGTGGATACTACCGGACGGGCGGGAGGTACTCCCAAAAGGAATAGCAATGAGGGTCCTGCAAGCAATCCATAGGAAAACCCACTGGGGAATTCAAGCCCTGGTTGACCAATTTGCAATTAAATATATGTGTATAGGGGTCTATAATCCTGCAAAACAGTTAACCCAACAATGTTTAACCTGTCAAAGAATAAATAAACAACAATTAAGAGAAAGACCAATGGGCGGAAGGGAACTGGCACAACGACCCTTTTCACATATACAAATAGATTTTACAGAATTACCAAAAGTGGGGAGGTATAAATATCTATTGGTACTGGTAGACCACTTAACCCATTACGTGGAAGCTTATCCTACGGCCCGAGCTACTTCGAACACTGTGGTAAAAGTAATATTAGAGCAAATTATCCCCCGGTATGGATTAATTGAGTGTTTAGACTCGGACCAGGGACCCCATTTCACCTCTAAAATTGCAAAAGATGTCCTGACAGCTTTGGGGACTCAATGGAAATATCACACCCCATGGCATACACAGAGCTCGGGGAGGGTGGAAAGAATGAATGGAGAAATAAAAAAACAACTCACAAAGTTAATGCTGGAAACAAAAATGTCATGGGTTAAGTGCCTACCTCTTGCCTTATTGAACATTCGAACTCAACCCCGAACTGATGTGGGAATCTCCCCATTTGAAATGCTATTTGGAATGCCTTATGATATGGAAGCCCCCACAGATCACCCCTGCCTAAAAGATTCTCATATTAAATTCTACATTACCCAAATTATGAGCAGAAGGCAGGAATTGAGGAAGAAAGGAGTGTTGGCACAGAGACCACCTCTGGATATCACAATCCATAAGATAAAACCAGGGGATCAAGTACTTATTAAGTCTTGGAAGGAAGATTCCTTAACTCCATGTGGGGAAGGTCCTTTTCTTGCTTTGCTTACCACAGAAACGGCAGTCAGGACGGCCAAAAAGGGGTGGACTCACGCCAGCCGAGTGAAAGGCCCGGTTGCCACAAATAACCAGTGGAGAGTGACTAGCCAGCCTGGGAACTTGAAAGTGACTCTTAAGAAAAACTAATGAACTCTGTGGACATTATCCAAATCAACCATAAGGGGAAGCAAAGGGATACAATTACAAACTAGCTAAAGACTATATAGTGATTTGTAATAAGGAAGGTTGTGGAGATTGTTATCCTTTTGTGTGCTTTATATGTAAAATTTGCCAAGAACAGTGGTGGGTCCATTGCCAGAGGGGAAGACCACCAATTGGGGTTTGTACTGAGTGCTATAAAACTCAGCGAAAACTAACTGAAACTGTGCTAAGGATAGGAGAATTGGAAAATCGGTGGGTCAGTTTTGGATCTGAGTGGTGGGAAATATTCTTGTTTTCATACTAACGAGCCCACTCCATTTGCTGCTCAGATAATAAAAGGGTGTTGTCGAAAGGAACTGAAGGGGATTCCTTGCAACCCACCTCTGGTCAAAGATAAGAATTGGGAACAGTACAAGGCTAGGCAGGAGCGGAAAAGGGGACGCTCAGGCGAGTACTGCTGCTGCCGAGAAGATGGTTTACCTCGCGGCTCGAAGCACCCGAGTCGGCGAGCGAGGCAGAGAGGAAAAGGCCAAGCCCCCTCTAAGTGGAACAATGCTGAAATGCTCCAACTATTGCCAGCCGAGTACTAGGATCCCTCAAAGGACCAGTCTAAGTGCCTCCGAAACACCAAGGGAGCAGCAAGCCAAAAAGGGGAAAACAGGATATTACATAACAAAAACAAGGCTAGGACTCCACCCTTATTGGCAAATTATTAGTTTTCTATTGCTCTGTCCTAGTGGTGTTTCTAGTCAGGACAATGCTGAACACTTTACTTCTAGCCTACGAAGCAGCAAAGCGATTTGATGAACAAAATGGTAAAAGAGAAAATGGGGGATTGTGATAAACTGTGGTAACTTGTTTGTTCATCAAAAGAATTGGAATATTAAAGGAGGAAATATAAAAATTAAAGTATAAGGGACTAGCCTGCTTGTTAGGAGATAGGGGAGGACAATAAAAAAAAAAGCAACTGCTACAAACCGCAAGGCTATAGACATATTGCAAAACCGAAAGATCACAAGTATGATTAATCACCATATAGGGAGCTTTTCGTAGCTTTTTTGCAGACACAGGCTAAGGATGTCGGGGGATGGCCGGAGCTGATTATGAAATCAGCGACCACCAGGCAACGGCCACCGGACTAGACAACGTAGGAGTGCTCCAGGTACGTCCATCACTGTCCGGAGCCGATTGTGAAATCAGCGATCACCTGCCTCGACACAACGCAGAAACGACGCAGAGAGATGCTCAACCTACGCACACCGCTATCGCAAAAGACACGAATGAAGAAACCTCCAAGAAACTATAAAAAGAAACTGAATAAGGGAGTGGGGTGTGGGGCACTGCAGTGTGGGACACTGCAGGAGGGGCGGTTAGGAGACCCCTACCCACCCAGCGCTGTTTTGCTTGCTACTGCTTGCTGTAATTAATAAAATTCTAATTGACCTTAAAAAGGCTGAATCAAATTACTCGCCTCAATTTATCACACCAGGGCTAAAGTATCGCGGGGGTACTTCCGGATGAGAAAAAGGGTTGGTCGGACTGTTAGTCTGTGTCTGTGTGCTTTTTTTCTGCTTCTAAAATCTGTTTTTGAGCTTGTAAAAATATTGGAATAAATAGAGAAACTTTATGTTCACCATTTTCGACTTTTAAAGTTAATATCTCTCCAATTTGGTCCCAAAACGAGAGTGAATTCATTTCTTGCACAGTAAAATTTGGTATTTCCTTTGTTAGCCAGCATACAAAACGCAGTAGAAGCTTATTTGGGAATGTAACATTGGTTAAAATATTGTTAAGGTGTTTTAGTGTGCTCTTTTGGTCCACCGATAATTCTGCACCTATTTTTTGTCTCGTGTCGGTGCACTTATCCACCACCAGAGACTTCGCACAGCACGAATTTTGAATTCCTCGCTCGTAAAGCACGGGAAATGGCGGGGGGGGCGGGGGGGACGGGGACGGGGGGGGCTGCCGCGCCGCCGGGGCGGCTCCTTCTCTTTTTCTCAGCTCCCCTGGGGCACGCGGGTTTCCCCGCCGCCCTCCCAGTGTTAGATACCCCTCCCGTGGCTTCCCCACCCCGGGAACGCGGGCTTTTTATACAAGCCCGCCCGTTACAGGCTGCGTGTGTTGGGTCCTAGCGTACCCGTTCTCGCAGCGTCCTACGGTCACTATGGTAACCTTCTCCCAGCTAGGCGCGTACCCGGGAAACGCGAAACAAAGGGGTTCTTACCAATCCTGTGGAACCGTGGGGTCTTGCGTGGAAGGGTCTGGGGTCCCAGCTCCAGCCGGCTCGCCTGGGGCACTCATGCGAGGTCCCGACCTATCCCTGTCACTCAAAGCCACTCAAAAGCAGCTGATTATGAACAGGGTAGTTGACTTTCCCAAAGAGCTTTTGAGACCCCTAAAATAAGGGCTCCAGCTCCTGTGTGGGCTTTTAGCAAACCCACGGTGGGGGCCAACTTACGAGCCTACCCTCTCAGCCCCCCGAATCACCAGGCCAGCCCAGATATACGGGGCCTTGAGGGAAGGCACATCAGGAGATGGGCACAGGTACAAAAGAGGCTCCAATTCCCAATGTGGTTCTCCAAAGCTTATTTAATCCATGAGATGGAGGGGAAAAGAGAGCCCGAACAGGAAGGGTCATGGCCTTATCTAGGCTCTGGACAGGGAGGGCTTTCTGGCTGTCATGGTTTCACACTGGCGCAATGCCAGCGCCCCCATGAAAATACACCTTCCCAAATAAATGCTGTGAGATGGTATCAGGAACAGAGCAGAGCAGGCCCAAGCTTAATAACAAAGGAAAAAAAAATTATTAAACTACTACTACACAAGACACACAGACTAAATCCAGGATGAAGACCTTTTAAAACAACCCCTCCTCCTCCCAAATTCCAAAAGACCCACCATGAAACATCACCCGGGATTCCTGATCAAATTGCCACCCTTCAGATAATCAATACTCAGTCTGTCTAGGGAGAGAGAAGTCTCTCTTGCACCATAGACCCCCCCAGGAAACACAGTTGCCACCTCCTGTGTTTCCCTGCCACACATGGCAACCGCCCGGAGAAAATCTGCCAGTGTGACACTCTCCTTTCCATGTCACAGTGCTCTCACCACCGTGCATGGACAGACTGCTCATAGGGCTCTTTTAAGGATGCTTTGCCACGGACCCAAAGATACAACAGTTCAGCTTCTCATCCTGGGACTACAGTCCCCCCCATTTTCCCTTGGGGCCGAGGGTCCAAGAACAGAGATCATCTTCTTCCTGAAGACAGAGGGCATCACAATTCCCTCCTCAGCTTTCCTCTGTTCTTGCCATTCCTGTGCTGGTGGTTGCTGAAGCAGGTCTCCTTGGGTCACCACTGCATCCCCCTAAAATGCAGTCTCTATTGCAGGAGAATTTGGTTCAGTCTATGGGTAACAAGAAAAGTCCAGCCAAAAGCTACTTCATACTTCATCATCTCCTCCCACCTAAATATTTCTTCTTCTAACATCTCAGGTCCCGGACTGTCTCTCTTCCACTGCAAATCGAGGAGGAGTAATATTTTACAAAGCCCTCATTTCCCAGAAAGGGTTAAAAATTCAGACTCCCTGGATGGCTGAAATCTCTGTCCAGCATCCCGTCTCCCACGCTGGGCATCATCCCCCCCTTTCTCCTTCTCCTCTGCCGGCAAAATTTCCAGGTGCCGCCAGGCTCTCTCTTTCTTTCTCTCTGAGGGCGGGGGGAACAAAAGCATCTCCACTTCTCTCCACCCTTCCGTCCGCAGGAAATGGCTTGGTTCCAGACCTTCAGTCCCTCGGCCTACCTGGACAAGGCCGCGTGGCTTCCCCTCCCCCACCCAGCCGATGGCTGGGCAGGGGAGAGTCTGCACTCTCTGAAGACCGGAACCAAAGAGACAGTTCCCCTGGGAGTTCTTGCTTTTAACCCCCTGTGTTCTCAGAGGCGTGTCCAAACTTTCAGTGGTCACTCCAGGTACCAGTATCCAAACCTGACCACTGATTGGTTTGACCAAACTTCCTGGAAAAAAATTCACTTCCATGTCAAACCACGACACTGCCTCTCCGCCAACCCCAGGGGAGCAGGAAGGAAGGGACCCTGTTTATCTGATTCCAGTCACAGGGGTCCCCGAAAGGGAGGAAAATATTGCCCGAGCGCACTGTAACATAGATATTTTTTAATTTCTCTGTTTCCCCATATTTCTACACAATAATGAATCATTTTCTCCTTAGATCTCCTCTGTCTTTCAGGGCAATCTTCCCAATGCTCTAACATCCATCCCCATGGGCTGTCTCTTTGGATTTTGGGTAAAGAGTTGCTTTGTGCTTTTAGAGGTTTACCCTGGGTTTTTCCCTGAATCTTACTCTTCCTCTGTCCCATTTCCTAGAATCCTCTTACCGTAACTCTGCGCTGAGTCTCAAAAGAAATCCTCAAGAAAAAATTTTAACCGGTACCATGTTTATGACTGTCCTAGGGTGACGTTATGGTGCTTATATCCCCAATCGTGTGTTCTGTTTATGCTTGATGCTATGTTTTGTGCCTTCAGGATGGGCTCTGGCAAAGTAGAAGGTTTGTTTTGTCTTGTTATCAGCTGCCTCACCTCCCCCCACGGTCGGTGTCTCGGAGAGAGGCTAGGGCTTGCTTGGTTGCTTTGCTTTTGCTTTGCTCTCTCTCCTGCTTTTTGCTTTTGCCCTTGCTTTTGCTTATTAGTTAGTTTAGCTAGGCAGTCCAATTTTTTTCCCTGGACTGTTTTCTTTCCCTTTCCTGAATACCATTCAAACCTGCTCCGAACTGGGACCTGGGAAACACCAAGAAACACCGAGAGCATGCATTTTGTGACCTGCAGCAGCCATCCCCAGCGCCAGAGACCGATGACTGGGCGACCACTCCCAGGAGAGACTTTCTGAATTTGTCATCTCTTCAGAGCGGTGGAAGAGTTTTTGTCATCTGGTGTTGTTCATTTTTTGTGCTGGGGAGTGCTTTGCCTGTTAAATAAACAGGTTTTTCCCACTAGTCTCTGAGGAAATTCTTCCCGAACGAGGTGGGGGAGGGGCCGTGGGGGTTTGCTTTCTGGGGGCTCCTTCTGTCCTAGCCAAATTTGAGAAGCAAATAAAAGGAGATGTGGTTGTTTATAAAATGTATCAAGAAATACCACGGGAAGAGTGGGATAAAGATACTGAGTCTGGAGAGAACTAAGAGTTTTTAGGAGCACCAAATTATTAGAACATGGAGTAGTTACACGGGTTCAAGGGAAAATTCAAGGGTAGCTGAAAAAAAATGTAAGGGTTTTTTTTAGAAGAAAAGCACGAATTAATGTGTTTATGTAGAAGGGGAGGGATTGTTTTGTGTATTTAGGATAATTTGTGCTTATGAGAAATAGATGTATGAAATATGCTATGTTGGTAAGAAATATTCTTATAAGGTTTCTTAAGCACTCAAGCCGGAGTCGGGAAGATTGCTTCACGGTATTTCGAAACCACAGCTGGCAGCAGAGAGAAAAGGACCTAATTTGCAAGCGAATGAATGTGGCTTGCTCAGAGATGGGTCCTTCTCCAAGGTGATCCGAGGAACACCCGAGTGATGAATACTCCATAAATATCTAAGATTGAGATAGCCAGAGCCATCAGGAAGATGCATCTCAGTGCCGAGTTCCAGTAACTTGATGATTGGCATACATTGCTTCCCGGACAAGGTTTTGTTCAGCTCAAGGCAGAGAAAAGAAACTACATGAATATGTGAACCTCTGAAAAGAAGAAAAGAAACCCTGCCTCAGGAAGAATAGACGGTATAAGAACTGCTCCGACAGAACAGTCGGTGTGAATAAAGGAGATCTGATGCTGTAGAGGTCGAACCTGTGTTTCACCCAGCGCCGAGGATCGGCACTATCCTTTTGATTGTGGCTATCTTAGACCGAATTTTGGTCACAAAATAAAAATCTATTTTATTAATTATTAATTCGGCTTGATAATTTTTACCTATAACAGATACCTTTTTTTGACCTGCACAGGGAATGGATAAGATAACCAAGAAATTCTTCACATAGAGATAACAGCAACAAGACACCCAAAAATTCCAAGACAGGATTTTATGGCTGTGAAAAACGTCAATCACTTGGTTTTTAAAAGTTTAATAATAATAAAATGGTTATAAAAGTAGTAATACAATTAGAGTAATAAAAATTTAGAGTTAGGACAATTAAAAGACAATAAAAAGCAAAGAATTACGGACGTCCGGATGCTCTCGGGCACTTAAGCCACGACAAGCATGCCTTGCAAACAAAGGAATAACCCTTAAAAGCAATAGCCTGGTGCATATTCATATATCTCATACATGATGCATAAATTCCTTGCAAACTTGGGATACTGTAGACAATGGATAGAGAATTTCAGAGGAAAGGTTAAATTTCTTTATGACAAACTAACCAAAGATGGATTATTAAAGTGGTCCTCAGAGGATGAGGAACGACTGAAGGTCCTTAAGACCAAACTAGTGAACGCTCCTGTCCTCGGTCTTCCAGACCTCAAGAGACCCTTTTATTTATTTGTTGATGTAAGTGAAGGGACAGCACATGGGGTTTTGGCCCAAGACTGGGCTGGAAGTAAGAAACCCGTGGCATATTTATCCAAACTCCTCGATCCCATTAGCCGGGGTTGGCCTACCTGCCTACAAATAGTAGTAGCAGCATCTCTTTTGGTGAAAGAAACAGGCAAGATTACCTTTGGGGGAGAACTGCGAGTTATGTCATCCCATAACATAAGAGGAGTATTACAGCAGAAGGCAGAGAAATGGATTACAGATACTAGACTTTTAAAGTCTGAAGGTATTTTGATATCGTCTCCTAAATTATTCATAGAAACCACAAATTTGCAAAACTCTGACCAATTTTTGTATGGGGAGCCAACCTCCGAGCTTGCCCATGATTGCCTCCAACAAATAGAAGAGCAAACAAAGACCCGACCAGATCTAGAAAAAGAAGAATTGGAGCTTGGGGACCGATTATTTGTAGATGGGTCATCCCGGGTTGTAGAAGGGAAACAAAAGTCTGGGTATGCTATAGTAGATGGAAAAACCTTGAAGGTAGTTGAATCTGGTCCCCTAAGCCCTAGCTGGTCCGCTCAGGCATGTGAGTTATATGCAGTACTTAGAGCATTAGAACTATTGAAAGGGAAGGAAGGAACCATTTATACTGACTCTAAGTATGCTTATGGGATAGTGCACACCTTTGGGAAAATTTGGGAGGAAAGAGGGTTAATAAACTCCCAGCGAAAAGGACTGATTCATGAAGAATTAATAAAGGAAATTTTGCGAGCCCTACGACACCCAAAGAAAATAGCAGTGGTACATGTGCAAGGGCATCAGGCAGGGATAGGAACTATAGTAAGAGGAAACAACCTAGCTGATCAAGAGGCGAAAAGAGCAGCATTGCTGACATTAACATATAAACCAGTGATTATGCGGAGGGAAGACTGTACCACCTGTGGAGAAGATCTAGAGACAACACCTTGCTGGTCATGTTGGAAAACATATGGAGTAGATTCCATATGATGCACCTGCGGAAATCCTAAGAAAAAGCATTGTTGGTTTCATGGTGTAAAATATATCTTAACATTCACCACACAAGAAAAAGAAAGATTTGATCAAATGGGAGTGCAGGAAAAAGAGGAAGGCAAATAGGTTTTACCCGATGGCCGAGAGGTGCTCTCTAAAGCAATGGCCTTAAGGATATTACAAGCAATACATAATAAAACTCATTGGGGAACTCAGGCATTAATTGATCAGTTTGCCATTAAATACATGTGTATAGGGATATACAACTTAGCTAAACAGGTAACACAGCAATGTTTAACATGCCAAAGGGTAAACAAACAACAGCAAAGAGAGAGGGTGATGGGCGGAAGGGAACTAGCTCGAAGACCTTTTTCACACATACAAGTGGATTTTACAGAGCTACCTAAAGTGGGGAGATATAAATACCTGCTAGTGATGGTAGATCATTTGACTCATTATGTGGAAGCGTTTCCCACAGCAAGGGCCTCCACGCAGGCAGTAGTAAGACTACTCTTGGAGGAGATAATCCCCAGGTATGGACTAATAGAAATAATAGATTCAGATCGAGGCCCCCATTTTGCATCTAAAGTAGCAAGGGAGGTCTTTACAGCCTTAGGCACTCAGTGGAAGTACCACACCCCCTGGCACCCACAAAGTTCAGGAAGAGTAGAACGAATGAATGGGGAAATCAAGAAGCAGTTAACTAAGTTGATGATGGAAACCAAAATGTCTTGGGTAAAATGCTTGCCCCTAGCCTTGCTAAATATTCGTACACAACCCCGAACTGATGTGGGAATCTCCCCCTTTGAAATGTTATATGGTATGCCATATGATTTGGAAGCTCCTGTTGACCATCCTTGTATAGATAACTCACAGATCAACAATTACCTTATACAAATTATGAATAGAAGGAAGGAATTGAGGGGAAAAGGACTTCTAGTTCAGAGACCACTCCTGGACTTGGCAATGCATAAAATTAAGCCTGGGGATAAAGTACTTATTAAATCATGGAAAGAAAACTCTTTAACACCTCGTTGGGAAGGCCTGTATGTTGTCTTGCTTACTACAGAAACTGCGATACAAACTGCCGAAAAAGGGTGGACTCATGCGAGCCAAGTAAAAGGACCAATCACTTTAGACAATCACTGGAAAATCACAAGTCAGCAGGGAGATACAAAGGTCACTCTGAAGAGGAACTAATGGACTCAGTACTGGTAGTACAGACTAACCATATAGGAGACCAAAAAGGATATACCTACCCCCTTGTTAGTGATTATACGGTTGTTTGCGAAAGAACAGACTGTGAATGTTACCCTTTTGTATGCTTTATTTGTAAAATTTGCCAAGAACGGTGGTGGGTCCATTGCCAGAACGGGAGACCACCTACCGGAATCTGTAAAGGGTGTTATCAAACCGAGAGGGAACTAACGGAGGTAGTGCTAAAATTAGGGGAATTGGCAGGGGAGTGGGTATGATTTGAAACTGGGATGTAGTGGGAGGTTTATTCCAGAGGATTACATCCAGAAAATTTTTGTTTCCACCCTAGTGAGCCCACTCCCTTCGTTGCTGCCGGACAGAAATAAAGAGGGTTCCGTGCGACTCAACCCTGGTCAAGGATAAGAACTGGGAGCAGTATAAAGTTAGGAGGGGGCAAGGGGTTGGGTGCACTGGCGAGTACCGCTGCTGCCGAGAAGATGGTCTACCCCACGGCTCAAAGCACCTGAGTCGGCGGGCAAGGCAGAGGGGAAAGAACCAGGCCCCCCCCCCAAGTGGAATAATGCTGAAATGCTCAAATTACTGCCAACTGAACACTGATTTCCCTCCGTAAGATGGCTCAGTCGTCCCTAAAGCACCTAGAGGGCAACGAATCCAGAAAAGGGAAATGAGACATAATAAATCTGGTTTAGTACGGCCGAGACCCCACCCTTGTTGGCAAATTGTGGGAATAATCGTACTCTGTGCCTTGAAAAAAGGGAAAGAGAAGCCCAACAAAGTTGGTATGAAACCTAGTTCAACAGTTCCCCATGGCTGACTACCCTATCATCCACAATTGCAGGGCCCCTAATTTTGTTGATTTTGGGACTAACCTTTGGCCCATGTATTTTTAATGGGATCACAGAAATAGTAAAGGCCCTCAGGTTGATAAGGGCCAAATATGAACCCATACTGGAGGATCCTGAGACTAATGAAACCTTAGCCCTTAGCTTACAAGAACTAAAAAGGTTTGATGAACAAAATAAAGAAAAAGAAAAGGGGGGATTGTGATAAGTTGGAAAGAACTCTTTGTTCATCATTAAGGAAACCGCAAGACAGAAAGGAGAAGACTTGTGTAGATAACAGAAAACCGCAAGGCAGAAACTAGATAGTATGTTAATTACTTAAGCTGATTGTGAAACTAGAACTTAGGCGCATATAACTAACCTTATATGGAAAAGATCATTACAGGGCTGTGAACTTTCACCGAGGAGGAAGAGAGGAGCCTTCCTCAAACGACCACCAGAGAGTAGAAGAAGACCCCCTAGCAACAGAGGGCGCAAGCGCAGAGTACACCCAGAAATACCACAGACACGGAAGAAGAAAGAGTATAAAAGACTGTGGGAAGGGGGAAACGGTGTGAGCCGCTGGCGGAGCGCTGACTCCCCGGCTGCACCCAGCGCTGTTTGCTTGCCATTGCTTGCTGTAACCAATAAATTTCTGATTGACTCTCGAAAGGCTGAACAAATTATTCACCTCTATTTATAACATTTGGACTATGTTGGAAATTAAATAAAACATGGGGTTAAGCAAGGAAGAAACATCAAAAGAGTTGTAACACATAAAAGGAAGAATCCTAATTTCTTCCACTATCCCATCCTCAATACATTACCCCACCAGTTAGTTTTTAACATTATTTTCCCGTTTTTTGGACTGGTACCTGGGTTATAATTTTTCTCTTTTTCTGATATCCTTTTTTTTTTTTCCAGGATGACCTCCCCGTTGCCATCTATTTTCAACAATCTGATATATTAAACTTTCCACAAACACCCCCTTCTTTATCCAATTAATAGTCCAAAGCCAACCTATTCTGATACACTACAGTTTTTGTTTGGCTTTGCTGACTCGATATTAATTCCAATGCCTCAGTGGCTTTGTTTGTTATCATCTCTATAATTGCTTGGAGTCCTACAATATGATTCAGTATATAATTTGGGGTTAATACAAAGCTAGATTGCTGTGCTGGTATCACCTTTTTGTTCACTAATCACCTTTTTACTGAATCTTGGACTATATCTCTAAGATCAAACGTAAAACAAATCCATCTCTCTCCTTTTGGACATTCAATGCCCCATCTATTACCGCTTTTTCCTAAGTTCCTTTTAATCCAATATTTTTCCCCATTTTGCCTGCAGGTACTTAATTTGGATGGGTTATAACAGTGGCTGTTGACATGGGTGTGTGTAACAAAAAAGAAACTTTGGTTTCTTTCCTTGTAAGACTTTATGTAGCATTTGTGACACAATCTTGCGGGTATCTCGAAAGGTAAAAGACAACAAATGAGAGACAGAAACAGGAATAACAGAGGCCTGGTATGGCTTATACCCCCACCTCCCCTGTCTATGGAGTTGCTTCCCATAGCAGGTGTATGTGATCTTCTTGGTGGCGAATACAGTGGTCAATCAAGGCTTCCCTTTGTTTCCCTTGTCCCTCCTTTTTTACTAATTTTCAGGCAAATCATTTTCAGCACTCCTTAACTGTGGTTTCCCACCATTCCTCAGGTATCTCTCAGTCAACAGGCACTAATAATTTCCATCCACCAAACAAAGTTTTTACTTCAGTTGTTTTGAGTTCTATCTGTATAGGGTATTGATTCAGTATTCGATACTTCTTGCAACAAGAGCATAGATTTTGTGAGCTGCAACACCAGTTATTCTCATAATTTGAACATTTACTTATAACCCAGCTTGCGTGTCCAGTATTGGGATGAATCAAATAAAGTATGCAGTATAGTACTAATGACAATTTCCCTTCTTCCCTGTACAAGTCACAGGCTAACGCCAGAATATAAGAACTCTTTGATTAAAATAGTCTTGATCCTCCTGTTTGAAGTGGCAGTATTCCCCTCCCAAGGAGGTGTCGGAGGCATCTCAGGGCTTATTCAGGCAGTGCTTAAAACCAGTGGTGTAGGCTTTGCCTTATTTCTCAGTTAGGTGTTATTCTTTGTACCTTCCTTGGTTCATTTGGGTCTTCCCAAACCATTACCACCCAGCCCCAGTTGAAAGTCAATTTGGTATCACCCGGTTTTAATATGATAGTCTGTTCTTCAAGGCTCTTCACAAGTTCTTTGATTTTGCTTTCATGAATTCACCCTCTTTCTGTGGTTCAGATTGCTGCTTTAGTGGTACCTGGAAAGGACTTCTTAATAACACAGTGTTAAAAGAAAAACAATACTGCATTAACTTTTACCATTTGTTTTCTTCAAAACTTTCTGGGTTTAACTAAAAGCTTTTCCTACAGCCGCCTCTTCTTCTTGTATCCAGCTGTGCTAATTGCTGCAGAGGCAAATTCTTCTTCCTGTAAGCGATAATTAGTTAAATAAGAAAGACCAGGCCAATTTAAACATGAGATGTATCACATCTCTTGCTTTTTACTTTTTGGGCAACATTCAACTGTTTAAGTCTTACAGACCCATTCATCAGAACAAAAGCCTCCTCTTCTTAACAACAAAAAAAAACAGCAAGAAAAAGAAATCTTGCTTAAAAAAAAAAACTTACTTTGTGAGGTTTTGGAGTGCCAGGTATTTTGCTTTGATCCTGATCTCTTCTTTTTCACAGCTTTGCATTTAACTCTGTTCTTGGCCTCTCCCCCTACCCTGTTGTCACCCTACCTAGCGAGAACGGGGTGGAGAACTTACAGACAACCACGGGCATGGGGACCCTGGGGGCTTATTTCGCTTTCCCCTTTGCTCTCTCTCTTTCTCTCTCTTTTTCTCACTTCACATTTCAACATGCACATTCCAACATCAGTCCACTTTCTAACATTAGTCTACGTTCCAACATCCCGGAGAGGTGAGTCTGCCAATCACCCCTCCCCCATTTTTCAACTTCTTTACAAATTAAATTACTTTTGTTATGTGTGTTCTGCAGGCGTGTAATTCAGGGCACCCTCCACCAAGGCTACTAGCCATTCACAGCTGACACAGTGTCAAAACTAAAGACTTGCTTTGCTATCACATTTTTTTCTATTCACAAGTCAGACAGAGTAAAAATTTAACAGGGTAGAAATCCACCTGGATTTAGGTGAAATGTGCCGCTTTGAGCTTGCTAAAATAAGTAAAACATGCTGTTTATTCTAGTAACAGCAGCACTAGCAAAACTGCCCCAGCTAAGGAGAAAGAATGCAAATTTCCAAACTAAAGAGATAAGAGATAAGAAAGACTCCACAGACCTTGAAACAGACAGTGCAGAGTGACCAAGGAGTTCTCTCTGTACTTTCTAACAAAAACTGAGTACAAGTGTAAATAGCTGTAAGTGTAATGCAAAATCAGAATTAATACACATCAACCTATTGTGAAATTCTACAAATATGTAAATTAACTAGTAATAAAAAAAGATTGGCTGTTTTCAGGGGCACGCATGTCCTTTAACGGAGAAAAGATCCCTCACATGCATCCAGCTCTGTACTAAACATACCGTCCCTACAAATCTTTATAAGAACTGTGGAGTCTTAATTTTTCACCGCAATTCACAAGCTTGAAAAGGTTGCAGGAACAAGGTAAACAACAAGTTACTTCAGAAGTGACCCTGCCTGCACCAAAAAATTTATGTCAATGATAGTTAATTGTGAAAAATGCATATTTTATGATTGGCTTTTCGCAAATGTTACAATGAATATTATATGTGTAATGTTGGAAAGTTATGCTGTATTAATTCTCTCAAGTAGTGTGTTAAATGTATTTTTAGGTTATAACACAATGTTAAAATAGAATCTATACTATGTAAGATACTTTTTAACTAGCTCAAGAAAGAGATGAGATAATCAAGAAATTCTTCGCACAGAGATGGAAGTGGCGGGGCCCACAAAGAGTTACAGCCTCCTTATTGGAAAAGACAAACATTCTTCCACCTTCTCTCCATCTTTATGGAACCACCAGGATTAAGGAGAAGAAGTTGACAAAAACCAGAAAAGCTCTTAATTTGCAAGGAATTTATGCATCATGTATGGCATGTATGAATATGCAACAGGCTATTGCTTTTAAGGTTATTCCTTTGTTCACAAGGCATGCTTATCGGGCTTAAGTGCCCGAGAGCATCCGGATGTCCGTAATTCTTTGCTTTTTATTGTCTTGTAATTGTCCTAACCCTAAATTTTTATTACTCTAATTGTATTACTATTTTTATAACCATTTTATTATTATTAAACTTTAAAAATTTTAAAAACCAAGTGATTGGCGTTTTTCACAATTATGGTAGCAGAGGATGGTTTCTAACACCTCTCTGCAGGTGCCTTCGGAGAGTCAGAGTGAGGAAGACGCGTCCTGCCCTGTTAGGCAGCCTCACTGTGCTCCCCTGGTGTGACCGACAGACGCAGGTTAGATCCGATGGACAAAAGGAGACAATAAAACAAAGAAAAGGGTAGGGATTCCCTAAAACCACGGTAATTAGCCCCTAAGTCTAAAGTGTACAGAAAGAACAAAGACCCAAGGACAAAGGACAGGTAAGTATTTGTTGGGACGGGGCAGATAAAGGGGGGATGAATGTGTGTGAATGAGAGGCGGGCTGGTTACCCCAGACCTGCTAAGCGAGAGCGGTAGTCTCCCATGCTGTGTTTCCGTCTTTTTTCGCGAGAAAAGTGGCCAGTAAAGAGATCAAGAGAGTGATAAAAAGAGTGAGAGAATCCCCCCCCGGGGAAACCGGGACTGGGTCTCAGAGAAAGAGTGGGACCCCTTGGTGGGGGAGGAAAATAAAAGGTAATTAATTGGGAAGAAAAAAAATAATAAAAGGTAAAAAGAGTGTTTTCTTGGCATAATCTCTTGGGGAAAAACAAAAGGTAAAATGTGTGGAAGGGGCCCCTAAAAATTCTGCTGGATTGAGGGATAAGAATGCCCACGAACACCCAGGATTAAACCTGCTGGGTTGACGGATTAGTATTCCAAGAGCATTCAGGGTTGATTCAAACCTGCTGGGTTGAGATATTAATATTCGAGAGCACTCAGGATTAAGTAAAAATTTTGCTGGTTTGAGGATAAGCCTGAGAAGATCTGGGGTTAGGAACAACACAGCTGGATTGAGGGGTATCCAAGAACACCGGGACTGGCCAGTGACACCTAAAAGTGTAATAGGTGTGTTGAAAAATAAAAGGTACCTTGTTGTGGTTGTTTTGTTGTGTGTGAGAGTAAGTGAAAAATAAAGTGGAGTAAATGTGGATGAATGAAAGTATATGTAATGTAGATTGTTTATTTTAAGCTTTATTATAGTTCCTCGGAAGAAAGTGTTGTATTGAAAAGTAGTGTGAGAAAAAGGAGGCTTTTTCAGAATATAGTCGAAAGAAAAGTGGTATTTAGGTGGTGAGAGGAAAGTAAAAAACAGAGGCAGGGGCTGAATAGATAAGATCTTGAAAAATGGGACAGAAATCCGGTAAGGAGAATACAGGAAAGAAGAAAAACGAGTAAGAAATTATCAACAGAGATACCCCAAGATAGTCCCCTGGGAGTTATATTAGCCAACTGGGAAAAAAAACCCTTGTACAAGAAAAAAGGACAAAGTAAAGATGATACAATTTTGTATGCTTGAATGGCCAACAAAGGAAATAATATCGGACCACGTTTATTGGCCTAGATATGGTTCTTTTGAAAGATGGATTTGTCAGGCTCTAAATATATTTGTAAACTCAAAGGAACCGTTTAATCCAGAAGAAAGAGAATATGCCACATGTTGGACAGGGGATTTTAGGAAAATAAAAATCTTTAAGGTAGCAGAAATCCCCGAAACAAAACAAGAAAAGAAAAAAGGGAAAGGGAAGGGAGGGGAGCAAGAGAAAAAAAAAGGAAAAGAAAAAGAATGGGATCCTTTACAAGTTTTACCCCCTCCCTTCCCATTCCCGCCTGCACCACCTGCGGCCCCAGTGCCGGTTTCAGGTCCCAGCGAGCTGTTCCCTTCAGCTCCGCCGGCCCCGGTGTCGGCGCCTGTCCCGGTCCCAGCGCCTACCCCAGGTCCTGGCTTGCCGCGTGTTCCTGCCCCGGTTTCCGTCCCAGGCGCGAGTTCGCTGCCTGCGGCGGCGGCTCTGCAAGTTCCCGCCCCGCTGCCCGCAGTGTGATAAGTTAGAGAAGACTCTTTGTTCATCAAGACAGAAAGGAGAAGCCTTGTGTAGATAACAGAAAATCAAAGGAGAAGCCTTGTGTAAGATAACAGAGAGCCAAAGGAGAAGCATTGTGTAGATAACAGAAAACTGCCAGACAGAAACTAGCTAATATGTTGATTACTTAAGCTAGTTGTGTAATTAGAACTTAGGTAGAAAAGACCATTACAGGGCCGTGGACTTTCACCAAAGAAGAAGAGAAGAGCCTTCCCCAAGCGACCACCAGAGAGTAGAAGACGACCCCCTAGCAACAGAGGGCGCAAACGCAGAGTACACCCAGAGATACCACAGACACGGAAGAAAGAAAGTATAGAAAGACTGCGGGAAGGGGGAAACGGGGTGAGCCGTAGGCAGAGCGGAGACTCCCCGGCTGCACCCAGCGCTGTTTGCTTGCCATCGCTTGCTGTAATCAATAAATTTCTGATTGACTCTTGAAAGGCTGAACAAATTATTCGCCTCTATTTATAACAGCAGCAGCCCCCCCGCTCTCTCTTTCGCCGCCCGCCGCTTCGGTACCGGCCCCCGGCTCGCTGCTCGCGGCTGCCCGAACGGCCCCTGCCCCCATCCTGCCCGACTGGTCCGCGGCTGGTCCGCTGGCCGCGCCTGGCGGGCTCCCGTCGGTCCCGGCCGATCTGTCTTTGGCCGCTTCTCCCGCAGCGGTTTTCTCGGCCCCATCCCCAGCGGCTTTGGCCATTCCGGCTACGCTGAGTGCTGCCGCCGCTGCCTTGCCTCTGCTGGGAGCGGCTGGCTCTGCCGCCATTAGCCACGTGGAGGCTGACCGCGCTGCCGTCCGGCACCCCCCGGAAATGCTCCCCCCTTCAGCAGTTCCAGCAGCAAACCCCGCCCATGCCCCGCCTCTGGAGGACCAAGTCTCGATGGTATGCCCTTCTCACACCCCGCTCCCTGCCCGGAGTTCCGTTCCCTTGGAAACCGCAGCTCCGGCTCAAAGGAACTCCCTATCCCTAGAAGATGCTCCTTATAAAAATACTAGAAGTGCAGTTAAGAGACAACTTCCTCATGATTCTTCCTCACCACACGAAAATAATGCTACAGAAAAAGACTGGGGTAAAGAAATTGGTCTATTTCTACTGAGAGAGGTCCCGATGGGAGGGGGTGGGACTGGATTTGTGAATGCTCCCCTGACTTCTTCTGAGGTCAGAAATTTTAAAAAGGAAACCAAAGAGATTTTGGAGGACCCCATAGGCACAGCTGAACAACTTGACCAATTTTTAGGTTCAAACATTTATACTTGGGAAGAAATGCAGTCTATACTAAAGATACTATTTTCTCAGGAGGAAAGGGAATTTATCAGAATTGCAGGCATAAAAGCCTGGAATAAAGAAAATCCACAGGGGCCTCCTGGAGAGGAGAAGATGCCAACTGCTCCTCCTGAGTGGGGTCAAAACAATGAGGAGAGGAGAAAACATATGAATGACTGTTGCTTTGTTCTTTTCTCTCTCCAACTTCCTTGTTTTCGTCCGGCTACTCTTTCCCGGGGCGCTGGCCAGGCGCTTCTGGGAGCAGCCGGACAGAAGCAACAAACACCTTTGTGGGTTCGTTTGATATGGACAGAGCCGTTTAGAGAGCGCGATCAAGACCGGGATAAAGTGACTCAAGAGATTGGACACTTGTTGTGCAGTCCAAAGTAGGTTGTATTTGCCCGATCGCCGCACGTACAAGTGACAATGATCAGGGGTCCAGACACAGGTTATATAGGGGAGAATAAGAGATAAGGTGAAACCAATAGAACAATGCCCAGTGTGAATACATTATAGGTAAAATCCAATGGGAATAACTCCAGGGGGAAGGATGAATACATGTAAAAATACAGAATAGAAACTCCAGCTTTAGGTTTAGGAGACAGAAACTCCCATCTCAAATTCACAAAGCCTTTTTTGCTCCGTTTGCGCAGCTGCACACTGCAACAAATGAGTATCGTAATTTAATAATCAAGGGAATAAAAGGGGCAGCACCTCGAGGGTAAAATGCTAAAAAGACTTTTGAGACACAGCAGGGGAAAGAAGACACCCCAACCGAATGGTTAGAGAGACTCAGGAGAAATATAAAACAATATTCCAGAATAGATCCTGAAACTGATGTGGGAAAAGCTTTGTTAAGAATTAACTTTGTTACAAATGCTTGGCCAGATAGTAGAAAGAAATTAGAAAAAATTGAGGATTGGCATGATAAACCATTAGAGGACTTATTGAAGGAAGCTCAGAAAGTTTATGTCCAGAGGGATGAAGAAAAAGCTAAACTGAAGGCAAAAATTATGGCAGTCACCATGAGAGAAAACAATTACAAGAAAAATCAAAAACACACAGGCACTACTCCTAAATATGACGGTCGTAGACAGGGGAACAGAAAAGAATAAAACCCCAATACAAACCAAGCCTCAGGAGCATTCCAGGAATGTCTGCTTTTACTGTAAGGGCAAAGGACATTATAGGAGAAATTGTCCTAAAACGGTAAAAGATCTGAAAATCTTCTGAAGGATGGGCTCAGAAGAGGAATAGAGAAGTCATAAGCTCTATATTTTAGGGGACAAATACCATCTGGAGCCTGTGATGACTTTAAAAGCGGGTCCCCAAGAAGAAGAATTGGAATTTGTGGTAGACACAGGGTCAGAAAGTAGCTGTCTGTTAAATATTCCAAAAGGTTATAGTGTGAGCAAAAATACTTTAAAGTAACAAGAGCAAAAGAAGAGAGTTCCACAGTTCCTGTCATTAAAATCTGGTAATTGAGGGAGAAACTACATTTTAAATGGGGGATGTTTTATTGGTCCCAGGGACTGGTAGCAACTTTTTGGGACGAGATTTACAAGTGAAATTAGGAATAGGGGTTATCCCAGAAGATGGGAAGATGACAGCTAGAGTTTTAAAATTAGGCCAAGAAGATAAAGAAAAATTAACAAGGAAGTTTGGGCTGGGGAAGGAAATAGGGGAGGATGCTTCATGCTGAGCAGATGCCTTCATTGAGCTGTTGATTCAGCTAATTCTATTCCCTTTGCTATGTACAAGTAGTTTAAATTATTTCTTCCAATTTGCATTATCTTGCGCTTGACATAGCAAAACCTGCTTTTAATTTATTTTGAGTCGATTTGAGGCTGTTCAGTCAGGTGGTTCTCAGTGTGTAAAGATAAACTAAAGGTAACACCAGCTGATTAGTAGGTCAACGAGAAACATTTTTCGTTCTAGCCAGTCCTTTTTCAGGTACCCAAATGTGTTTTGCTTTCTTGGTTTTTGTTTTGTTTCTTTGTTAGTGCTTCTGGAAGTGCTGACTACTTGCAGTGCACCTGGAGCAGCAGCTAGAGTTGTGCATGCATAGCACTTCTGAAAAATAAGGCTCACTTTTTTACCCAGAATTGGAGGTGGCTACATATATAAAAGGGAACCTACAAAGCTAGACGAAGAAAAGGTTTCAGTATCTTCTAATGTAAGCTGTTAATTTGTTACTTTCAGCATTACTGTGGGTGTGTGACACACACATAAAAAAGATAGTGGGGGGGGAATCTTTGCTTGCTGTAGTTTTATTTCTTGAATAAGTTAGAAAGCTGTGAGGAAGTTGTGGGTTCCTTGTGTGGTTTATCCAGGCCTGCAGGGAGGGCTTGGCCATGATTCTCTCTGTGCTGCAGGTAGCCCTGCAGCGTGGCAGCAGTCGCTTGCCTTTGGTGAATTTACAGGCAAGGTGCTTCACCACTGCAGTGCTCAGGTGCTGTTTCCTATTGTGGCATTAAGGCTTGAATTCAAGAGTGCCTCTTCCCATCCAGTTATTGTTTGTACCACAGGAGCCTTTTTGGGCAATGTTTCCTAGCAGTCAAAGAGAAGGTATTGCAGAGACAAATTCCTTACTTGCTGCCCCCCCCCCCCCCCACTGTATTCATATTTTGCCCATTTCCTCTTCAAAATATAGATTTGTAAAACTCATGCTCTATGTCCTCAGATGCCGTTCCCAGATGAAACCTTGACTTCGTTGCAAATTGCATTGCTTAAATGTGAAAAACGCCAATCACTTGGTTTTTAAAATTTTTAAAGTTTAATAATAATAAAATGGTTATAAAAATAGTAATACAATTAGAGTAATAAAAATTTAGAGTTAGGACAATTACAAGACAATAAAAAGCAAAGAATTACGGACATCCGAATGCTCTCGGGCCCTTAAGCCCGATAAGCATGCCTTGTGAACAAAGGAATAACCTTAAAAGCAATAGCCTGTTACATATTCATACATGCCATACATGATGCATAAATTCCTTGCAAATTAAGAGCTTTTCTGGTTTTTGTCAACTTCTTCTCCTTAATCCTGGTGGTTCCATAAAGATGGAGAGAAGGTGGAAGAATGTTTGTCTTTTCCAATAAGGAGGCAGTAACTCTTCATAGGCCCTTTCGCTGTTATCTCTGTGCGAAGAGTTTCTTGATTATCTCATCTCTTTCTTGAGCTAGTTAAAAAGTATCTTACATAGCATAGTTTCTATTTTAACATTGTGTTATAACTTAAAAATATATTTAACACACTACTTAAGAGAATTAATACAGCATCACTTTCTAACATTACACATATAATATTCATTGTAATAGTTGCGATATGCCAATCATAAAGTATGCATTCTTCAAAATGGCCTCTTTATCGGACCATGCCCGACTTCTAGACACCCTGGAGCCAAAAGGATTGATTTACAGGATGAGGGGAGAGTTGACAAAAAACAGAGAAATTCCTAGTTTGACAGGAATATTTGCATCATGTATGAGATATATGAATATGCAACACACTGTGGTTTTTAAGGCTTATTCCTTTGTTAGCGGACATGCTTTCAAGAGGAAAGCATCCGAATGTTTGTAATTCTTTGCTTTTTATTGTCCTTTATTGTCCTAACTCTGTCTAAGTTCTTATTACTCTATTTTTATAACCATTTTATTACTATTAAACTCTTAAAATTTTAAAACAAGTGATTGGAGTTTTTCACAGGCACATGTACACGCCCACCCTTTGCAAGTCTTTCACAACCAAGGCTGTCTGGTGGTAACAATACCAAGAGGGGAAGGGGACTATGGGGAGAACAGAGGATGTCTAAACAACAAGACTATGATAACATAACTACATATCAATAAACTTCTTTTAACATGTATACAATTTTCATCCCTTAATTGTGAGAGCCAATCCATCACATTACCTATCTATAATAAAAAGAAGTAAAAACTTCTTGTGGCTAACACAAAGTGACAGAGTCCATGTGAAGAAATGGTTATCATATTTAGGTGTGATTTTGCTGCTTGCAGTTTTTCTGCTCTCAAACTGTTTTCTTTATCTTTGATGCAGGGATGTTTGACATTCCTAGAAAAGAGAAAAGAAACAAACTTCCCTGGAAAAATATGCCTGAGTGAAACAGTTAATTGCATTAACTTATTCCGGTGGAGTTTTAGTTTTTATTCTGTGAAGTGCTTGTTGCACCACTTTTGTTGTTCCTCACAGTTTTTCAGTGGAGTTTCGTCCAACAGATTGTTCAGCGGGGGGAGTGAGACTGCTTTTAAAAAGTTTTGCAAGAGTTGCAGACTGTGAAGCAGGCTTCTCCTTTTTGCCTTGGAGCAGTTTGCCTTATCAGTTTGCTCCTTTTTTGTTCCAGTGATTTTCCTTTTAGGCATGACCGAGTTCCACAGGCAAGCAATGCCACTGCCTAAAGCCAATCACTTTTTTTGCTCCCTATCCCAATTTTTTGCATGAAGTCCACTTCAGGGGTAGGGAGGCGACTAACAAATTAACCAAGGAAGGATAACAAAATATTTACCCTTAAAGTTTTCCTATAGCCCCCACAGAGGTAGCTGCATGATAAATACCTAGGCCTGTATAGGGACAACACCATCCCCACAAGTCAGCAGCTGCAGAATTGTCCTCAGGATTAGAACTTGCCAATTCTATTTCTCCACAACAAACCACAGACTGGTGGGGGATTATCCACAAGATAGGAGTTGCAGAATTGGCTTCAGGACTGAAACCTGCTGTGAAAATCACGTTCACTCTCCTGTGAAAATTTAAACAGTTTATTAAAGGACAATAGGAGACAAAGACCATAGAGCAAAAGCTATTATGGCCGGGTGCATCTTGGCACTCAGCCAAGACCACACTGTTACCATTGGGGATACCCCTTAAATACCTTTTCCATTACATCAGCCTGTTGCATATTCATAGACCCTTATGCATATCCATAAACTAGTTTACATTTTCCAGGATCTATTTTACATGGCCCCTCCTCGGGTCCACCTTTTTAGAGCATGCGTGTTTCTTGGCTGTGGTTTTGGCTCCTTCTCCTTATCACTTCCAGTTTGGGCCTTGGTCCATACTTTCTTCAGACGGTGAGTACTGATAGTTGGCATATCTGTAGCAGGTGTCCTCATCCAATGTTCATTGGATGTTATCCCATCCAAGCAGGCATTTTAACACAAGCATAGCTATTTCACTACTATGTCTAAGCTTAATTAACGGTAGAAATACAAACTATATCTTTATAACAAAGTTACTTTAACATCACATATAAAATTCATTTTAATATTTGTGAAAAGCCAATATTATAATATGTATCTATAACACCTGTCAAATCTGGCTTTTCACAACAAAACACACAAAAGCACAGGGATGTGGGTGATGCCACAGGTTTTAGCTTTTATATTTTTCAGATTCTGTTCTGCTTTAGTGTGTAAATCTAGGCTTCATATTAGGGGATAGTAAGCTCTCTTCACAGAATAGGTAACAAAACAATTTCTTCTCTAGCAGGGGACCCAAGGACAGCCGATCCAGATCTCAGGCTCAAGAGCATGAACAATGGTGGACTGAAGAGAGAAAACAAGAAGGATGGGCTAAAGCTGTAATTGGACAATTTGCTCCAATATGCTAATGGACCAAAACATATAAAAGTGTGAGATCCCGTGACCGGTTGTCCATTTTGTGGCCATTTTGGGTTGTGCTGCCCAATGTGGATCTATTGAGGCCTCTTAATATGTACTTTAGCTCTGTCTAAGTCTCTCTTGCAGGTCAGGCTTCACAAGGCATCACAGGTCCCCTCCAAACAGGACCCTTTTTGTCTCTGCACAAAACCCCATGTAGACAAAGGAATTAAATCCCCAAATTAATTTACCACAATTTCTACAATTCCCTCAGAGAAAGATGCTTTCAAACTTCTACGTCTATAGAAGAAACCACAATTTTCACAACTCCTTGAACAATCAAAGATATTTTTAACAATTTTCCCCCCTTAGGGATAAAATTCAAAGTTGATTGAGAGGCTCCTGTGTTTACTAGGAAACACACCTCCTCTCCATCTGGACTCACCTAAAAAGTCAGCAAGGGCTCCAGTGTGGTGGATCCCTGCTATAATGGGAGCCTCTTACACCCCTAGCAATCCATCTCCATTATCTTCTGTACTTCCTCCTCCTGAGGATCCAGCTGTCTCTGTGGACAGTCCTGCTTCCAGTGTCCCTACAGATTCCTTCCCAGCTGCTGTGTGGGTTGGCTCTCCCCTGTGGAGGAGGGAATGCCTCTGCCACATCCTTGTGGCAGACCTTGTCCCCTCTGTCCCAGTGGACCCCTTGCACCCTGTGGCTTATTCCTCTGAGGCTGTAAAAATTCTGCCATCACCTTTGCCTTTGTTTTCTCCTTTTCCTTATCCCTTTTTACACACACTTGCTGTATCTTTCTAACCAGTTCATCCAGGGACTTATTTTGTTCTTCCTCTATTCCCCCCCCCCCCACTACTGCTTGTGGGTACTCATTTTCCTACAGCTCAAAACCATTCATTTTTCCAGTGAACCAAATAAAATCCTTAAAAGAATATCCTAATCTTTCTACCTGCTGTTATAAGTAACTGTGGATTATTGGCTTTTGCTATTATGTGTTGACTTTTGCAAATTATTATTAATCACAACAATTTTTATGTAGTACTCCTTGTAACCCCTTTTAACTAGTTCAATACAGTATAATCTGTCAGCTTTTGTATGCATATAAATAGTAGTGTGATAAATATATATTAGTTTAGGTTTTAGCAAAACATGTTAACTTTTTGCAGGATGCTTTCATTCTGTAACTAGCTAACAATAGTGAGAATAATTTAGAAATAGCTGAAACTTTCTGTATGATTAGATAACATTGAAGGAACCACACAGATAACATCGGAAAAAGGATGTGAAAAAACTCTTGTTAGTGACTCTGCATTCCCTGTCTGTAATTGTGAGGAAGTGGCATATATGTTGTGAGGAAATGACATACATGACTCCCGAAAATAAAATCGACAGTATTGAATGATGGGTCAAGGGTCAAACAAAGCTAAAAGAATTCCCGGAACAAGTAAAAGAACTCCCAGGAATTTTTGAACATGCATAACCTTATTAATATATATGTAATCAGCATACTGAAGAAAGTATATAAGAAAATTGTTTTAAGCTAATGGTGTGCTTCTGGCATTTAGCCAAGGCACCCCAGCGCTGGATATTGTCCCTTTTATCCCTTATTAAACCTTTAAAAGTTTTAAAGAGTGAGCTGTGTTTCTCACAGTACAATCTGCATTTCTTGGATATTCCTTCCTCCTTGTTCTTACTCTCTTTATCACACACCATATAAAAGAGCTGGTCCCTGTCCTGCCAAAGTGTCCAAATGGATCCTCCCCCCTCCGGCACTCTTGGCAGGCATGGCCAGCAGCACCACAGGTGGCCAGGGCATCTTGCAGGCTCATGGGGGCCAACAGCCACTGCACCCCCTTGCCCAGGGGTCGTGGGGTCAGGCACTGCCCGTGCTGAGTCCCCGGCAGCCCCACAGGCCCCCAGCCCATGCTCCTGGTCTTGCACCTCCACACCCGGTCCTGCCGGTCCTTGCCTCAACCATATTGCTCCAAAATCCCCTTCAACTAATTCTGTTTCAACACACCAACACTATCCATCTATCCCCTGTTGTCAAGACTCCTTCTCGACTTCCTTTATTGCCCCCCTGGGCATGGATTGTCGAGACCCCTTTTTGACTTTCCCTTATTGCCCCCTTTGGGCACTATGTCCTTAATTACCTCTGCGAGAATGCGTAAACCAACTCAACATTGTTCCAAGGGATTCTTTGGAGATATTTGAGGATTGTCATCCCTTTTGCTGGGGCCCCTTCCCGGCTTTACCTTTGCTACCCTCCATGGGTGCCTTGTTTTACCTGTGCTACCCTCCAATGGGTGCCCTCCCAGCTTTATTCCCCGAAGATCCCGTTATACTCACTGGTGAGATTTTCAGTGGTCCTTTTGTCCTCAGGTGACTTTATTATGCTTGTATCCCCATTCATCTGTTTAGCCCGAAAATAAGTTTTGCACCTTTAAGGCTGGTTCTGAAAGTGAAGGGGGGTAGAAAAGAAGCACGGAGTTTGTTATCAGAAACTGTACTTGCTCCCTTGCATCCTTCTCCTAGACTGTGTTGGCTTCAAAACACAGATGTCAGGAGAAAGCTTTCCTTTGCTTTTAGCTAATTTTTAGCTAGCTGTCCTAGTTTAGGGCAAAATTTGGGAGAAGACCTCCGGAAGGAGCCCCCAGAAAGCAAACCCCCAAGGCCCCTCCCCCACCTCGTTCGGGAAGGATTTCCTCAGAGAGAAATGGAAAAAAACCTGTTTATTTAACAAGCAAAACCACTCCCCAATACAAAAAAAAAAAAAAAAAATCAACACCAGATAACAAAACCCTTTCACCGTTCTGAAGAGATGACAAATTCAGAAAGTCTCTCCTGGGGGTGATCGCCCAGCTATCAGTCTCCGGCGCTGGGGATGGCTGCTGCAGGTCACAAAATGCAGACTCTTGGTGTTTCTTGATGTTTCCCAGGTCCAGGTCCAGAGCAGGTTCAGATGATATTCAGGAAAGGGAAAGGGAAGGGAAGGGAAAAAGAAACAGTCCAGGGTAAAATTGGACTGCCTAGCTAAACTAACTAATAAGCAAAAGCAAAAGCAAAATCAAGCAAGCAAGAAAGCAAGCAAGCCAGCAAGCAAGCAAGCAAGCAAGCAAGCAAAAGCCAGCCAGCCAAGCCTCTCCTAGACACAGACCATGGGGGGAGGTGAGCCGGCTGATAACAAGACAAAAACAACCCTTCACTTTCAGAGTCAGTCCTGAAGGCACAGAACATAATATCAGGCATAAACAGAACACACAATTTGGGATACAAACACCATACCGTCACCTTAGGACACTAGCTGAGGCAGAGGAGTTCCCTAGGCTATAGGTTTTTTCTTTTTTTCCTTAAAACTATTTAAACTTACTCTAGACTGAAAACCCAAAAAAGCACCAGCAGCTCACATGTATAGCCCACCGGAGCCTAGCCTGAGCGACAGCATTTCCAGCACCAAAGAGACTGATAACAGACTAAGTGAGCTGAGCTAGAGCCCATGAAGACAACTTTCTGAGTTTGTCATCTCTTCAGAGCAGTAAGAAGTTTTATTTTTTAATATTGTTCTTTTTTTTTTGTGATGGTAAATACTTTGCCTATTAAATAAACAGGTTTTTTTCCACTTTTCTCAAAGGAAATATTTTCCCAAACCAGTTACGGGAGGAGCCACCTGAATCTGCTTTCTAAAAGAACCCCTTTAGAAGTTTTCTGCCAAATTTGCCCTAAACCAGGACAAATACATTTTTTGGTGCCCAATGTGAGGCTTGAGAAAGTGGAAAAAAACTGTACTTATTGCATTTTGGTTGTACTTACTCTGCATTGGGATAAAGCAGTCAGTAGCCATATTGCTTGAATTCATACCGTCTCGCTGGGTGGAGGCCTTTATGTGTTTCTGGTCCCTAGGCTTTTTTGAGGTTTTAATAACTTCTGGTCCCTAGGCTTATTTTCTTATCCGGAAATAGCTCCAGTATTGCCCCTAACACATAGCTTTTACAGTAGAGGGGAACGGATTAAAATAGCTATTGTGCTGGGTTCGGTGATAATGATTTATAGGGAGTTTACAAAGGTACTTCAGTCTGTTCAAGATATGTATAGTTTATGGTTTCTTTGTCCTACCCTGCGTCCTAGTTCCAGTAGCATGTTTTGGGGGTTTATTAGTAATTACACCCAATTTGTTAGAGGAGGAGCAGGGGATGAGGCTTTTCAGCCTTTCCTTTCCTTCTTTTCCTTTGAATCTGTTAAGTCACTTTTTGAGAATGTTCAGTTTCCCCTGAATGCCAAGGATACCACCTTCCTGATATTTCATCTGGTAGGCTTCCTTTATATAGTCTTGTCTTAGGTTGGAAATGGGGGTGTGTATTCTATTCCTATCTGTTAATTGGGCAGTTTTCTTTATCTCTTCCTCATCCAATCCTCACTTTGGGAAGATATCTTTTGCTAATGGGCCATTGAGTGTCACTGCATGACTGATAAAAATTATATCATCCCATTGTGAGAAGCTCTGCCCAGAGGGAGGAGCCAAGCATTCCTACCTGGATATAATCAGAAATTTGGAAGACCACAGGCAGCCTTTTCCACTGGATTCCCAGAGGAGCAGCCCTTTCCCACTGGATTTCCAGAGGAAGACCAGGCCCATCTACACCACCACTGGATCTTCAGAGGAAGACTACACCCTTCTACAGGATCACTGTTCCAACAGAACCATATCTGCCACTCCAGGAGGACTGCAGCCACCATTTTAATTGGACTGCTACCAACACCCTGACCAACAAGGTGTCAGGTCGTATTCTGACTCTGTCAGTGTTGTTTTGTATTACTGCATTGTTTATTTTATTTTTTTATTTTCTTCCCTAATAAAGAACTGTTATTCCTGCTCCCATATCTTTGCCTGAGAGCCACCTTAATTTCAAGATTATAACAATTTGAAGGGAGGGGGTTTACATTTTCCATTTCAAGGGAGACTCCTGCCTTCCTTAGCAGACACCTGTCTTTTCAAAGCAAGACAAGTCTGCAGTGTGTCTAGAATAAGAGTTGATATGTCCAGAGGACCTGATGAGACCCCTGACCCAAAATTAAACAGAAGTGTGAAAAATCCTAAGTAGGGTAGAGAATGGGAAAATATGGGCCAAACCCTGAAAGAATTTTCTGACCCTATAGCCTAAGACTTTCCACATGAACAAATACAAAACCCAGCTGAGGTGGGGAAATACCTGAAAGAGAAGTGCCATGATGACTCTAAGGAGAAAAAGCTCATTGCAATAAACTGAGCCCTAACCTATGCTTATCACACACTGCTAGATACTGTAGAGCAGCAGATAGAGGCAGGGGGGCAGAAAGATAAATCAGCAGCTACCCCAGTCACTCAGGCTGCAGCCAAAACCCCAGATACTCCGGTTGTAGCTAAAGCAGCCAGTGAGCCTAAACCCATAGCTAAATCAGACAGTGAGCCTAAGCCATTGGCAGTCGCCATGAGAAGGAAGCACACAAGCAAAACCGATTGGCCAGTGATCGACGATGATGATCCAGGGGAAGGACCCTCAACGCCAATTCCTAACACAAAATTCAGAGTCAAAGCAACTGACACAAAATCAGAAGTCAAAGCAACTGACACAAGATCAGAAGTCACTATTAAGTCCTTTTCCCTAAAAGACCTTCGTAGCCTAAGAAAAGATTACACTCAATGACCCGATGAATCTATAATTAGTTAGTTCGTCTTCAGGACGGTACAAGTGAGGCTACAATTCTAGATGGTACTGAAACGAGAAATTTGAGATCCTTGTCACATATACGGTTTTTGACCAAGGAATAATGAGGGGGGCTAATCCTTGCAGCCTCTGGGCACAGGTCCTGGGAAGTGTGGCACAAAGATATCTGTGTGCAGACGATCTCTATATGCAGCAAATCCAGTGGAAGACCGTAGAACAAAAGATTCAACGCTTGAGAGAAATGGCAGTAGCAAAGATTGCCCTCTCAAATAACCTAAACACTATAAATCCAGACTTGGTACCATGTACATTCGTGATGTAGCGAAAACTTGTACAACTTGGGCCACAAGAATGCGCTTCTGCTTTAGCAATAATGAAGTGGGATGACAGGGAAGAGACCATGCTTGATATGGCAAAGCTCTGAACTTATGCAAATGCTGAGCATGGCCCAACACATGCAAGAATCACAGCTGTAAAAACACGTCTGCAAAAATTAGAAGACAAAATAAAAGAGAATCACAAAAAACTCAGAAGATGAAAGAGGGCTTTCTCCAAATCTCAGCAGTACAGATCAGAAGTTCTAGTACCAAACACAGACATCCCCCAGATAAGGAGAGAAAGTACACCCCATGAGCTGAGCTGTGGTTCTTCCTACGTGATTGTGGAGAAAACATGAGAAAATGGGATAGAAAATCTACGGCTGCTCTGGCACAACAAGTGCTTGAATTAAAAGACAAGACTCAGAGAAGTTGTTCCACAAAAAAAAAAAAAAAAAAAAAAAAAAAAAAAAAAGCAGCTCCA
Source organism: Vidua chalybeata (assembly GCF_026979565.1). Lineage (NCBI taxonomy): Eukaryota > Metazoa > Chordata > Aves > Passeriformes > Viduidae > Vidua > Vidua chalybeata. The sequence continues at coordinate 106,958 of NW_026530325.1, forward strand.
GTAGCCCATAGCTGAACTGCCAGGTATGATGATAATGACAACATGTCCAATCCTCTTAAAAAAACCTCCAAGACATATATCCAAAGAAAAAAAATAACCAAGCTTAGAGGGGTTCTGCCTCTAGCCAAGAAAAAGCTAGGGAAAACCATGTTTTTTAGACTGTAGATTTGTTAGCCTGGCACATCAAAACCACAAAAATATGAGGCCTTGGTTGACACTAGTGCGCAATGCACATTAATCCCATCAAGACATTTGGGGGCAGAATCTATTGCTGGCGTGACAGGGGGATCACAAAATTTTACTTTAATAGAAGCTGATGTGAGCCTGACTAGAAATTAATAGAAAAAACACCCTATTGTGACAGGCCCAGAGGCCCCATGCATTTTGGGCATAGACTTCCTCCAAAGCAGGTATTTCAAAGACCCAAAGGAACTCAGGTGGGCATTTGGGATAACGGCTATAAAGACAGAGGGCATCCAGCAATTGAACACCTTGCCTAAACTATCAGAAAACTCATCTGCAATAAGACTCCTGAAGGTAGAAGAGCAACAAATACCAATTACCACTTTGACAGTGCATCACCGACAGTACAGAACTCAAGATGCTGTGATTCCCATCCACAAAATAATCCATAAGCCAGAGAGCCAAGGGATGGCCAGCAAAACTCACTCACCCTTCAACAGTCCCATTTGGCCTGTGCACAAATCTGAAGAAAAATAGAAATTAACTGTAGACTATCATGCCTTAAATGAAGTGACTCCATCATTAAGCGCTGCTGTGCCAAACATGTTAGAGCTCCACTATGAGCTAAAGTCCAAGGCAGTGAAGTAATACGCCACTATTAATATTGCCAATACATTTTTCTCCATTCCTTTAGCAACAGAATGCAAGCCTCAATTGGCTTTCACGCAGAGGGGAGTGCAGTACACCCAGAACCGATTGCCCCAGGGTGGATGCACAGTCCTACCATCTGCCATAGACTAATCCAGACTGCACTAGAAAAAAGTGAGGCTCCAAAACATCTGCAGTACATCAATAACATCATTATGTAGAAGAACACAGTAGCAGAAGTGTTTGAGAAAAAAATAAAAAATCATCCAGATCCTCCTAAAAGATTGTTTCACCATCATAAAGAACAAAATTAAAAAACCTGATCGAGAGATCCAATTCCTAAAAGTAAAGTAACAAGATGAACAGCATCAAATTCCCACCACTGTCACCAACAAGATCACAACACTGTCTCCACCAACCAACAAAAAAAACTCCACAAGCTTTCCTAAGCGCCATAGGCTTTTAGAGAATACATATTCCTAAGTACAGCCAAATCGTGAGCCCTCTTTACCTGGTCACCTACAAGAAGAACACTTTCCAGTGGGGCCCTGAACAGCAACAAGCCTTTGCCCAAATCAAGCAAGAAATCGCTCATGCAGTAGCCCTTAGCCCAATCAAGACAAGACCAAATGTAAAAAACATACTCTGCTCTGCAGCTGGGAGCCATGGTCTGTCCTAGAGCCTTTGGCAGAAAGTGCCTAGTGAGACTCAAAGTCAACCACTAAGATTCTGGAGCCAAAGTTACAGAAAGTCTGAAGCCAACAGAGAAGGAAATTTTAGCAGCCTATAAAAAAATCAAAGCTGTCTCAGAGGTAATAGGCACTGAAACACTACTCCGCCTAACACCCCAACTATTGGTGCTAGGTTGGATGTTCAAAGCAAAAATTTCCTCTACCCACCATACCACCAATACCACATAGAGCAAGTAGATTGCTCTCATCATACAGTGTACCCGTATATCAGAAAACTAAATCACCCTAAGATTTTAAAGACAATTACAAATTAACCTAAAAGTAAAAACTTTAGTCTCACTGATGAAGATGCAACACATGCTGAAAAAGCTCCACCATACAACCAACCGCCAACAAGAAAACCACGTTGCACTCTTTTTACTAATAGTTCTTGTTGCATTATGAAAATGAAACAAAAGTAGAAAACATCCATATAAAACCCAACACAACAAGTCACAGAAGCTACTGAAAAAGAAAGTAAATCAAGCCAACTCACTGAACTCAAAGTCATTCAATTAACCCTAGACATTGCTAAAAGAGAGAAGTGGCCAAAGCTCTACCTCTACACTAATTCATGAATAGTAGCCAATACTCTGTAAAAATAGGTAGAGAAGTAGAAAAAAGCTAATTGGCAGCATAAGAAAAAAACAATTTAAGCTGGTGAAGAGTAAAAAACCATTGTTACCAGAGTAAAAAAACTACCTGTGGAAGTTCGCCATATAAATGCCCATATCCCCAAAAACAAAGCCAATAAAAACCACCAAAATAACAAGCAAGTAAATCAAGCTGCAAAAATAGAAATATAAAAAATAAATGTAAATTAGCAACACAAAAAAAAAAGTTATTCCTAGCTAAATAACTCATAATACCTCAAGTCATCAAAGTAAAAATGCCACCTATAAGTAAACACAAAACCACAGTAGATTTAACCATAGACAATATTTCTCAAGTTATCCATAACTATAAGACATGTGCTGCAATCAAGCAAGCCAAGCAGTTAAAACCCCTGTAGTATAGTAGGCAATAGTCCAAATTTACACATGGAGAGGTCTGGCAAATTGATTATATTACACTACCCCAAACATGCCAAGGTAAGCGCTATGTGCTCACAATAATAAAAGCCACCGCTATATAGTTAGAAACCTACCCTATGCCTCATGCTACAGCCTGTAACACCATTTAAGACTTAAAAAGCAAGTCCTTTAAAAACATAGCACCTCTAAAAAAATTAAGCCAAGCAACAAAACTCATTTCAAAAACAGCTTTATCAACACCTGGGCTAGGGAACATAGCATTAAGTAAGTGTGCCATATCCCCTACCATGCACCAACTGCAAGCAAAGTAGAAAAGTACAATAAACTGTTTAAAACCACATTGAAAACATTAAGTAAGAAATCTTTCAAAAATTGAGAGCAACATCCAACCACAGCCACCTAGTTAGTTAACACCCAAAGTTCCACCAACCAAGCAGGCCCTGCCCAATCTAAACCTCTACATACAATAGATAGAAAGAAAGTCCCAATAATACATGTCAAAAATCTGTTAGAAAAAACAATTTAAATCTATTCTGCCTTAAATACAGACAAACCCATCCATGAGATTGTCTTTGCTCAAAAACCAAATTACACATAGTAGATAATGCAAAAAAATAAAACAACACAATATATACCCCAAAAAGATCTGATTGTTGAGAACCATGTGTAAATATCACTATTTGCTGAACATTATTGCAAATGTCTATATATAACTGTATACTGTATAAATATAGAATGTGTGTTTGTAGAATTAAAATATATATTAGTTTTAGTAGTTAGCTAACGAGATAAAAATAAAAAGTAGAATGTCCTAGAGTTACTTCATAATGCTTATATCCCCATTAATCTATTTAGCCCAAAAATAAGTTTTACACCTTTAAGGCTCATTCCAAGAGCAAAGAAGAGAAGACAAGAAGCACAGCGTTTATTATCAGAAACTGCACATGCTCCCCCACATCCTGCTCCTAGACTATGTTGTCTGCAAAACAGAGAGATGGCAAAAAATAACTTTGCTTTTAGTTAATTTTCAGCTAGCTAAAGCAAAAAAGTTCCCTAGACTATAGTTTTTTCTTAAAACTATTTAAACCTACTCTAGACTAAAAAACCCAAAAAAACACCAACAGCTCACACCTATAGTCCACCAGAGCCTAGCCTAAGCTACATTTCCAACGCTAAAAAGGCTAATAACAGACTAAGTAAGCCAAACTACAACCCATGAAGAAAACTTTCTAAGTTTCTCATCTCTTCAGGAAAAAAAAAATTATTGTTTAATATTGTTCATTTTTTGTAATAGTAAATATCTTACCTATTAAATAAACAAATTTTTTTCCACTTTTCTCCAAAAAAATATTTTCCCAAACCAATTGTGGTGGATTTTAGTGTTGGTTAAAACTATGACACCAATTAAAAAAAAAAGCCACTTAAATCTGCCTTCTAAAAAAAACGCCTTAGATGTTTTCTCCCAATTTTGTCCTAAACCAAAACACCTTCTCTGTGGATTCTTTATGGACCACCCTGTTTGGCCACTCGTCTGTCTACTGGACAGTCTCGGGAACTCCATCAATTGCCCAGTGTCAGCCACCAGCAAGGGGAGCTGATCACCAAACCTGGGTAAAGCACGCCTTCAGCTCTGCTCGCTGTCCGCCACCCCCGGATGGTAGAAATATTCTGGACAAGAGCTCCCAAATTGTCAGGAAAATTAATCCACAAACACCAGAAGTTTATGTCCAAAAAGGAGACAGAGGAGTCTTGTTACTTTATTCAAATAAAGGGAAAGGCCATGGGGCATTTCCTCTGGGGTCTCTCAAATTTTTGGAGGATGCAGCTGCCTTTTTATCCTAATTTCCCAGCCGCATTTCCCTCTCTCCTTCTCCATTGGCTGAGTTACTTGAGAGGTACAGACTACCCAAAACGCCTAATACCTAAGACCCTCTTCTAATGTATATCCCTCCCCTTTTCTTTCCCCTGTGTCAATCAGTGGAATTCCTATGGAATTTATGGTTTTTCCCATTGTTTCTTTCATCTCTCAGTATCTAACTTTATTTATCAGCAGACCTACAGTTTGTTTGTAAAGACAAATCCCTCTCACTCCTTTCATCAATTAGTGGCATCCTTCCCACTGTTTCTTTTATTTCTCAGTATCTAGCTTTATTTACCAGCAAACTCACAGTTTGTTTGTAAAGACAAAACTCTCATTCCTTTCATGAGGGTCATGGAGTGCCAGTTGGTGTGTTATTGTCAACAGTGCACTGTTGTGGTAGCAATTGGTATCTGTTCTTCTTTGACCTTCAGCAATTCCACAGCCGAAGTGTCCTCTGAGAGGCCAGGCAAGGTATTCATCTGTTTAATTCCCTCTGTCTCCACAGCTGCTATCCCAAAAGCCCAACAATGGGTCCTTGAAATACCCTCTCCTAAGGTAATCTATGCCAAGGATGCATGGGGCCTCTGGACCAGTCACAATGGGGTGTTTTTGCCATTTGTTCCCAGTCAGACTCACTACAGCTTCCAGTACAGTCAGGTGTTGTGATCCCCCTGGCACTCCAGAAATAGAGGTAGATTCTGCCCCTAAGTATCTTGATGGCATCAGGGTACATTGTGTGCTGGTGTAAAGTAAAGCCTTATATTCTTGTGGGTCTAATGTGCCAGGCCATTGGATCCACACAGTGCAATAGATCTGATTGCCCCTTTCCTCCACCTAGCTGAAGGCAAGGCCCCTCTAGTTCATATGAACTGGAGGTTCCTTCAAGAAGATTGGAAGTAACATCAGCCCTTTTATTTGCAGCACAGCATCTTGCCACCCCAAAAGAGCTTATCGATTGCTTGTTCACTGGTGAAATAACTCAAACAAGACAAGCTGTCTTGTAGTAATTTATTTTGGTGCCATGGGTTTAACACTCTCAGCTGACAGTAAACATCTTACTGTGGAAGTGAGATCTGGAAAAACAAGCTGTATTTCTGACTGACAGACACCTCACTTTATAAAAGCCACACCAAACTTTCATGAAGCAGACATCTTCTGCACATTCCCTGGAAATGTGTGGAGTTTCTCCCCAAAGCAGGGACGCCTGCTCTGTGGTTACTCCTCTGAAGGTGGAGCGAAAGGACTCTGTGTACACTATCGTCATTTCGGTGGTAAGTTACATTTGACTCCTAATTAATACTATTTCTTTTGGTAGCTTTACAATAGGTATCTTGATATCGTGCACTGTTTTATGTAATCTACTAGTAGTTCTTTTAGTTATATGCTGTGTAGTAACTCTGATTAAGACCTTTTGTCTGTTATCTCCCATCTGCTCAATAAATAACTCATAAATAGACCTGATCTGCCATCCTTAGAACTTGCGGGCCAGAGTGATTTCTTAAATTTAAGCTGTTGCCAAAAATCTGAGGCAAAGGCAGGGCTTGTCTGAAGTTCCCACTCATTCTGTGACACTATTCTGCCTGGGGACTTGCTCACTGGAAACTGGAGCAGTATTTATCCTTGAAGAATTTCATTTCCTGCAGTGATTGTTCTTCCTCTCAACTCATATATTTGTGATTCCAGGCCAGAGGTGGGTTTTCCACCTGACTTCTTCATGTCCTCTCTGTGGTCATGCAGGTAAAAGCACCAGTAACCTTGTGGTGTCTCCTCTCTTGAGTGGGGTAGTGCTGTGAGAGATTAGAAAGATTAATGTCTTGAGATATTTTGGGGTGCATGTATGTGAAGGAAGGGGCAGGTTGGGCATTGCTGTGGTGAGGCAGTGCACTGCCCTACACCCCTGTATTGGTTTGGCACGGCCCAGTTATTGGCAGCAGAGGGGCCAGAAAGATGGCTTCTTTGAGAAGCTGCTGGAAGCTTCCCACCATGTCTGGCAGAGCCAATAGCTGATGGCTCTGAAGATGGACATGCTGCTGACCAAAACTGGGCCAATGAGAGAGGTTGGTAATGCCTCTGTGATGACATATTTAAGAAGAAAATTAAAAAAAAAATCACAGGTTTTTGCTCTTAGAGAGGAGGAAGAGGTGAGAACATGTGAGGGAAAACAACATGGAGACACCAAGGTCAGTGGAGAAGTAGGGGGAGGAGGTGCTCCAGGTGCCAGAGCTGAGATTCTTCTGCAGGCTGTGGTGACGACCATGGTGAGGCAGGTTGTCCCTCTGCAACCCATGGGTCCAGGGGGCATGCAGAGAGATGCACCCACAGCCCATGGGGGAGGTTCCCATGCTGGAGTGGGTGGATGCTTGGAGGAGGCTGTGATCCACTGGAAGACTTGGTGGAGAGAACGAGCCCCTGCTTCCAGGCTGGAGCAGCCTGTCCTTAGAGGACTGCACCCCGTGAAAGAGACTCACGTCACAGCGGTTTTGGAAGGACTGTTTGCCCATGGGGGAGTTCACATTGCAGCAGGTGTGGTGTGGCTGCTGCTCATGAGAGTGGACCCACACTGGATAAGTTCAAGGAGAACTCATGGCCTCACAGGGGAAGGATGATGTTGTAGTGTACAGCTACGCAAACGGAGCAAAAAGGCTTTGTGAATTTGAAATGGGAGTTTCTGTCTCCTAAACCTAAAGCTGGAGTTTCTATTCTGTATTTTTACGTGTATTCATCCTTCCCCCTGAAGCTATTCCCATTGGATTTTACCTATAATGTATTCACGCCGGGCATTGCTCTATTGGTTTCACCTTATTTCTTATTTTCCCCTATAAAACCTGTGACTCGACCCCGGACCATTGTCACTTGTATGTGCGGCGTTCGAGCAAATAAAACCTACTTTGGACTGCACAGGTGTCCAATCTCTTGAGTCTCTTTATCCCGGTCTTAATCGCGCTCTCTAAACAGCTCTGCCTGTATGAAACGAACCCCCAAAGGTGTTTGTTGCTTCTCTCCGGCTGCTCCCAGAAGCGCCTGGCCAGCGCCCCGAGAAAGAGGAGCCGGGCAAAAACAAGGAAGTCGGAGAGAAAAGAAGCAACAAGTGGCGCCCAACGTGAGGGCCTGATGCGGCAGCTGTTTTCAAAGCGCGACAGATAGCGCTCCAGTTTGGGGCTTTTCCAGACGCTGATTTCCACCGCCATCACCGTGGGACACACGGCTGCTGACGCCACCACCAGTGAGCCGTCAGTGCCAGAGTCTGCCCGGCAGGAAAAGCCTCTTGGACCACGGCGAGCCCGAGGGGGTTTCCGCTCCTTATGCTCAGCCCCGACAGCACTATCGCTGCTGAGAAACTGTTCTGGCTCCTGCCTGGTTCCGGGTTTCCAGCGGAGTGAAGACACAGCTTCTGCACACCCCAGAAGACGACTTCAGACCGGGAACCGCTGTTGTTTTTTGTTTTCTAAGGGTCGGCGGTTCGGTAAGATTCAATACTAATGCGGGAGGACCCCGGTTAGTGGATCTGGGTGGAGGCACCCGCGTTCCCGCGGAGGGAAAGGAGCACGCGGCGCGCAGCGTGCTGGGGTGCCGCCGTCGGTTTTTAGACTTTTTGAGGTTTTTTTCTTTGTTTTTTCAGCAGCAGGCGGGTGAGGCTTGCTGGTGGGCAGAATGGGTGGGAAATTGTCCACACAGCAGAAAGAGATTTATTACCAAGTAAAAGTAACCCTGACAGAGTCAGGAGAAAGTTTTTCTAAAAGTTTTGTGAAAAAGTTCATTAAGTGGTTGATTTTAAAGTTTCCAAACGTCTCAGCTCAGGATATGAGGCAGAAAGTTTTTTGGAAGGGGGTTGGCACAGTTTTAACAGAAGGCACCAAGAAGGGGGATCCTTCAGTGAAAAAAGGCTTCATGAGGATCTTTTTGTTAGCATATGACATTGTTAAAGAAGGCGCAGACAGTCAGGAAATGCGGGAAACTGAAAAGAGCCCATCTGCTTTATTCCCCCCGTCTCCCCGACCCCCACGGTCTGAAAATGCTTATCGCTCTGTTGAAACTTCTGTTTCTAAACCTTCTTTTGATTCTTTTCACAGCTGTGGCTGTTCCCAAAAATGCTGTATCCCTTCTAACCCCTTCCCTCAACCCCCACGGGACGAACCGCCACAAGATGGCGGCGGCCGCGTGGCGGGTGTCTGTGTCTCATCACAAGATGGACAAAGAAGCGCGGCGGGAACTCCTTCTTCGCAGGTACCCCCCCCCACACCAGTCCCTGACCCTCCTTCCCTTTGTCCTGACCCCTCCTCCTCCTCTCTTGCAGCAGATGAAACCCCTCCCAAGTGCTATTGCAGGCCTCCACCCACAACACCGGCCCTCCAGGTGGTTCCTTCAGCTCCACCCCTCGAGGTCGCATCACCCGATCCCGCCCCGCTCCACACGGCATCACCAACCTCATCCACTCCCACAAAAACCTCCACCCCCGAGCCTCCGGACCCTGCCCCCCCTCCTCCTGTTTCCCAAGCCCCGGCCTCTGGTTCCCATGGCGAAGGGAAAGGTGGGGAAGCCGAAGCTGGGAAACAGAAAGCAGGCAAGGATTCAAATTCCTTGTTTCTCGCACCAGTGTTGTACAACGCGAGAGGGCAAAACCCCAGATGGGAACCACTTTCATACGAAAGCATAAAGGAGCTCTGCAAAACAAAATGTGAATTTGGGCAAAAAAGCGGATTTTTTAGGAGCATGTTAAAGGCAACTTTCAATTCTAACACCTTAGTTCCCACTGATTTAAAACGCTTGTTCAGTTGCTTGCTCCCTCCATCAGAATACAGAATGTGGGAAAGAACTTGGAAAAGGTTTGCAGGAGACCTTCTTCCAGGAATTTTGCAGAGTCCCGATTATGCAAAAGATATAGAGGATGATGAGATCACCCTCAGACATCTTGTGGGTGAAAGGGATTGGAACCAAGTCCAAAAACAAGCAGCAGGGATTCCAAGACCAGTGTTAGATCTCACAAAAGATGCAGCCGAACGGGCATTTCTTAGTATGCCCTCAAAAGAACCTATAATACCTTATATCGCTGTCTTGGTTTGACATGGAAGAGAATTTTTTTCCAGGAAGTTGGGTCAAACCAATCAGTGGTCAGGTTTGGATATTGGCACCTGGAGTGACCACTGAAAGTATGGACACGCCTCTGAGAACACAGGGGGTTAAAAGCAAGGACCCCCAGGAGAACTGCCTCTTTGGTTCTGGTCGTCAGAGAGTGCAGACTCTCCCCTGCCCAGCCATCGGCTGGGTGGGGGAGGGGAAGCCACGCGGCCTTGTCCAGGTAGGCCGAGGGGGCTGAAGGTCTGGAACCGAGTTAGCTCTTGTGGACGGAAGGGTGGAGAGAAGCGGAGATGCCTTTGTCCCCCCCCCCCCAGGGGGAAAGAGACAGAGAGCCTGACGGCACCTGGAAATTTGCTGTCAGAGGAGAAGCAGAAAGGGGGGGGGTGATGCCCAGCGTGGGAGATGGGAATGCTGAGCAGAGATTTCAGCCATCCAGGGAGTCTGAACTTTTAACCCTTTCTGGGAAATGAGGGCTTTGTAAAATATTACTCCTCCTTGATTTGTAGTGGAAGAGAGACAGTCCAGGACCTGAGATGTTAGAAGAAGAAATATTTAGGTGGGAGGAGATGATGAAGTAGCTTTTGGCTGGACTTTTCTTGTTGGCCATAGACTGAACCAAAATCTCCTGCAATAGAGACTGCATTTTAGGGGGATGCAGTGGTGACCCAAGGAGACCTGCTTCAGCAACCACCAGCAAAGGAATGGCAAGAACAGAGGAAAGCTGAGGAGGGACTGGTGATGCCCTTTGTCTTCAGAAAGAAGATGATCTCTGTTCTTGGACCCTTGGCCCCAAGGGAAAATGGGGGGGACTGTAGTCCCAGGATGAGAAGCTGAACTGTTGTATCTTTGGGTCCGTGGCAAAGCATCCTTAAAGGAGCCCTATGAGCAGTCTGTCCATGCACGGTGGTGAGAGCACTGTGACATGGAAAGGAGAGTGTCACACTGGCAGATTTTCTCCGGGTGGTTGCCATGTGTGGCAGGGAAACACAGGAGGTGGCAACTGTGTTTCCTGGGGGGTCTGTGGTGCAAGAGAGACTTCTCTCTCCCTTGATAGTTTGAGTATTGATTATCTGAAGGGTGGTAATTTGATCAGGAATCCCGGATGATGTTTTATGGTGGGTGTTTTGGAAACTGAGAGGAGGGGTGTGTTCTAGAAGGTCTTCATCCTGGATTTAGTCAATGTGTTTTGTGTAGTAGTAGTTTAATAAAGTTTTTTTTCCCTTTGTTATTAAGCTTGGGCCTGCTCTGCTCTGTTCCTGATAACATCTCACAGCATCTATTTGGGAAGGTGTATTTTTATGGGGGCGCTGGCATTGCGCCAGCGTCAAATCATGACAATCGCTCTCAAGCAATCTGTTTCAGAGCCATTCATGGATTTTGTTGATCGAGTGAGAGACACAGTCGAGAAAAAGGTGGAAGGGCAAGAAGCACGAGACGAAATCAGGTTTGAAATTGTCACCACAAATGCAAATGATGCCTCTCGGCGAGTCATCATGGCTCTTCCAGTGTCACCTCCACCTACGCTGGATCGGCTCATCGAGGAGTGCACAAGAAAAGCCACACTGATGGCAGAGGACTTGGTGGAAAGTCCTCAGGAAAAAGTGGTTGCTCCAACATCAGCAACCCCAGGAACTCCAACATCGAGTCCTCCTCCTCCCAAACGCAGGTGTTATTACTGCAATGAGGAAGGCCATTTCATCAGCCAGTGCCTCTTTCGGGGGACAGCGCCTCCTCAGGGGGGGTGGAGAATTCTCCAACCAGCAAAAAAAACTAATTGGGGAGCGCAGACCTACCCTGCGTGGTGATACAAATGGGGTGGGTCAGGGGGTTGTTGGAGACCCCACAGATGATGCAGTTGCGTCAAACAGGAAACGCCGCAAGGGAGGAGGAGAACCCTAATTCCTGTTTTTCCTTTATACTGGCAGAATTTTTATAGTTAGTTTACCCTGTTGTATGGTTTCATTTTTCTTTCAGACTAGCAGGATGTCAGTTCCTACATTCCTGCTCCTCATTTGGCTCCAGAAAAGCAGGAGAATGAGGACTGGTTCAAGGGCATGTTGAAGGGCTGGGCGAGTGTTGTCCCTTCTAAAGGACATGTGTTATTTTGTAGTTGCACTTTTTTTAGTTTTGCTATCATTTGAGATTCTTAAGCGAATAATTTTTAGCATTGCTTCCTCCAAGTTTGCAGCCTCCGCACCTGTTGTAGTTGCTGCTGCCACCACGGGAGGAGAATGGTGGGAAGATGGAAAATAAAACAACACTGCAGTTTGATAGCCGCAGTTCCTCCTTCCCCCAAAGCTCCGTTCATGTTATTAAACAAAAAAGAGGGAGATGTTGCAGTGTGCAGCTACGCAAACGGAGCAAAAAGGCTTTGTGAATTTGAGATGGGAGTTTCTGTCTCCTAAACCTAAAGCTGGAGTTTCTATTCTGTATTTTTACGTGTATTCATCCTTCCCCCTGAAGCTATTCCCATTGGATTTTACCTATAACGTATTCATACTGGGCATTGTTCTACTGGTTTCACCTTATTTCTTATTTTCCCCTATAAAACCTGTGACTCGACCCCGGACCATTGTCACTTGTATGTGCGGCATTCGAGCAAATACAACCTACTTTGGACTGCACAACAAGTGTCCAATCTCTTGAGTCTCTTTATCCCGGTCTTGATCGCGCTCTCTAAATAGCTCTGCCTGTATGAAATGAACCCACAAAGGTGTTTGTTGCTTCTCTCCGGCTGCTCCTGGAAGCGCCTGGCCAGCGCCCCGGGAAAGAGGAGCCGGGCGAAAACAAGGAAGTCGGAGAGAAAAGAAGCAACAGGACTTCTCTCCCAAAGCAGCAGAAGAAAATCTTGCTGATGAACTGACCAAAACCCCCATGCCCTGTCTCCCTGTGCTGTTGGTGGGAAGGGGGGAGGGGCTGGGGGGGAAACGGTGTTATAAGGGCTTATTTGACTTCTCATTATCCTCCTCTGACTCTGTTAGTAATAAATTTACTTTACAATTTAAGTTGAGCCTGTTTTGCCCTTGAAATATTTCTCCCGGTCCTTATCTCACTCATGAAGCCTTTGTTTTTGTTTTTTCTTTTGTTCCTTTTTCCCTCCTCTGCCCAGCTGTAGCAGGGGAAGGTGAGCAAAAGACTCTCATGTGTGCCTGGTGTTGGGCCAGTGTCAAACCACGACAACCCCCACTCCTAGAGCCCGTGTCCCAGCCCCACGGTGGCTGCCAATGACTGGCATCCTGGAGACAGTGCTCCACACCTGCCCCTGGAGCCCTTAACCCAGCTCCTGAGTGGCCAAATGACAGGCAATCCTTCCTGGGGGAAGGGCTCAGGAAGGCCAAAGGGTATTTAAAGCTGAACATGAGGTGAGCACATGTCTTGACCCCACCTCTTCTTGGAATTTCTATCAGCTGAACCACTGGAACCCAGGAGTTGGTAGCTATATGTGTCCTCTTCTATATCTTTCTCTCTTTTTTCTTCCAATTTTCTCTTCTCAGAATTTTTGAGTACCTTAGAATTGAATGAGCTTAGAGTTTGCTAAGTTAAAGCTTTGAGAAGTATTTTATGTTGCTTGAATGTTGCACTAAACCTTTTGCCCAAGTTGTCTGATTTTCTAAAGCTGCCAGTAGTTTGTTTTTTTTTTTTTTTTGACCTCTTGAGAATATCTTGTTGGTATTAATCCTGTACATCTAACTCAGAGTACATGAACAACTTGCAAGCCTTTTAAAAAGCTTTGTTGAATGAGGGTTTTTTTTGGGTCTTACAGGCATTTGCTCCAAATAGCAGAGACTCTGGTCCATACTGGTGGGGCATGGGACATTTCCTCCTTAAATTTCTGGTAGTTCTCTTTAGATTTCTGCTGGTCCTCTTTAATATCCTCTTTTAATTGCTGGAAGTCCTTGGACAGTCTTTCAACAGATGAGATGTGGGCCTGTATTGGGGTGGAGATAGTTTCTTCATATAGCTGGAGTCTGCTAAGAAAAGTGTCCACCTTTTGTTCTCCTTCTTTCCATGACATCACTCTCAATGAGTTGACATATGACACTGGCATGCTCTGTAGGAATTTCCACCACTTGGTTTGTGTACACGGGATGTCATCCATATTTATATAGCTTTGCTCGTTATTTGAATCCCTACAGATTATCTTCAGCACAACTAATTCTCTGAGGTACTCAATACTTTTCTCCATGGTGTTCCACTTGTCTTGGTGCACTGATAGATCAACCTTGCAAAGATACCTTTCTCTCATGCTTGATAGGAATCACTTCCAGAGGCTGAGTGTTTCTGTCCTTTTCCCCATCACCTTGTCAATGCCCACATCCCAGGACAGGTACCCAAGTTGCTTGGTTTCACTACCATCCAGTTCCAATAGTGTGGGCTGCAATATCCCAGCATTGGAGCAGCCAGGTCACCAGGGACTCACCTGACTCGTGGCTGAAATCTTTTCGCATATCTCACAGCTTACCTGGGAACAGGGATCAGATCTCTGGCTCTGTCTCTTCCATTAGTTGTGAGGGCCCTGTTTCCTCTTCATCCCTCTCTAAGCAAACTGATTTGGTCTTGGATTTTTTCTTCTGTATAGGGGTGACTGCTAACGGCATGGGTTATTTCTCTGGTTCAGCTGCAGAGTTTGAGTGCCTGTTGTTCTGTTTTCCTCCTCCTCCTTCCCCTGAGGGTGCTGTCTAGTATTGAGCAGTGTCTGATAAATAATAGCCAGGGTCCAGCATGTTGCATAACTTTGTGCCTCTCTGGATCTGCCATAGCATTTTCTTTAATCAAATATTCTGCCACTTTATCAGGGTCCTGTAGTTTTTCAGGGGTAAACTTCCAAACCATTGGAGCAGAATACACCATCAAAAGCTGGTCCATTTTCTCCCACATTCTATGCCACTCATGATTATCCATCCCCTGGGGCAGGTCTTGGGACAACTTCCCTAGAAATCTCTGTCCTGACTCTAAACATGGTGTGGACCACACTGAGGAGACCTGGCAGACTTAGCAACAAGAACATGCTTTCCTTAACATCCAAAGGGAATTCAAAATCCTCAAAAGCTGTTGTAACAGGCCTGAAGGAAGAGAAGGAGCTGAAAGGCTGGGAAAATCATCCTCTCCTGTTCCCACCACAGGCTGGGTACAATTATTAATGAATTCTCAGAAGTAGTAGCCAAAGCCAGGACAGGAGAGCAACACTGAATACACATCCCAAATGACCCCCATTATCCTTGATGTTATCACGTCATAAACTGATATCACACAGTACAACAACAAAACAATCCTGATCTCTCTCCCTGCTCTGAAAAAGAGCACTGCTGTGGACATATAATGCATATATGGGAGTATATATAGTGTTAGGTACCACAACGATGTGGACAGACTGAGCAGCCTTGTAACCAGAGAGTTTTGTAGCTAATACACAAATGCATAGATGAAAGATGTTATCTCAACCCTATCATGCCTCATGTTGGGCACCAATCGAACATGGTGGTTTAACACCAGCTTGAAACTATACTCTAAATAAGGCACTCCCCTTCCCCCTACCCCCTTTGATAAGAGAGGGACAAAGGCAGAGACTATGGGTTGAGATAATTTACTGAAAGCAAACAGCAATGGAATAAGAAATCCACAGTGACAGCAGCAATATTAATAACAAAAGCATGTAAAAAAAAAAAAGGTGCTTTACACACAAAAGGTGTTCATCACCTCAACTTAGTTCCGTGTGGCCACTGGGACAAAGACAAGATGGCAGGCACTCCCTGCACTTGGCTCTCCCCATCCCTGAGCTTGAGACAATGGAAAACAACTATGGGAAAAACCTCTAAAAGCTAGATCATCCACACTGCAACATGCTGCCACTTCAGACTGCTACACTGAGCTTGGCTCCACTCTTTCACCACTGCTTCAGACTGCTCCCCTGGGCTCCATTCCGTGGGGCTGTTGCTGCTTTTCAGTTACGTCCCAGAGCCACATTTGCTGCTTTTCAGAACCACATTCCGGAGCTGCGTCTCAGAGGAGTAGGAAGGGAATGGGCAGCAGCTGTGGCAGAGGACAAGGTGCACAGGGCTGATCCCAGCAACTCCCTCCAATGAAGAGGGAGACAAACGGTGCCATTTCAAGGGGTGTGCTCACCTTTTCTTCTCCCCAAAGCTACACTCCCCAGCAATGATGTAGGTGATATAGAAGAGCAACCTAGCCATGCCCACATGGCTCTAAACTCCACTTCCTCTCTGTAACCAGGACAAATGCATACTTAAATGCGAAAAAAAAAAAAAAAAACCACCAAAAACAGTTTAAAGCAAAAACACAAGATAGAGAAAGCTATACCAAAGAAAACAAAGCTGGTTATTTTTTTTTTTCTAAAACCTCAACTTAAAAGAACATGTTAAACACCCAGTACTCACTGTATTAGCAGATACACAAGTCATTTCACCAAATAAGTAAAAATTATTTACATGCATATTTATATCACATGCTCTTTACAATTGCCTTTTGGGAAATATTTCCCATTTGCTTTTGATAAGGGGTTCTACTGAGTCTAACCAGTAACAGGTAATAGGAAGAAATACAACTGAATTTGGCAACAACTACAACAGTATATCCTAGGAAGACTAACATGATTATATGGGTTCAAAAAAACTAGCAGTTGACTTCAGAATGTCAACATTTATGAAATATGAGTTTACTCAAAATACAAAATTAAACTATATAAAATAATTAGAATAATGGAGAAAGTGACAAGGATTGCTGAGAGATTAGACATGTTAGATAGTTTCAAAAAATATACCAATCGCTGCACGTACTCCTGGAGAAGCATGGGTTAAAACATAAATATATCCATGTAGTCTTGAAGAACACAGCAAATTACAGGATAGTTTTTGCTTGTAAAATTTGAAAATAAGCTTACCTGAACCAAAGGTCTTGAAATAACCTGATTTCCAAAACACTGGTTTTTCACATATCAACATGTAACATGTTTATTCTAGGAGAGAATCCAGACTTCATATATATGTGTTTTGGAAAAGGAAGGAAAAGAAAAATGAAAACCAAAACTCCCCACAAAAATAACCCTTCACAAATCACTTATCATGATTTCATGATTGTGATTTACAGAAAAAAAACCCAAAAAAGTCATTGATCATGTGCTCTTTAGTCAGAAAAAAAATTAAATACCAGATCTTGTATATGGTAAAAAGGATATGTCCTAGTGTATACTAAACCAAGCAAGCAATTAAATTGAAATTTATTTATTTTTCCTCTTTCCCCCCCCAAAGGTAATCCTATGGGACAGCTCCCCATTAAATTTTAATTTCCATTATGATACTTTTAAAATCAATTTTATTGCAGCCAAACATTGTTCATATACCTGTCCATAAAATAAATTGTGATATATACACAACACTAAGTTACAGAGCATAAGTTTACAACTTTTGGAAGATTCTGTTTAACAAAATGGAAACTGAGTAACTTGAGTACTTGGAGAAAGTGAACTTCCTTATTTTGTTACAAATGTTTTTTGCCTCCCTGTACTCTAACCAGACCTAAACTGGTTTAATAAACTAACGTTACTGTGTAACATCTCACTGTTTTCTCTTATGTTCTGATTCTAGACAGAATTTTTCATATGCTTCTTCAATTTCTGGATCCATCTTGTTATCAAGATCATTAAAATACCTAAAAAAACAAAAACAAAAACCCCCACCAAAACTGTTAAGTTTACGTACAGATTTTCAGAAACAGTAAATAGGTGAAATATTTTACATAAACGTCAAGGATAAAACAGAGCTTATGGGCCCTAGGAAAAAGCAGCATAGATATGTACAAATTACTACAGTGTTTGTCACCATTTTAGATCATCTTAGGCTGTCCACAGGTTAAAAGACAGAAATATTTCCAAGATGACAGAAAAATGCAATAATGTAATACAAGCTTTCAAAAATGCAATAACACATTTGCACAGATGCATTTACAAAAAAATATTATTAGCATCATATTAGCAAAATTTTAGTTGGTTAACATCCCAGTTCAAATACTGTGTCAACTCTCTTGGTTGCACACTAGTCAGAAAAATATATTTATATAGAACACCTGTATTCCTATTTGTTGATATATGAAAGAAGGCGACCTTAGAACACCTGTATTCCTATTTGTTGATATATGAAAGAAGGCGACCTTACTTCACCTCCCTTTTGTATCTGCATTATATTACCTTCTATTACATGTTAACCAGTCTTTTGGAAAAGATCTGTCTTATTTAAGTCACAGAAAAGACTGTATCCCAACAATGATAATCAGTATTGTGCAGAGCGGAGACTAACAGAGTTTCAAAAAAATCAAGATGGGAAGTGATAGGGATCACTTAACAGCTTTTTTTTTTCTCCTCACCGTTACTGAGCAGTAACTTGAGTGTTCCCTGTTTTCTCTAGGTCCAACTGGAGTTTTCATCACCATAAACTAGGACAACAGAGTTGTAGCTTGAACATGATAGTGTATATAATTCTAAACAGCCTTAAAAGAAATCAGCAGCTATTGACTCTCATAAAGGGTGCATTAGTTTCAGGTGCACAGTTTATTACCTTCTGTGGTTTAGTCCCAAACAAGGGAATCAGCATGCACATTAAAGCAGATAACATATTTATTTTGTTTGTTCTTCCTTTCCTGTAGAAGTGTAGACTTGAGAAGAAACTCAAGAACCCTTCTCCCTGATGTCAGTCATGAGAAATAGCTGATAGAGGATCAGGATAGATTTGCCTAAGCTTTTCTTAAGCCTTCAAAGAAGGTTCCACAGTCACCTTGCATGAAGATTGACTCACAGTCTTTCACATGCCACTTTTCAGATTTGCTGTGTTTAACTGCTGTCTGTATTCATTTTGCATTTAAGTTGTTCTAAACACAACAGTTCACAAGGGTAGTTTGTTCCACAATATGATCTTGTTGATTTCTGATGACATCACTAATTTATCTTCCAAAGTTCCTGTAACTCCCCTCAGCTAGTTGCCATCTAAAAGTTTTCTAATTTACTAACAAAAACAATGATCCAGACCAGCACTCTTATCACACAAACACAACACTGAAAATGCTTTTGAGTATCAAATCATGATCTAAAAGTCCTCCTTCATCCAGTACAGAGTTCAGAGCAATTTATTTTAGACTTTCTTTCACAGATTTCCTATCAAATTCTTATAAATTGGTGTCAGAAGGTGAGACTATATTCCCATCTACTGCTTCCCCTTTGGCCATTAATTGAGAGAATACTACTTATCCTGAAGAGAAAACCTTAACAACCTTCTCCCTTTGAAAAACACTGAAAATTCTGTAATTATCTCTAGCTAGAATGAATTCAGGTTGTCTCACTACCAACACCTGAAGGTATGATGCATCATTTTGCTTGCAAATTTTTTTCTAAAATGCAGAAGAGAGTATGTTTGCATATGGGCAAAAATATATGAAGTTTAATTGCCCTACTCAGTTGGATAAATACAAAATGTTTCAAACTTGTGTGATTACAAACCAACTTACATCTGAACAAACACATAATTTCCATTGCAAAATTAAATAATAATTCTTAATTTCATTTTTTTACAAGACTGGATTCCTAAATTTGCAGTAAAAATAACTAGTGTTAAAAAAAACCCCAAAACCACCCCACAACAACTATCACTCAAAAAGAAAACATACTGATCTCCAGGTCCTGATAAAGCCACACCATTTTCTTCATAATCTGGAAACAAATCCTCTCTTTCAAGCAGTTCTTGGTATTTTTCTTGGTAATCTGCCATAGTAAAAATTAGACCCAGTAATATATTAGTCCTCTAAATTAATGTACATCTATACAGTTTGAAAATAGCCTATTTAATGAAACCATAAATGGTATGAAACATTATCGAAAAAACTCCCACTACAGTGTTTTCTCAGGACATCAATCAAACTCCAAGAATGATACCTACTTTCCCAAAGAAACAAAGGTAGTCACAGTTGTTTTTACCTCAAATGATGTTGTGCCATGTTGTGTTCAGATTATAGGAAACAAAGAAACAAATCCTTTTGCTACTAACAATGGACAAACAAAAGAGCTGTGGAAACCAAGTGCTGAGGACTATGACACAAATTCTTCTGAACTATATGAACTCAACTGCACATTCTCCATTTCAAACATTTACCTTCTTTTAACACAGAATAAGGCATGTGTTACACAAAGCCAGGAGTTCAGCTACAATTTTGTCTGTTAAATTGTATGAGTTTCAAATATTTTAAGAACAACTTTTTATGTGCTTCAACAGAACATAATTGCAACTTTTTAAAGATTGAGAAAACAGGGGACATACCCGGATCTGCTGCAGTGAAAGGAACGCCATCAGAAGTGTAAAATGTTGGTTCATTCTAAGAATAAAGTTATACGGTAAGTTATATGAGTTCAGAGACAGATGTTTGTAGCTTTTAGCAATATGATTGTCTATGAATCAAATTCATATTAAACTAAGGAACTGAAATATCAGTACATTCTTACCATAAAATAGTTAGGGTCATTTTCAGGAGTAGCTTTTGTATGTGGAGAAGTTTCATGAACTCTACCCCAGTTACTTGATCGTAGTTCCACTACTTTCAGAAGCATATGTTTCACATCTCTGAAAAAACAAAAGCAGCACAAAAGTTAGAATGATTTGTGCAAAACAATAATTGGGCTAATGGCTGGCAAATGGGGGAGGGAAAGGACTTAAACCAGACAAACAGAAAACAAACAGAAAATAAACATACACAAACATCTAATTAAGTGGAACATTAATCTCTAGTAAAAGATAAAAAACAGAACAAAACCAAAACTGAAAGAAACACTCCCCCCACAATTGCTACATGAAAGTGACCAACATACCTTACTTTTTATAAATGAAAGTTTTTAAAGAAATATTTTGGACATGGTCATTATTCTTGAAGATTTTTAAGATGTTCTGTTTAATATAAAAGCAAAACTGCAAACAAATTTATCTTCTCACCTGCTACAGTTTGCATCCAACACAACATTTTCAATTCTTTGAATCACTTCCTCCATATCATTCTTTCCTTTTTCTTTCCAGGCATCTTCTAAAACTGAGCCTGTCAACTAAAGACAAGGTATTAGGTTTTGTTGGGGATTTTTTTACTTAGTATTTTTTTTTCTCTTTTAAAGTGAATTATAAAAGTTTAAGAAACTGTCAACAAAAGAGTTTCTTTAGCAATTCATAGCATTTAGATTCATTATGTGACTACCTATTGAAGGTTCCAATCTTCGACATCTTTTTGTTGAACGGATTAATGACCACATAAATAGTTTATTTTAGACTACAGACAGTATGGTAACTCTATGTTCAATGTTGCCTAGAATTTCACAGCCACTTCCCTCATTTCAGTCTTGAAATGTGATTTTGAAACAACTTTTCAGTGATTTAATTACACTGCGAAACAGTCACATTACAACAAAATAAGTTTTTTAATATTGCAGTGATTTCTTGTAAAAAAGTGTTACATTTCATCATCTTTCTGAGACTGTGTATCAGTGGGACATGGACCATACTATTACGTGTGTCACGTCGACACAAAAATATTACAACATTCTGAATCCTGCTGAAAGGACTAACAGCATTTGTCAGATCTTAATTGCTTTAAATACATGCTATGAAAAAAGAGACCATATTTTTGCAGATGATGCCACAGGCTTACCTGATAATAACAATAGGCTAGTTAGCTTTAGAAAGACTTCAGTCAACATACCTAGAATCAGATATGCCACAGAATTTCACCTGGGTATGTGTAAAGAGGAGCCAAGAATTATCTGACCAAGCCAACTTGAGTTTTAATACATAAAATCTATGAGACTGAAACTGTTGCTGAGAGAGTGTTAGCAGCAGACAGTCTAGAACTGCTATGGATAAAAGCTTTTTCTGTTAAGAACAGGTACTTAATTCATTGCCCAATAATTGTACAGTAGGAGATAAGAGTTAAACTACAAAAAATTAATTTTCCCACTATGGTCAAACTTAACAGCAGTTCTTAATCTACTCTGCATAAATACTACATGATCTAAAAATGCTTGGAAAGGTGTCTGATGATACAAAGAAATAAAATGCAAATATAAAAGCAAGCACTTGTTTCACATTCCCAGTTTTCTACTGCGGTCCTGCATTGATCCTAGGTAATTAGATAACAACTCTAAGACAGTTTAATTAAAAATAAATATACCACAAAGCAAATAAGTGAAAAGCCTGTATCTACCACTATATTAAATTGAAAGGACAACAGGAGACATCTATTGCTTCAGTAGTGAATCCAGTGTTTGATGAGGTAGCCCAGTCTAGCTACAGATACACTTCAACATTTTTAGATACTTGGAGCTTCCCTCTTCATTCAGGACTATGATGATATATTAAAAGAAATTAAAAACCAACTTTTTTTCTTATTTAAAACTACTGTCTCACCTTGAGCAGTTTCACTGCACACATCAAATTATTATCCACAGGGTTAGAGAAGAGCACATTTAGTAATTCCCGAAGGCCTTCTTGAAGAATTTCTGCTCGTGTGACCTGTCCCTTTGTTCCTTTAATCTGCAAAATATATTTTAAAAAACAAAACCCAACTACATTTAAAAGACTTAAGTTTTAGAAATTAATTTAGTCACATTTTCTCTCTCAGATGCTGTATGATTTGGTTTGTGATTAACATAGTTGAGCTCTTCAGTTGAAAGAACACGTCAAATACCGTAACTATTTCTAGAATATAGAGTAGTATCCTTGCAATTCTGACATATACATAACAATGCTTGCCTAGCATTTTTTCATTGCTAATAAATTGCTAAGAAAAGCTGAAAAATGCCTGGCAAGTGATCCACATCATCCCAAATTCTCAGAATCCCATGCTCTTTTCCCATCCTACATTATGCATTCTCTGCAGCTGTAGAGTACCTTACTTCTAGAAGGCATTCTTTATATATTTTAAAATTAGAAAAAAATGCTTTAAAAATAAATGGTACTCCAAACTGGGCAACTTCCCCTTCCCCAAATCCTTTGGAAAGCTTCCTTTTTACTTCTAGTAAGTGAAAATTAGATTTCAAGGCCCACTTATGAATAAAAATGGAAGTGTCAGAGTTTTCTTTCCTCATGCCAGCAGAACATTTTAGTAGTGTTTGCTTAAATCAAACCTTTGAAATAATTCAGTGAAAAATATATTTTAAGGACACTACAGTAGTCAGTGAACTTACTGAACTCATGGGTATAAGAGTCAAAGAACTTTTATGTGTACATACATTTTTTTGTACATATCAGAAACAAAAAAAACTGATCTAAATACAAAATTTCATGCATAAGCCAAGGACTCAACCTTCAGAAAAAATATCTTTCAAGGTCTGCATTTTTATTGTTCACTTTGAAGATTCCCATGCCTTCCTCAAGCATTTGAAAATAGCTCCTATTAGTGGCTGAATACTGAATTACATGGGTTATTGATATCTATCTGCTTGTGCTAGGTTGTAACATTTTCTATGTTGTTTAAGTGTAGTAATCTGGTGGGTTTACCAGACAAAAACAAATACCAAAAGGTTCATTCCCAAGGCGGTTTATAGCTGGTTCTTTTTAGGTATTCTTATACTGTTTTTTAAATCTTTATATATTTCTCTTCTGATGATCTTGTCCTTTTTCGTTTATCTGTTTCTTGGACACACATTATAATTAAACTGTTCTTAAGTTCTTTTACTTTATTCCCTTTTCCCTTTAAAAAAACAAACTCAAAAAACTCACACCTTAAACGATATTCCATTTTAGTGTTTACTTAAACACAACAAAAATTAATGAATATGAATGACATACAACTTTCTTCTTACCTCTAGGTTAAGGTAAAGTTCAGCTAAGAACAACACAAAGGAATGAAATTGTTTTCGAGCAGTCTCATCTCCTTTGGCAGCTTCATCTCTGTTTTCATACTCTGTTTGGCACCTGAAAACATTAAAGCAAAAATCAAATAATCTATAGACAACCCAACATATGCAGCATGCTACTTATTTAGTAGAATGCTAAGAACTTATTCACTGCATTAGAACTATTAAATGCTGAATAGTAGGAACTTTGATATGTGAAGGAAGTGAGAGGACTTCACAAAGGATGCAGATTTTTGTTCTTCTAGGTGAGCACTGAGGTATCTGAGAAAGCAAAACGAAATAGGGAAAACTACAACATGTAAAAATTAAGACAGTTACACAGTTTATATATTAGAATATGGGTCCAGGAAGTTGAACATGGGCAGACAAACATCAACAGAAATAAAATACGTGTACTCTGAAAGATGTTTTCCCCCTTTCAGGGTGCTGCCCACATTGTTTTAGATGCCTTTACATTTATTTGATAAATTCTTTATCCTACCATTTTAAGTGACAGAAGCAAAATTTAGATATAAATGCAAACAGTTAGGATTAAGATAACATCACAGTGAGGTAATTTTTTAGTATTCAAAAACTGTGTTCTTTTAAGTTTATCATGCATTTACTCCTAAAAATAGGTGGACTAAGTGAAACTTTTAAAGTAAGAATCAAGTCTGGAGCTTAGGAAGACAAAAGTCCTTAAAGAAAAAGACTAATTTCTAAAGACTTCTGAATTATTAAAGTCTACTATTCCTTCAAGTGTCATACAGTAAGATTTAAAAGGAAATACATCCATTTAAAAAATGTTGCATTTTTGTCAACTGTGAAGTCTAATCATTATTAAACCTTAATCCCCCAAATTCTGTAGTAAGTGAAAATTGAAGAAATTTATCCTTCGTGATTTTATGCATCATAGGTGTAAAGTCAGTGAGCAAACCAACAAACTTTTCACAGCAACTCCAGCCAGAAAAGTAATTAAAGAAAAAACACAATGAAATAAGCCCTGGCAAGAGTCAAAGGACAAAGACAGTACATATACATGCAATTAGTACACATTTAAAGTTGACTACTGTGGCAGGCACTTTTTTCTCCTCTTAGGATTTTTTTATAGAGGAGCACAGAGAGAAGAAAGAGAAAACAATTTCTATTTCTGCTCCTTGTTTTTCCCATGTGGAATGTGTTTGGAGAATTGTTTACCTGGGGTGATTGCTTGATTAGATTCTGGTGAGGATTGTTTGAGCCTGATGGCAAATCAAATCCACCTGTGTCTAGACTCTCGCAAGAGGGTCACGAGTTGTGAGCGAGTTAGATATGGTAGTTAGAAAAAGTAGGTATGTAGTTTTAGTATCTCCTTTAAATAGTATATTAATGTATTATAGTATAGTTATAATAAAGAAATCATTCAACCTTCTGAACTAGAGTCAAACATCATCATTTCTTCCCACTGGGTTCACCTGCATTTACAATAGACTACCTTTTGAATTTACCCTATAACTTGGTATCAGTACAATATACTCAACTTAAAGGAGCCTACAGAATTTGGAGTCCTATTTTCATATTAAAAATATATGTGTTAGATATCTAGTATGTACCTATGCTTTAATAATCCTCAATCTAATTTTCTATTTTAAATATGCACACTATGTTAATAGTTACATACAGAAAAGGAAGACAACCTGAGAAAGCAGCAGGCTTAAAATGACACACTGATACTGACCTTTGAAGTAACAACTGCCGAAAGCTCCCACTTTGTGTACTAATGGTTAGATTATGAGATAGATAGTTACATAATCGTGCTCCCATGTAGGAAAAATTTGGGACAGATGTGGCCTTCCAAAATAAAAGTGGAAAAATAAATTATTCATAGCAGTCATGATTAGGTTATCAGGAAATATCTTTAAGAGATTTTTGAAAATCTGTCTTTAACAACAGTTGACTAGACAATTGCAGAACAGAAGATTAATAATTACTATTTCTCATGTTAATTTTTCTCTCATAAACACTTTGCTATATGCATTTCAGCACTTTGAAGTTCATTATATTGATTTTGTGGCTTTAAGAAAATAACCAGCATTGTGCCATTTGTTCTCAATTCTACTTCTCCATTGTGACCTACACCAAAGAGTATCTGAAAGTCACTTTCAAACTGTTAATAAAAAAAAAAAAAACAAAAAACCAAAACAAACCCAAGAGTAGACATTAAGACTTTTTTTAAGGACCAAACAGTGTGTTAAAATAAATATATCACCTTCATTCAGTCTAAGAGCTATTTATCCCAGATTTTTATTTTTGGGAATAAGGAACGCTCAGGGAAAGAGTACGAGAACATGGTAAGTAAAGATAAATACTTTCTCCTGTACATGCTCCAGCAAACTTCTGATTCAGATATTAAAACTGTATCAATACAGTTAATAGTTCTTGAAAAGTCCTTTTTTCTAAAACAAGTCCTGTTACTTTGAATATTTATACTTTTATAATCTAAAAACAGGTGGTGGCAACGAAATTCCACAACATAAGTTATACATTGTCTGAAAAATATTTTGCTTTGAAACTGATACTTGAAAATTCCAAGAGGTGGTAAAAGTAATTTGGAATCCATTAGTGTTTACATTCAACCTCTCTTAGAACTTAAAGTAGAACATTCCCTTATTTTGGCAATTTATTACTGCTCATTTGTTTTGAGCTCTCTTCTAACAAGACTTGAATTTGATATCATGTCTCAGATATAGTTTCAGTGAGAAGAGGCTCTGGTCTAAGTAATTTTATCAGCTCTGCCTACCCCCCCCCCCAGATGCTAAGAATTCATTAAACTTTTCCTTTGGCTTTATCATCTTTGAACATTCCTTTTACATCTATCAGTGCTACAACTTTAGTTTCCAGTAAGAGGCATATGAAATAGCTAACGAGCATTTTGGTGCTTTAGTTCAATCAGTTGCTTGGACTTGAAGAGGTGGCCCCCTTTTTATAAGGCAAAATATGTCACTTAAATTACACTTCTCTTTCCTAAGGGAAAAAAAAAAACCAAACCCAAAACCAACCTCAACCAAAAAAAAAAGCCACAAACAAACAAAAAACCCCAAAACCACCATAAAACACACAAAACAAACCACCAAAATCCCACCAAAACAAACTACCACACAGTCAAAACCAAAAACTACTTCAAACATCATCTGTATTTTTTTTAAACCATTAGCTTCCCAATCAGTTGGTCTGTATTTGTGGTTGCATCAAATACTGAAACAATGCTATCTGGGGTATTCTGACCTGGCATAGCACACAGAGACTAAATAAATAAATAAATAAATAAATCTCATATCTTACTAACCACTCATTATAGTACAATAATGTCTTTCCTGAATTATTGTTGCTTTGTAATCCCAGTTTATGTCCAAATCCAAAAAAGTCAAAATCTAAGCATGAAGGCTAGCCTACCAATACATATCTTGAGAAATTTTACTTGCTGTAACAGCAACAGTACACCATACTAACTACACAATAGTCAAGACTTCTTAAGCAATGAAGTCAGATGCTTCTCAGTTAAGGAAGGCACATCTAACCCTACCACTGGACTTGTTTTAAATAGGGGGAGAGAAAAAGAGGCAACATTAAAATACTTATCTTAAACAAGAGTCAATTTATTAAACATCTATGAAGTTTCTTCAAATAAAGTTATATGGAATATTTTCATCTTTTATTAACTTTTCTCCATGTGTCCAAATAAAGGATGAAAAAATTATGCTGCCAAACACAGCACAAGTAATCTGAATGTATAACTAAACTGTTCTTAATTAAATGTGTATCAATTCTGTATTATAGTAAGAAACTTAAGACTCTACAGTTCTTAAGACTCTACACAATACATGACAATCATGTAGGTTCTACATACCCCAGATTATTTCACAGTAAAAAAATCAGCAATATCTGCACTTAAAAGGTGCATAAAGTTTACATTCTTCAATGTAGAATTTGAAAGCAACTCAGGATAATGGGAGATACCTAATGTAATAAATAGCAAGCAGAAGTGTGACTTCATTTTCTGCAGCAAGCCCAGAAGACAGTAGCAGCAGCTCATTTGCTAAACAACACAGATTAAGCTGGTTTTTCCAATAGCTCCCCCAATTAGTACAGAGTTCAGCTCAAGGTCTCTGTCCTCGTTTCCATGACCATCAATGGGACTAGACCGAGGTACCAGCAGACTAACTTTCCTTTTTTTCTAATTATGATGTTCTGAAATAGTTATAATACCAAATTAAGAACAAAGCCTGTCAGTAAAAAAGAGCATTTCCCAAAGTAGGTATCATTTTTTTTAAATACAAAAGAACAAAAAATATCTATTATGAAGAATATTTTTGTAGGATAGAATAAAAATGTACAACTGACAGTCCCTGCTATGTAAATCCAGCAATTCAAATATAACTTCTTTAATGAACTGCTGTAATTTCAACTCTAGTATGTGATCTGAGAGATTCAAATACACAACAAAGGAAACAGAGTAAATTAGGGAAATTTATCAATCAGCCAAGTATATCTCACTTGAGCTATCATTACAGTTTATTGAGAAAAATCTTTTGCTATACATTTCAGTCTAAAAAGAAAAATTCAAACCACTAAAATACTATGTAGGCACAATGATATAACAAATAATACTAGCATGCATATCTTGCACACTAGGTAACAGAGGCATAACATCCATGTTAAGACAGAATACACAGGCTACCTGTTGATATATGAGTTCAACAAGTTCTTGCAAAGTTTCATCCGCAGTGACCCAGCCATTCACTGTTTCGGCAAAGTGCTCTATTTCAGTTTCAAAACAACCTGGTTGCTCAGCGAGGTGATTTAGAAAGTCTTGTACATATTCTGCCAAAGTCAGATAGCCATCATATTCATCTTCAAAGGAAGAATCCTATAGCAGTGAAAAAATATACCAGCTATTTAAAAGAAACCTTAAATAGTCACACTTACTATCTCCAGAAGTAACCAGAGCCCTTAGTCTTGAGTAACTCCTGATGCTCTGCATACTTGATAGTGATCTTTATTACACAT
Organism: Vidua chalybeata; assembly: GCF_026979565.1. NCBI lineage: Eukaryota > Metazoa > Chordata > Aves > Passeriformes > Viduidae > Vidua > Vidua chalybeata. The sequence continues at coordinate 135,407 of NW_026530325.1, forward strand.
TTCACTTAAACATTTTTAGCAAATATAGACCTCTGCAACAAAAAGCTCCAGTAGTCAAGAACTAGGTAACATGTTTTTATAGAGATTAAGGTCTCCCAGCAAAACACATAAAAAGACAGATTAAAAAGAAATTAGTTTGCCAAGTTGACTGTAAGATTAACTAACAAACTAACACGTAAGTATACCTGCTAAGAATAAAATTACCAAACTGAGGCTCAACACCCTTTCCTGATGCACACACAAACTTTGCTACAGCTATATGAACTGTAGAAGAAAAAATAATTGAAAATTGGAAACAAAATATTTTGAGCTTACCTAGAGTACAAAAGTGCTCCAAAATATTCAGGAGGGGGAGAAATTACAGAAATACAATACAGTATAATGTTCCCATGTATAAAATACAGGCAGGAAATAATGCATACTTTATCAATGTTTACGCTCCTGCTGATGGAACAGAAAGCTGCCCTACTGGGTTTGTGTGGCCAGGTTTTGGTAGCAGGGGGAACTGCAGAGGTAGCTTCTGTGAGAAGCTGCTGGAAGCTTCCCCCATGTCTGGCAGAGCCAACACCAACCGGCTCCAAGATGGACTTGCCACTGGCCAAGCCTGAGTCAATCAGAGATGGCAGTGATGCCTCAGGGATAACATAGTTAAGAAGAAAAAAAGTTATTGCACAGATGTAATTGGGGGCAGAGGAGAGTGAAGTGAGAATATGTGAGAGGAACAACTCTGCAGACACCAAGGTCAGTGCAGAAGGAGGGGCAGGAGGTGCTCCAGGCACTGGAGCTGATTCCCCTGCAGCCTGTGGTGAAAACCATGGTGAAACAGCTGTGCCCCTGCAGCCCAGGGAGGGCCACAGGAATACAGAGATCCACCTGCAGCTTCTGAAAGAGCCCATGCTGGAGCAGGGGATGCCTGAGAGGAGGCTGTGACTCTATGAGATGCCTGTGCTGGAGCAGGGTCCTGGCAGGGACCTACAGACCTGTGGAGAGAGGAGTCCACACTGGAGCAGGTTTCCTGGTAGGACTTGTGACCCTGTGGGGGACCCACGCTGGAGCAGGCTGTGCCTGAAGGACTGACCCTGTGTAAGAGTGACCCACGGTGGAGCAGTCTGGGGAGAGCTGTTGCCTATGGGTGGACTCACACTGGAGAAGTTCATGGAGAACTAGCTCCCATGGGAGGGACTCCATGCTGGAGCAAGGGAAAGACTGACTCCTCTCCCAGAGCAGTGGCAGGAACAATGGGCGATGAACTGACCATAACCTCCATTCCTGTCTCCCTGTGCTGATGGGGGTGGAGAAGGTAGAGCTGGGAAAGGGAGGGAAGGTGTTTTTAAGGTCTTATTTTACTTCTCATTATCCTGCTCTGATTTTGTTAGTAATAAATTCAATTAATATCTCTAATTCAAGCCTGTTTTGCTCATGGACAGTATTTGGTGAGTGATCTACTCTTGGTCCTTTCCTCAACTCATGAACATTTGTTATATTTTCTCGCCCCTGTCCAGCTGCGGAGGGGAGGGAGAGAGAGGCTTTGGTGGGTGCCTGGCATTCAGCCAGGGGCAACCCACTAATTTTGTCCATTCAAAAATGAATGTATGTAAGTCTCTAAAGTCAATGCTGTCCTGGATAATTACAATGATAGTATATGAGAGGAATAGCATAGGAAGCAACATACTTTGTGATGTAACTAGTAATAACACAGTACCAGTAATTCACCTTTTCATACTGTACAAAAGATTGTGAAAAGTATCTCATGAAATCTCAGAAGAGCAAGCAGGAACCTGAAGAGGGAACTGCTAAAGAGCTGACAATTAGTGATTCAAGACATAAGGGTAACATAGAAGATACCAGAATTCTCAACTGATCTACTATTTAATGTGAAAAAGATTTAAATATATCTACTGTAATGAAAAATCAAGCTAAAAATGGTAACTGCTTTTTCTTTACTTAGTGGACATAAATACACTGATAAGGTTTATAATTACATTCTCCCTCTCCCCACCATCCCTCCCTTAATGAGGGAATATCCTTTACTTTCTGTCTTCAAAATGCCTCATTCTTTTCTCTACTGCAAAGCAACATGGATCTATGAAAGATAAAAGCTCTGGATACAAACTGTGGAGAAAGACAGATACACATTGCTGAAAATCAAGTATTGGCATTAATTTCACAACCTGTAAAGAATGTGTGGGGGAAAATTCAGATTTTCCAAAATTCTTTAAAGACCTGTGTTGTAAGAGTATAAAACTTAAGCTAATGAGGGACACATCAATATAACAGAAGAAAAACTAGAAAGGTTTCATATGATGCTTAATTAAGTAGAATATTTGCCCAGTGAATAATACTGAAGACAAAGTTAATGTGGCCCAGCAGAAATAGGAAAAAAATTATGGATTTAAGGAAATGGTGGCAAATCATTACTCATAAGGATAAAGCCTTCAACAACCTGATCCAAGTTGATTTTGCTCTGAGTTGGGATCGGACCAGAGGAACTTCAGAGGTCTTTTCCAACTGAAATTATTCTATGATTCTAATGGTTTAGAGCTTATGAAGACAAAGAATAAAAGCTAACAAGCATCTAACTTGCTAAATATTCTATTTCTCTAAAGGAAATAAAATTTTACTAGGCAATTTCAAATAGCTCAGTAAAGGTTTTGTACAACTATTTTGGTCCACAGAACTATGACATTATTTGTGCAACAACTGCAGCTTAGTCACATACAGCACAACTAGTATCTCTTCAAACAACCTGTTTGAAAACTCTCCAGCCAAGTTGCAGGGGATGCAGCTGCTGTAGCTAGTAAAAGAAGCTGCTCTTTCTGAAAGCCATCAGGTTGTTATGAGATCCTCACTTAGTAGAGAGGAAGGCCTATTCCTCTCATCCTCACCTGATAAAAATTCACTCTTGGAGGAAACATCCTTGTTCTGCAAGGGACTCCAATCCCATTTGGTATACTAGTGTCCTCGTATTCATACTCCTCTTCCCATTTTGCAATTAAAAGACTAACCACAGAGGCTAAACTCAGCCCCACATTCATCTACCTCTACTAATTATGCAACTTCAAAGGCAGTCTAGATTTTAGTAATTATGCCAGGGAACAGAAAAAATGGGAGAGAAAAAAATTTCAAACTTTATTATATGTTGTATATTGTTAAATTAGGAGCTCTCAATACTTAAAACCTAATTAGATTTTAGTCCAGTAACTTCTAGACATAAACCCCTCATGTTTCTCACTGGGAGATTTTAAGCTTTAACAAAGGAGATAGAACCACGTACTGTATCAACTAAGTTTTGGGTTTTTATCTTCAGATTATACCTACTCAGCAAGTATACAATAGTTAATGCAAAATTAGGTATAAAGACTGTTACAGGTACAAACCTCATAAGACATGAATAGGTAATTTAATTGGCACCTTAATGTTTGACTAAAAGTATAAACCCCACTAGTGAGGCTGCTTAACCTCCTTTTGGAAATTAGTTGAAGAAAAAAAAAAAAGGAGGTGGAGGAGAAATTCCACCTAAGATAATACAAATATCACTCATAAAACTATTAATTGAGATCATTATGCCCTTCTGATAGAGTAAGTCATATTATTCTCATATATCCATGTCAGAGAACAAGTCTGATATTTCCTACTGGCAATCCAAACCTAAATTTAGTCACCAGTTCTACTGCAGATATCCACAACTTCCAATGGGATGGACAGCTGTATGCAAACAGAATCCTGTGGAAGGGGCTCACAGCTGGCCTGTGAATCAGAACAGGTTAGTGAAAGAAGAAAAGCTGATAAGAGTTGCCTTTGCTCCTGAAAGGAGCCTTACCAAGGCCGTCAGCATGGAAAGGAGGGAGAGAAAGAGAGATAAATGAGGGGCAGGTTGCTTTGCTCCAATGAATGTTGTATTGATTTATTTTGACCAATGTCTAAGTATAAACTTTGTGAAAGACTATAAAAGACAGCATGCTGTAAAATAAACAGAGAGAAGCCTTCCTAAATACAGTGTGCTCCTCAGTCTGTTATGACCATCTTGACAGTGACAGAATCCTACAGAGATCTTTCCTCCCCAAAGTCCTGGTAAAGTTTTTCTGAAAAATCTAGTATGCCTTGGATGCTGTAGCCCTTAAAGTATCTTCACAGGTAGCTGATATTTTTGAGTATCAGAACTAACTGGAGATTAAATAATCTAACAATCAAATGTTATATGGACACACATAGTAATTACAGTAATGTACAATCAAACAAGGAATCAACCAACACATTATTTCTAAAACTATAAATGTTTAATAAATAGCAAAAAACAGCATGAATTTTCAGATCTAAAAATTTCAGGGAAAATTATAAATGAAAGCTAAGTATTACTTGTAAGAAAAACTGAATTTTCTCAAAACTGCTTTGTTTCAAATTTTAAAACCCATGGTGAAAATCTGTGTAATAGTAAAGTGTGCTAAATTCCTTATTTTTATTGCAGGTGGATCCAGTTTACAAAATTAATTCAGCTATTAAAGTAAAAAAAAAAAAACCCTCCAAAAAACAACAACAAAAACTAACAAACAAAAAAATCCCCAAACTCGGTAATAGTGAAGAACTAACAAGTCTGAAACATCATTATTCTATCCCTAGTATACTCTGATTAGATTAGGGTCCCTACAACATACTTCCAAATAAATGTTCTAGGTTTTGCTACCATTTTAAGAGTTATTTTCGTTAACGGACAAGTCACTTGTATTCATAGCATATTCCTACAACATGCCTGTGTGTTTTTGCAAAACAGCTGAAAAGCAACATTGCTGGACTCAAAACTTTGTAATTATACATATGAACACTCATGCCATCCCAAATAGCATTTTTTATTTATTCATAGAAACCATGTAACATGTACTGGGGCAAAGTAGTATTTTTTCCTCCTAGATGATCCATTCACAGAAGCATGTTTGTACTGGCATTTGTCAATGGTTGTATATGATTATGGACTTTTATTATTCAGGACAGTGATTTTATTCAGTAAGCTGGTAACATCCAGATAACATCGATTTTACTGGTGAGAAAAATCCTTTCAAAATGCCAAACCACCATGTTTAGCATTCAAATCAAGTATTTTTCCCTAAGTTATTCAAAATATATTTGTTTCAGTATAATTGTTTATTATAATTTGATTGTATTTGTAAAAGCAATAGTTCCCACCTACTTATACCAGTATCAGTTTATCTGCCTGCATAACAAAAAGATATGCCAAGAATTCACATAGATCTTCCCTAGAGTAGAATTACTGTAGCAACAATATGGAAGACATGGAGAGTAGAAAATAAGTACCAACTTTTATTATGCGGTGAATGTACAATATGGATCAGAGATTACCCTTAGCCTGGCTGCAAATATATTTCATATTAGGTATGCTGCTAGGAATGAGCCCAAACCTACTTTTTGCCCTCTGGTAATACAATATCCCTGAAGGAATTAAAAGACATGTGATGGTACATAAAGTTAGGCAGTCATGGCAAATCATACCCATGGCATAGTAAATTTAGGAAAGGTAAAGGCTATGCTTAGAAAAGCTAAATTTCAAGTTTTTCCCACACTTGCTTCAAAAACCCATGCAATCTGAATAAAAATGCAGCTAAGTTTTTAATGAAAATGCAGTGCAGATATAACTATAACAGAGGTAGTTGTGAAAAAGACAGCTTACGCTGATGTTGGGTGTAATCAATAAGGAATGTAGTTATCTGGAGCAAACTTCAAGCGAAATACTAAAGGCTCTCACAGTATAACATTCACTTATCACAACATTCTGACTGCATCTCTGGAGGTTATCATCCAAATTTTTGAAATCTCTTCAGCAAATGCAGCATTCAAGTTATCTGATACACAAGAGCACAAGAAACAATGTTAAACTGAATTGGAATATACTAAGAAAAGACTAACACTCACTGCAAAGTTCTGGTTATATCCTGATGGATAAAACTCAGGTGCTTTAACAGACAATTTTGATGTTACCACAGGAGCCACAGCCATCTGAGATTCAGCCATTTCTGGTCCAGAATCAGGAACTGAAACTTTTTCTTGTGATCCAGATGGAATTCTTGCTTGTTGCAGGTGTTCTGAAAAGTTTTTGATAAATGGTTTTTGTTAATGGTTTTTCTTATAAACCACTAAATTAGTATGTATTCACACAGAGTACACAAAAACATCACTTTTTGGACTTTAAATATACTTTTATTTATAATATATATATTTTTCCTCCACGCTCAGGAGAGATGCATCCCAATAAAGAGGAAGTCAGGCAAAATTTCCAGAAGACACCTGCATGGATGAACAAGGAGCTCCTGAACAAACTCAAACACAAAAAGGAAGCCTACAGAGGGTAGAAGGGACAGGTAGCCTGAGAGGGAGACAGATTGTCCAAGCAGCCAGGGATCAGGTTAGGAGAGCAAAAGCCCTGAGAGAATTAAAACTGGCCAGGGACATCAAGGGCAACAAGAAAAGCTTCTATAGGTATGTCCTACCTGACAAATTTGGTGGCCTTCTACGATGGAGTTACAGAAGTGATGGATGAGGGAAGAGCAGCTACTACCATCTACCTGGACTTGTGCAAAGCATTTGACACTGTCCCACACAAAATCCTTGTCTCTAAACTGCAGAGACATAGATTTGACAGATGGACCACTCGGTGGATAAAGAACTGGCTGGTCACACTCAAAGAGTTCTGGTCAATGGCTTGATGTCTAAGTGGAGACTGGTGACAAGTGACCTTCCCCAGGGGTCAGTACTGGGACCAGTGCTGTTTAGCATCTTTGTTGGTGATATGGACAGTGGGATCAAGGGCACCCTCAGTAAGTTCGTTGATGACACAGAGCTGTGTGGTGCAGTCAACACGCTGGAGGGAAGGGATGCCATCCAGAGGGACCTGGAGAGGCATGAGAGATGGGCTTGTGGGAACCTCATGAAGGTCAACAAGGCCAAGTGCAAGGTCCTGCACCTGGGTTGGGGCAATCCCAAGCACAAGTACAGGCTGGGCAGAGAATGGGTTGAGAGCAGCCCTGGGGAGAAAGACTTGGGAGTGTTGGTTGACAAGAAGCTCAACATGAGCTGGTAATGTCCAGTTACAGCCCAGAAAGCCAATGCTCTCCTGGGCTATATCAAAAAAGACATGACGAGCAGGGCGAGGGAGGTGATTCTGTCGCTCTATGCTGCTCTTGTGAGACCACACCTGGAGTAATGCATCCAGTTCTGAGGTCTCCATCCAGTTCTGAGGTCTCCAACACAACAAAGATGTGGATCTGCTGGAGCAAGTCCAGAGGAGGGCCATGAAGATGATCAGAGGGCAGAAGCACCTCTGCTATGGAGATAGGTTGAGAGAGTTGGGATTGTTCAGTCTGGAGAATAGAAGGCTTTGGAGAGACCTTATGGTGGCCTTTTAGTACTTGGTGGGGGCCTCCAAAAAAGCCAGAGGGTGTGGAAGAGGTTTTACAGCAACTTCTGTGAGCCAGAGAGAAGTTTGATAAGAAGATCCATGTTTACCCCTGAAAGAATTTTCTACCAAGGTCGTTGACATAGAAACCAAGAAAGAAAGAAGGATAAATAAGAGAAACCTGCAACTGTCTATTCCAATAAGCACTCTGTCTTTCCTGACCAATGAGTAAAGCATAAACTTATGAGTTTTGTAAGAATATATAAAAAGCATGCATGCTATAATAAAACCAGGTGTGAAGCCTTCTGAAAATGGAGTGTTGCTTTGTATTGTGACCGTCTCAACTACGACAAGAGCGGGAGTTTTTAAAAGGTCATGGAAGTGATAGGATAAGGAGGAATGGCTTCAAACTGAAAGAGTAGGTTTAGATTGGATATTAGGCATAAATTCTTCCTTGTGAGGGTGGTGAGGCCCTGGCACAGGTTGCCCAGAAAAGCTGTGGCTGCCCCATCCCCGGAAGTGTTCAAGGCCAGGTTGGATGGGGCTTGGAGCAACCTGGTCTAGTGGAAGGTGTCCTGGCCCATGGCAGGAGGGTGGAACTAAATGGTCTTTAAGGTCCCTTCCAACCCAAACCATTCTATCATCCTATCCTTCAAATATATATATTTAATATGGATAAAGCTTTCACTTGAGCAAACTCTAGGCATCTTTCTACATGACAGAAAGTGAACACAATCAGTGTTCATGTGAAGATGACCAAAAAAAGGGTGAAAGAGAGCCCTCTCTTTTCCCATGAAAACATGTTTTCTAAGAGCTAACCTGAGAAACTAGTAAATTTTCTTATTATATTCTTGCTGCTTTTGGGTTTTTCTCATAGATTTTATATGTAAAGGCAAGACTCTAAAGGTCAATAAATGGAAGAAATCACTATTTTTTAACATAATCCTTAAAGACACTTAACTATCATTTTTGTACACAATTTTAAAAATTAATCCAATGAAACGGTGTTTTTTAAACCACATTTTCCAAATCCATGTTTATAAATTAGCTCCTAAATTTACTGAAAACATAATCTGGATCTACCTGAAAAAGGTAACCAACAAATAATGCTTGATGTTACTGTTGGGTTGGGTTTATTTTTTTGTCAAACCTTTAGTCCAGAGTTAGAGAATTCTTCTATAAGGGGAAGAATGAGAACATCTGTAGCCAGAAGAACAAATGGCTAAAACACATACATACAGATGTGTGGGCACAAAAAGGGAGGGAGGGACAGACAGAAAGATTGTAAGCAGGCTACAACGGTACATCATACCTTTACTTGGGCACAGGTCCATAGCTCAGAAACATGAGTGCTCATCTAAGGAAAAGTGCAGTTGCCAGGCCCCCTACGCAGCTCATCTCCATGCGGTGGCCTCTAAGCCCCTAGGTGCGTGGGGTGGGAGAAAGTACGTGTCCCCGTGGCTAGGCCGAAGGGAGGTGTGTGAGGGAAGCCCCAGGGCTCCACTCTCAGTGGGACGGCGACGGGAATGGGGGTGGGGGGTGCCGGAGCACCGAGCGAAGCAGGAGCAGGGCACTTTGCACAAAGAAGGCGAGCTCAGCGGACTTTAGGGGGCCACTCCTCGATACCTTCGGCACCGGGGGCCTCTGGAAGGGCGGGGAAGGGGCCACTGCACGGCGGCCAGTACCTGCGTTTCCGGTGCTCAGCGGCGCTGTCTTCGGAGGTCGCAACGGTTCCTGCTGCAGCAAGAGGCCGCCCGTTTTATGCTGCTTTTCGGCCGAGACTGTACTGTGGGAACCACTACCCCCAAGACAGGCCCCACCACCGCTCTCCGACGCGTCCGCGCCGCTGAGAGCAGCGCCACCTCGACCCCAGCCCCGACCAGCACCTGGAGTTCGGTCGAAACTATCCGACATACTCGGGTGGCTCAGGCGCTCATGGGAAGGAGCCAGCGACTCAATCTCGCTTCTCCGCGACCGGAGCACTTCACTTTCAGTTTCACCCCCACACACACCGCCACGATGGTCGCAACCCAGGCCGGCTCACAGCGCCCCCTCGCGACCTCTCAAGAACTGTCGCCATAGCAACCTCGGTGGCACTGAGGCCTAGCACCACCCGCCGCCGGGAGGGGGAGGAGCACGGCCCGCCAGGCGGCCAGGACTCCGGCCCGCCAGTCGCCATAGTGACCCGCAGGTTTGGGTCAGGCGTGGTATTTGTGAGAGTTGTCTCCATCAGCTCGGCTGCTCGGAGTTAAAGGCTCTTGCCTGGATGTCAGGCTGTGTAGCTGTTATAAATAGAGGCGAATAATTTGTTCAGCCTTTCAAAGGGTCAATAAGAAATTTATTGATTACAGCAAGCGATGGCAAGCAAACAGCACTGGGTGCAGCCGGGGAGTCCCTGCTCCGCGAACGGCTCACACCGTTTCCCCCTTCCCAGAGTCTTTTTATACTCTTTTCCTTCCGTGTCCGCTGTATCTCTGGATGTACTCTGCGCTTGCGTCCTCTGTTGCTAGGGGGTCTTCTACTCTCTGGTGGTCGCTGGAGGAAGGCTCCTCTCTTCTTCCTCGATGAAAGTCCACGACCCTGTAATGGTCTTTTCCATATAAGGTTATATGTTATATGCGCCTAAGCTCAAATCCTGTTACCTACACAAGGCTTCCCCTTTGGCTTCCTGTTATTTACACAAGGCTTTCCCCTTTTTGTCCTGATGAACAAAGAGTCTTTTCTAACTTATCACATAGACAACCTCATCTGTTCAGAATTGATGAGTCAGCGTGCCCCTCTTCTCCCCTAACACGGTCTCAGCTTCCAACAACAAAAAAGTTTGTGGTTTATTTGTGTCAGCAGCTGGTTCTGAGGCCTCAGGATGTATTTGAGTCACACCTCCCTCAAAAATCACAAAAGATTGGAAATGGCATTTTCAAAAAGACAATATTCTCTTGTAATTGTTTCCTACAGGAACTAATAACATACTGTGACCGTAACAGGACCAAGATTGTAGCTACACATGCTAAGAAACCTGTAGCTACAGGTGTCTGCTTTTAAAAGCATCATACTACACTGTGCATATGCGGTTTTTCACAAAAAAGGGGTTTGTGTGGAAAAGTTGTAGGCAAGATTGTAAATTTAAGCCAGTAAAGTTAACACATCAACTTTTATGTATGTCAGAGTGTCTGGTTCCTCTTTTGGGAAGCGACCTGTTAAGTAAATTGGAGGCTCAGATTATATTTAAAGATGGAGAAGTACAATTATTTGTACTGGAGACTAAAGCCATTGAGGCAAGGACTTTTATGTTGCAGGGAACACCAGAATCAGACAATTCTGGAGGAATACAGTAAGCAGTAGAAAATGCAGTAACACCCTTGGTTTGGTCCAGTGGAACTCCAGGCCATTCCCAACAAGCTCAGCCTGTAAGCATTACCCTAAAACCTGTATCAAAGCCAGTAAGGCAGAAGCAGTATCCTTTAAAATTAGAAGCTAGAAGGAGAATCAAGAGTCTAATAGAAAATTTCAGGGAATTTGGATTATTGATAGAATGTGAGTCAGAATATAACACTCCTATTTTGCCAGTTAAAAAGCCTGGGATGAATAAATACAGGCTGGTACAAGACCTACGAGTGATCAATTAAATTGTTTAGGATATCCACTCTGTTGTAGCCAATCCTTATACCTTGTTAACAGCCCTTATGGAATATCACCAATGGTTTACAATAACAGATCTGAAGGATGCTTTCTTTTGCATACCTCTCGACAAGCAAAGTCAGGGCATTTTTTCCTTTGAGTGGGAAAATACTCAAACTGGCCAGAAGACTCAGCTTACCTAGACTGTGCTACTGCAAGGATTTAGAAATTGTCCAAGGATTTTTGGGAACCAACTGGCAAAAGAATTAGAGGTCTGGGAAAAGGACAACCCCAAAGGGTTGGTCCTGCAGTATGTTAATGACATCTTGCTAGCAACTGAAACTAATGAAAAGTGTATGGAATTGACTATCAGTCTTCTAAATTTCCTAGGCCAAGTAGGCTACAAAGTGTCTTAGGAAAAATCTCAGATCATGAAGCAGCAAGTTACCTACCAAGAATTTGAAATAATACCGGGACAGTGGAAATTAGGAATGGACAGAAAAGAAGCCATTTGCCCGGGACCCCAACCGGTGACTGCCTGAGATTTAAGAGCATTCTTGGGTATGGCTGGATGGTGCAGATTGTAGGTTTCAAATTATGAACTTTTAGTTAAACCATTGTATGAGCTTTTAAAGGAGGCCCTGGAAGGACCTTTGATTTGAACTCCTGAGGGTGAACATGCATTCCATAACTTAAAGCTGGCCTTGATGTCTGCACCTGCCTTAGCACTTCCAGACTTAACAAAGCCCTTTGAGCTTTTTGTGCATGAAACGACAGCCCCTAGCCTTCAGAGTTCTGGCTCAGAAGGTAGAAGACTTCAAGAGGCCTGTGGGGTACTTTTCAAAACAGCTTGACAAGGTCAGCCAGGGATGGCCCAGATGCCTGCAAGCCATAGTGGTGACTGTTCTCCTCATCTAAGAGGCCAGGAAATTGACTTTGGGACATAGATAGCAGTGTACATTCCACACACTATAACCACTGTATTAGGACAAAAAGAGGAGTATTGGCTTTCCCTGAGTCATATGCTGAAGTATCAGACTATTTTAATGGAGCAAGAAGACGTGGAGTTGAAATTAACCACAGTGTTAAATCCAGCCTAATTCCTAAACACCCTGATGCAAGGGAATGAACAGCTAACCCATGATTGCTTACAGACAATTTAGCATTTAGCAAGTTTATGCAAGGTGACCAGGCCTACAAGACACACCCACTGAAGATCCAGAGACAGAGTTCTTTGTAGATGGAAGTAGCTTGGTGCAAGATAGAAAACGAAGAGCCAGCTATGCTGTAGTCATGTCAACCAAGATAATAGAAGCTGCACTGCTGCCCACGGACACCTGAGCACAAAGGGCAGAGCTCATAGCCCTATGAAGAGACCTGGAATTGGCAGCAGGAAAAAGACCAACTTGAAATATGCTTTTAACATTGTGCATGCCCATGGAGCTATATGGAAGGAAAGAGGCCTATTAATAGCACAAGAATCTCCCATTAAATATAAACAAGAAATATTGTCCCTTCTCAATGCTATCCAAATGCTCAAAGAAGTGGTTGTACTACACTGCAAGGTACATCAGTGTGGAGATTCCCGAATTCATACAGGAAATAGACTTGCAGATAAAGTAGCACGAAAGGTAGCACAATAAGGCATCCTAGCATTAATACCTGATAAAGCTATGTCACTGCCAGAAGGTAGCCCTGGATATAGCCAAGCAGATTTAAAATTAGCTACTTATCTAAAAGCCCAAAATAAAGAGGTTGGATGGCTGGGAACTCCCAATAACCAGGTCATAGTCCCACCACAACTGATGTTACAAATTGTAAAAGAGAAACACCAGCAAACCCACTGGGGAATTGATGCTATGATGACAAGTCTACGGACTCAGATACTCAGTGTTCAGATGACAAAAACTGTCAGGTCTATTACAGAAAAATGCCTGATATGTCTTAAAAATAATCCTTTGAATTCAAAAAGACCACCTATGGGGATTACTAAAAGAGGAAACACTCCCAGGGAGTACTGGCAAATTGATTTTTCTGAGCTACCACACCAACAAGGATACAGGTATCTCCTAGTATTGGTGGATACCTTTTCCAAGTGGCCAGCTTTCCCCTGCCTCACCAACAGGGCTAGAGAAGTTTCCAACATACTCCTCAAAGAGATCATACTCAGATCCAGAGTGCCTATAGGGATGTTATCTGATAGGGGACCTCATTTTATATCTGAAGTGTTACATCAACTTAGTAAACAGTTGGGTATAAGTCAGGATTTACATACTCTGTGGAGACCACAATCCAGTGGAAGGGTTGAGCAAATGAATCAAACTTAAAAGAGACAAATTAGCAAAATTTGTCAGGAAACTTTCTTGAAATGGCCACAGGTGTTACCATAAGCATTGTTATGAATTAGAGTGCAACCCTGAACTAAACTGATGGCGAGCCTGTATGAGTTGATGTTTGGAAGACCGTATTCTGTTGCAATTTTCTCTGGATCTGAAGAAGAAATTGGGAATCAGGAAATAGAACAATATTTTGTTTCATTGGGGAAATCCTTGAATGAACTAAAAAGATTTATCATTGTCTCAGAACCTCTTACCCTAGACACCCCAGTTCATTCATTTCAGCCTGGGGATCACATATACATCAAGACCTGAAAATCTGAACCACTTCAGGAGCAGTGGAAAGGACCTTATCTAGTTCTGTTGACTACAAGAACAGCAGTGAAGGTGAAAGGAATTAAATCCTGGATACATTGCACCCGAATTAAGAGGGCTCCCAACTCAGAGTGGACAGCGGAAAACACCAGACCCCTGTGGCTGAAAATTTTGAAGACATCTGTAAACGAGCAGCAAAATGTACAGACTAATGTTTATGGGAATCTTTTTATCTTCAGGTGGAGGTGTTGAAGAAAATTTAATTTTGACTTTAATACAAGGGTTTGGTAAGATTCTCAATCTGTCCAGCATTACAGCCTGCCTCCCTATCCCCAGTTCAGCAGGGGAACCTATTCCTTGGGGGATTATCCCTATAGATCTGTCAATAGTGATTCAATATGATAATCCGACTAATGCAATAGCAAAGGCCAATATCACCCACTATTTGGATGAGAAGGAGAGATGTAGGCAATGAAGAGATGGTATTCTTGAGGATACAACAGCTTGGAGGCCAGGAGATAATAGAACTATTTCTGGGAAAAAAAGAAATAAGGCGTGTCCAACAGGATCCTATAGTCTCGACCAGCATTTTTTAGAATTCGCCTTAGCAGCCTCAGGAGGAGAAGCAACCCGGCTGTGAGATTTATGTGTTACTAAAAATCACACCCAAAATGTTTCAAACTTGCCAGAGTATCAAACTCTCTGAACCAAGCCTCATACCTGGATGAAGCCCTAAGACGGACAATGGCATGTCCCAGATTAAAAGGCAAGATGTATTCCATTTACCATCTGTATAGCAGTTGTCTTCTGTTAAGTAGGCAGTTTTCCTTATCTCTTCCACAACCAATCCTCTCTCAGGGGAGACATCTGCTATTGAATGTCACTGCATGACTAATCAGAACTATAACATCCCACTGTGAGATACTCCGCCCAGAGGGAGAAGCCAAGCATTTCTACCTGGATATAATCGTGAGTTTCTGGAACACCAGCACAGCTTTTTCTGCACTAGATTTCCCAGAAGAACAGCTGCCTCTGCAAGAAGACTACACCCTTTTCTACAAAATCACTGCTCCAACAGAACCACACCTAACACTCCGAGAAAACTGCAGCCATAATTCCCAATTAGACTGCTACCAACACCCTGACTAACAGAGTGTCAGGTTGTATTCTGACTCTGTCAGTGTTGTTTTAGTTTACGGCATTGTTTATTTTATCTTTTTATTTTCTTCCCTAATAAAGAACTGTTATTCCTGCTCCCATATTTTTGCCTGAAAGCCCCCCTTAATTTCAAATTTATAACAATTCAGAAGAAAGAGGTCTACACTTTTTTTTTTCCATTTCAGGGGAGGCTCCTGCCTTCCTTAACAGACACCTGTCTTTCCAAACGAAGACATGGAAATACTTGGAGAAGGTGGGATGTTGTCTAGATTGGGGAATCACATGTATGTATAATCTAAATAAAAATCAATGGAGGTGTGGAGAAAAACAAAACAATGGAAGTCAGCCCAGCACTATAAGCTGGATGGCCAAATTACTTGTAAATTGAAGTAACCAACCTTTAAATTGCATTAAATCTCTGAAGTTCCTTCCCCAGGTTATACTGTTCGGGCTACCTCAGGCAGATATTGGGCCACCTGACTCCTGTTTGGACCCACCACCAGGCAAGTTACCTTAGAGTTATTAACCTTATGCCCAACTTGGAAAAGAAGCCCCATAAAAGCCCAGTATTGGGGTATGGTAAAAAAAGACACCAAGGATGAATGGACAGGGCCTTCAGCTTCCATACAGTTTGGATGGGCCATGTAGAGTTTGCTCTTGTCAGAAGCCATGGCTCTGGAAAACAGAATTTGTTAGATAATCTAACTTGGCAAGTAAAGAAACTATCCTAAGCCACAGAAAGGGGATTTCAAATTATAAATTGGGAAATACAGGCAAATACTGAATTGACATTACAAAACAGACTGGCCTTAGATCTATTACTGGACAAAGAACAAGGGGTCTGTGGGTATTTAAAATTGAATAGAGAACATTGTTGTGTACACATCCCAAATGTAACAGAAGATCTTCAGAAACAACTTGACAAAATGCAGCAAGTTGCTGAAGATAGCAGTGCTATCCAAATGGCCTCAGAAATGAATTGGTTTGATAAAATTCTTCAAGGAATAGGAGGATGGTCCCTGAAAGGATGGCTGGCTGGAATACTGGAAGCTATCATAATTGTGATTGTGATTGTAATAATTATTGGTCTTGCTATTGGTTGTGTTTGCAAAATGATCAGTCATAATCTTGCAGGAATATATGTGACTATAGATAAAACCTGAGTTGAAACTTGTCAAATGGCCTAAAGGAATTTGAGACGTTTCAAAGGGGGGAATTGATACGAAAAGACTTAATCCAATTTCTACTGTGCCTGTGTACTTTTAGCAATAAACAGGGTATGTAGCATCTGTTTTCTCAGCAAGAACAATTGGAAGATAAGGGGAAGACATGTGTCTTAGGAATGCAGCTACAGCCAAAACAAGAACTGAACCTGGGAACTTCAGGAGGGATTTGTGGTAACAAGCAAATCATAATATGCATGTGGTGACCACATATAAGCAACATACTTGTAGAAGATCCTGTGCATGCAAGGCCCAGAGGCCTGTAATAAATAATGCCCTTCTTAACACTAAATTGGTGTTAAGGATTCTTATTTGACTGGTTTTCAGTTAATTTTGGTGGCACTGCCAGGTTTGGGGCATCCAGAACCTCCCTGGGCAAACTGTTCCAGTGTCTCACCCACCCTCACAGTAAAAAAAATTTTCCTAATATCTAACCTAAATTTCCCCTCTCTCAGTTTGTACCCATTACTCCTTGTCCTATCATTACAGTTCCTGATGAAGAGTCCCTCTCTGGCTTACCTGTAGGCCCCCTTCAGGTACTGGAAGGTTGCGATGCAACCTCCAGGCTGAACAGCCCCAACTTTCTCAGCCTGTCTTCATAAGGGAGGTGCTCCAGACCTCTTATCAACTTTGGGGTCTTTGTCTGGACTTGCTCCAACAGTTCCATATCCTTCTTATGTTGGGGACACCAGAACTGTACAGAGTACTCCAGGTGTAGTCTTATAAGAGTAGAGGGGGAGAATCACCTCCCTCGACCCGCTGGCCATGCTCCTTTTGATGCAGCCCAGGATTTAGTTGGCTTTCTGGGGTGTGAGTGCACACTGCTAGCTCATGTTGAGTTTTTCCTCAACCATCACCCCCAAGTCTTTCTCCACAGGGCTGTTCTCTATCACTTTTCCACCCAAGCGGTAGGTGTGCCTGGGATTTCCATGACCCAGGTGTAGGACCATACCTGAGGGAGCCTACACTAGAGGTTACACTAGTAAGATTGGGGATGAAAAGATCTCTTTCTGATCTTCTTCAGCAACTACTGTGTCTATTCACTGCCTCTTTTAGCTGCTCCCATATGGTCACAGACTGGTGTCTGGTTGCTGTTTTGCTCTTACCTTGATTCTCCCACTAGGCTGGTGGAATGGCCTCCTACAGAGAGGAGTCCTTCCTATGTGCCCTTCCTTGAAAACTGCCGTGCCACGCCCTGGCTGATGTGGCATGCCCTGTTTGCCAGCTGTCTTGGTTTTGCTGCAGGTTATTCATGCTCTTTAGGGGCCCCTTATGAGCAAGTAGGAGTGGACACTGTTTCTGCTGGCTCCGCCCATGCTAAGTCACTGCTCTAGTGTGAACTGCCAACCATATGGATTTTGGCACTCCTACTGTTCCCCTGACTCTAGAAACTTGCCCCATTTGCAATGATGGGGGAAATGCCTGCACTGGACCTGTTCACCTTGGTGAGTGATGGTGTTCAAGGCCAGGCTGGATGGGGCTTTGGTCATCCAGGTCTGTTGGAAGGTTCCCTGTCCATAGCAGAACGGTTGGAACTAGATGATCTTGAAGGTCCCTTCCAATCCAAGCCTTTCTATGATTCTGTGATTCTGTGATTCAGGTAGAGTAAACAAGTGACTATTTCTACTGTATTGTGCTTTCATAAAACTGCTAAGAAGTTAATCACCAAAGAAGAACTCCCAAAGACAAAAGAAGTTGCTTAGCTTGTCAGCATCAGGGAATTGGAGATGTATAAATATGACTCATATCTAGAAGTGAATATTGCAGAAGCTAGTGGATGATCTAATGTCCAGTTTTAGTATTATGGGCCAACACCTCCCCTTGCAATACAAAACTGTAATTGTTCCTTCATATATAAATATGTTTTAAAGCACTTTCTGGGAATCTTTCACAATGGAAAACAGGATGGGTTATTTTAATAATTCCTGAAGTCACTGGGGTTTTCTTTAACATTTAGCATTCTCTAATTCTTGAACAGAGAAGGATACAAAATGCTGGCAATGATACTTGTCCAATAGCATATTCAGATAGTAGTTTCTGATTTTAATTTTGGGTAGTTTACCATTTTATAGGAAAAATCCTATCATCACTGCAAATTATTGGCCTACTGTCTATACAGTGCTGTCTGAAGGTCCCAACACAAGGTTTTCAGGAATATGCAGATCACAGTCATTTACAATCACATGAGATATTTGAGCAAAGTATCTTTTGCTTTGTCCTGAACCTAATATAAAAACTCTGGATAATGCCCTGAGATTTTTGACTTTTCATTAGAAAACAATAGTCTTCCTATGAAAGCCTCCTCACTTGTTTCTTGAACAATTAGTAATATTCATTGCCTGCCTTACCGGAAATTGGTGGGTAAAAGTCTTCCTCTGAAATCTGCATCAATTTCACAGTCTCAATTCCTATTATTGTTTGTAGATTAAGTAACAGAATTTGTTCTTCCCAAGCCTCTTGTGAGCTCTTGGTAGAGCCTCTGTGATAACATATTTAAGAAGGGGGAAAAAACCCTGCACAACACCAGCAGCAGTCAGAAGAGAGGAGTGAGAATATGTGAGAGAAACAACTCTGCAGACACAAAAGTCAGTGGAGAAGGAGGGGGAGGACGTGCTACAGAAACCGGAGCTGAGATTCCCCTGCAGTCCATGGTGAAGACCATGGTGAGGCAGCTGTGACCCTGCAGCCCATGGAGATCAACCACGGGGCAGATATCCCCCTGAAGCCCATGGAGGACCCTGCGCCAAAGCAGGTGAATGGAAAAGTTTGAACAGAAAACAAAAACTCTCTCAATATCATTGTGGTTTAGCACATCAGAAATTTAAAGCTATTTTGTATTTTAATCTCACATTCTCAACTCACCTCAGCCATGAATCAATCTATGAAGAGATAAAATCTGATAAATAATAACAATAATCACTCATAGAATACTGTTTACTTTTTTTATATTCTAACTAAAAGTAATTTGACACAAATTACCATTTTAGACAACCAGATACTGCTGAGATACATGAATAGAAGATCCTGAATGTACACCCCAGATCCTGGGAAGCTACAGACCAAGGTACTGAAAATACAGTTTTGGACATTAATTGAGGAAATTGCAGATGCTTAACAAACATCGAAATTGTGAAAAATTCAGGGCAGATGCAGGAATACTTGATTTATCTTATGAAGAAACATATCTGAAGCACTGAAATAGACCATTAAATAAAAATCCTTTCTGTGTTAACCTAGTTTAAAAAACTGTATGGAAAGGGATATTTAAGACAACATGACAGAAAGCACATTGATTATTGCTCTATCTCACTTAACAGGCCAGGTAAAATTATGTATGCTATGCCCAGTTCCCATAAAAAAAGTGTATCAGACTAAGACATCAAATTCTTTTCCTCTCTCCATGTGAATCCCTGTTATCCAATAAGAAATATAGAATCAATACTATTAAAAAATTCTCTTGAAGAATAGACATTTCTTCTCTATAGTAAATTGAAGTTTCTTTGAACTAGATTTATTTTCAATGTTTTAGTGATAAGTATAGGGGAAAAAAGGAATGACAGCAGAAGGTGACAAAAGAAATTAGGAAAGAAAACAACTAGAGATTGGTTTTCAAGATTGTAGGGGTATGAACAAGGTGTCCATATTCAAAGGAGAACCTAGATTAAAAGTTAAAGAACCCTTACAACCAATCTCGTGGAATCAAAATCATATTGTTGTGTGAGGTCACGTGGTGGGGGGGAGTAGGCAGGAGACAAAGACCACTCACCCCAGTGTTCATATGGCTGCAGAGAGTGTTTACTTCCCAAGCCCTTCCTTATATAGTGAATTTGAAAGACCCGGTCTGGATGCCCTCATTGGTTTGAACTCTACACCCCTTCGGGTCCTGGACCACTGAAATGCCTGCAGTCTTATGAAAGATCTCATTGATTGAAACCGTTGTCAATCAGCCTAGGGGCTGGTAACATGATACCAACATCTCACCCTTTCTTTTCTATAAAATTTAATTTGAATTAGAGCTGCAGCATTTACGTCTAGGACCTGATAGGAGAGAGCTCAGGTAAATATGCCACAGGCATTATGCTTATAGGTTACAAATTACAACTTATTTGTAAAAACAACAAACCTTTTAACCCTTGAAAAAAAAGAAAACTGTCTGTAAGAACAAAACTCATTCAACCCTTATAGAAAAACCCAACTCAAAAACTAGGAAACAATCTGCAGACAAGGAAAACAGTTTGTAATCAGGGAAATAATTTGTAAACAGATCGAGTCTTTATGTGAACTGTAGTCTCAGATTTCCAGGAGGTAGTCATCAATTGCTCTGTTCACACAGCTCTGTGATGTCTGCTGAGAGTTTATCAGGAGGGTGCTGTCTGTGGTCCTGAGCAGGACACAGTGCAGGCCTGACACATCTGGCAGGTACCCAACGTGTCCCACTGTCTGTTGAAACACATGCATATCCCCGACCCCAAGGAATGAGATCCCAAGGACCCCCCCATGTATTGGTAAGGACATCTCTTACCATTACCTTGGGTTTGAGCAGTTGAACATCACAAGTTGATTGTAGTGATAAGAAGTGATTTAGAATAACTGGGTTCTGGGATTTTTCTAATGCTGTAAAGTGATTTAATGTGTATATAGCTTTAGCTCTTCTGCTTTGTGGGGTTTCACCACACATACCTCCCTTGTTTATTACGTATATCTTTTAAGGTACCATGTGCCCTTTCCACTATGACTTGTCCAGTTGGTAAATGAGGGATACTGGTTTGGTGTGATACACCCCAAAGCTGTAGAAATTGCCTGGTTTTCTGTGAAGTGAGAGCCATATTTGAGAGCCATTCAGGAACGGGAGGTGGAGCTTCCTTTGTTCCTGAGTGACTGATTATAAGAGGCCTCTGGGGAGCGCGGCAACCAGGAGCATGGCGAACAGGAGTGGGTAAACAGGTACGGGCAAACAAACAGAAGCAGGCAAACAGGGGCGTGGCACGTTGTCACACTACGACATGAAATAACTCACACATTCACGCTAGATGCAAAAGAGGGAAAAGAGAGGAAGTTTATTCCTGACATCACAATATATAGAATTCCAAAAGTGACAGTGGATTGGAGGATCAAATTGCCACCTCTCCAACCACACTGGTCAAACCAACAGTCTATCAATTCTCTCCTCCCACAAAGAAGAATGCAAAACAATCATTATTTACATGAACAGTGTGAGAAACTCCAGTAGAAATATGTAAACATCAGAAGGCATTGAAAACTTCTAGAAGAACTTTAAAACTTTTAAAAGAACAGGGCGACAGCATGTCTCTGGGGCATGGTCATGGCAGTTTGTGCGGCAGTTCAGGCAGGCAGGGCAAGCAGGCAGGGTTGCAGGTTTTCTTGCTAGAAAGGTGTGCTGTGTGTTGTTTGAGGTGTTTCTGTTGGCTGCTTGATTTTGGGCTTTCTGCTAGCAATGGTTTTAGCACGGTCGAAAACTGTGGTTGGTACAAGTGTATGTGACCAAGTGGAGCCCTCAAAAAAGGATGCGTCTGTACAGACTCATTCCTGCCCGGAGTGTTTGAGCTTATCGGTGGTTTCAGGGGGTGTTGTGGAGGAGGACTGCCTATGGCGTGAACAGGTGAATGACCTCCTTTCACTGGTGGCCAAGCTTAGGGAGGAAGTTGAAAGATTAAGGAGTATCAGGGAAAGTGAAAGGGAAATAGACTGGTGGAATTCAGCCCTTATATCTTTAAGGGAGGTCTACCAAGAGTCAGAAGACTCATATGCCTCTCACTCTCAGGCAATAGAAGGGCACCTGGTAGATGAAGGGGAGTGGAAATGGGTCCCTGCTTGGGGAGGTAATAATAAAAATTCCTCCCGACTCCCATCCCCTAGCCAGGTGCCACTTCAGAATAGGCATGAGGCCCTGGATCTAGAGAGCCAGACAGATGATTTAGAAGAAAATTATCTGCCCAGTGAGCCTCCCAATTATGACTCATCTGTAAGATGGATCACCACCTCTAAACATCAAGAAAAAAAAGAAGGGTGATCGTAGTGGTTGATTCCCTTCTGAGGGGAACAGAGGGCCCCGTATGTCGACCGGACCCATTCCACAGGGAGATCTGGCTGTCTCCCTGGGGCCTGGGTACAAAATATCACTGAGGGACTTCCTGGGCTGATTCAGCCCTCTGATTATTACCCACTGCTGATACTCCAGGCTGGCAGTGATGAGATTGAAAAGAGGAGTGTCAAGGCGATTAAAAGGGACTTTAGGGCACTGGGTCAAGTGGTTGCTAGGACAGGGGCACAAGTAGTGTTCTGCTCAGTGCCTTTGGTGGCAGAGAAAAATTATGAAAGAAATAGGAGAACTCACATCATTAACAAGTGGCTCAAGTGTTGGTGTCATCGGCAAAATTTCGGATTCTTTGATCATGGGGCAACTTTTACGGCACCTGCTCTACTGTAACCAGATGGGATACATCTCTCTGTTAAGGGCAGAAGGTTTTTAGCTCATGAACTGGCAGACCTTGTTGAGAGGGCTTTAAACTAGGTCTGAAGGGGGAAGGGGATGCATCTGGGCTGTCTGGAAGCAGGCCCAAGGGTGGTAAGCCTGAGTTAGGGGAGAAATCAGTAGCCCAGCTGAGGTGCATGTATACCAATGCACGCAGCATGGGTAACAAACAGGAAGAGCTGGAGGCCGTGATGCAACAGCAGAACTATGATGTAGTCACCATCACAGAAACGTGGTGGGATGACTCATAGTTGGAGCACTGCACTGGATGGCTACAAGCTCTTCAGAAGAGACAGGAAAGGGAGAAGAGGTGGAAGGGTGGCCCTTTATATTAAGGAGGCTTTTGACGCCATAGATATTGAAACTTATGGAGTTGAATGTCTATGGGTAAGAATTAAGGGAAAGGCCAATAAGGCTGATAGCCTACTGGGAGTCTGTTATCATCTACCCAACCAGGAAGAAGAGGTGGACAACTTATTCTATAAGCAGCTAGATACTGTTTCAGGATCATCAGCCCTTGTTCTTGTAGGTGACTTCAACCTGCCAGACATCTGCTGGGAACTTAATACAGCAGAAAAGAGGCAGACCAGGAAATTTTTAGAGTGTATGAAGGACAACTTTTTGTCACAGCTGGTGAGTGGGCCCACCAGGGGAGGGACTATGTTAGATCTGTTGTTTGTAAATAGAGATGGGCTGGTGGGAGATGTGGTGGTTGGAGGCCACTTGGGGCACAGTGATCATGAAATTATAGAGTTCTCAATATTTGGTGAAATGAGGAGGAACACCAATAAGACTCTTACATTGGACTTCCAGAGGGCAGACTTTGGCCTACTTAGGAGACTTATTCAGAGAGTTCCTTGGGAAGCAGCCCTTAAAAACAAAGGAGTTCAGGAAAGGTGAGTGTGCTTCAAAACAGAGATCTTGAGGGCACAGGAACAGACTGTCCTTGTGTGCTGAAAGACAAGTCAATGAGGTAAACGTCCAGCTTGGATGGGCAAGGAAGTTTTGAAGGAACTTAGGAATAAAAGGAGGCTGTATCATCTTTGGAAGGAGGGTCAGGCCTCTCAGGAATTATTTAAGGGGGCTGCTAGAAAATGTAGGAAAAAATTAGGGAGGCCAAAGCTCAGTTTGAACTTAAAATGGTGACTTCTGTAAAGGATAATAAAAAATGTTTTTACAAATATATTAATGGTAAAAGGAAGGGTAGGACCAAACTTTTTTCTTTACTGGATGAGGGAGGGAACTTAGTAACTACAGATGAAGAGAAGGCAGAAGTGCTTAAGGCATTCTTTGCCTCAGTCTTTAGTGGGAAGACGACTTGTCCCCAGGACAACTGTCCTCTTGGGTTGGTTGATGGTGCCAGGGAACAGAATGGTCCCCCCATTATCCAAGAGGAGGCAGTCAGAGAACTTCTGAGATGCTTGGATATTCATAAATCTATGGGACCAGATGGCATCCATCCCAGGGTGATGAGAGAGCTGGCAGATGAGCTTGCAAAGCCACTCTCCATCATTTGCCAACAGTCTTGGCTCACTGGGGAGGTTCCAGATGACTGGAAGCTGGTCAATGTCACACCCATTCACAAAAAGGGTGGGAAGGAGGATCCTAGTAATTATAGACCAGTCAGCCTGACCTCAGTACCTGGCAAGATAATGGAGCAATTTATACTGAATGTCATCATGCCGCATCTACAGGATGGCCAGGGTATCAGACCCAGCCAGCATGGGTTTAGGAGGGGTAGGTCGTGTTTGACCAACCTGATCACCTTTTATGACCAGGTGACCCACCTGGTGGATGCAGGAAAGGCTGTGGATGTTATCTATTTGGATTTCAGCAAGGCCTTTGACACTGTCTCCCACAGCGTACTCCTGGAAAAACTGGCAGCCCACAGCTTGGACAGGAGCACTCTTTGCTAGGTTAGGAACTGGCTAGATGGCCGGGCCCAGAGAGTGGTGGTGAATGGTGCTGCATCCAGCTGGCGGCCAGTCACCAGTGGTGTCCCTCAGGGGTCTGTGCTGGGGCCAGTTCTGTTCAATATTTTTATTGATGACATGGATGAGGGGATTGAGTCTTTCATTAGTAAGTTTGCAGATGACACTAAGCTGGGAGCGTGTATCGATCTGTTGGAAGGTAGGATGACTCTGCAGAGAGACCTGGAACGGTTGGATGGATGGGCAGAGTCTAACAAGATGAAGTTTAATAAGTCCAAGTGCTGAGTCCTACATTTTGGCCACAATAACTCCCTGCAGCATTATAGGCTGGGGACAGTGTGGCTGGACAGTGCCCAGGCAGAAAGGGACCTGGGAGTACTGGTCGACAGTCGGCTGAACATGAGCCAGCAGTGTGCCCTGGTGGCCAAGAAGGCCAATGGCGTCCTGGCCTGTATCAGGAACAGTGTGGCCAGCAGGAGCAGGGAGGTCATTATCCCCCTGTTCTCGGCACTGGTGAGGCCACACCTTGAGTACTGTGTCCAGTTCTGGGCCCCTCAGTTTAGGAAGGATGTTGAGATGCTTGAGCACATCCAGAGGAGGCAATGAGGCTAGTGAGGGGCTTGAAACACAAGCCCCATGAGGAATGGCTGAGGGAGCTGGGGTTGTTTAGCCTGGAGAAAAGGAGACTCAGAGGTGACCTTATCACTGTCTACAACTTCCTGAAGGCTAGTTGTAGTCAGGTGGGGATTGGTCTCTTTCTCCAGGCAGCAACTGACAGAACAAGAGGTCACAGTCTCAAGCTGCTTCAAGGGAAATATAGGTTAGATATTAGGAAAAAGTTTTTCATGGAAAGAGTGATAAAGTACTGGAATGGTCTGCCCGGGGAGGTGGTGGAGTCACCATCCCTGGGTGTGTTTAAAAAAAGACTGGATGTGGCACTCGGTGCCATGGTTTAGTTGAGGTGTTAGGGTGGACTTGATGATCTTGAAGGTCTCTTCCAACCTTGTGATTCTGTGATTCTGTGTATGCAGGGCCACTATCAGTTTTGATGGTTTGAGGAATGCCCAAGGCTGCAAAAGCTGATTGCCAGTGTGCGATGGCATCCCGTCCTCTTTCCCCTGTGTGTACTGTAGCCCATATTGCTGAGGAAAAGGTGTCAATTGAGACATGGGTATATTTTAAATGACCAAATTTAGGGATGTGTGTGACATCAGTTTGCCAGATTTGCAAATCACGCAGCCCACGAGGGTTTACTCCCATCTGCAATGGTGCAGCATGACCTTGACAGTCAGCACAGATGCTAACAATATTAAGAGCCTCTGTGCTTGACAACTGAAATTGCCGCTGTAAAGTTCGAGTACCTTGGTGGAAAAAAATATGTGATGCCTTTGCTTGTGCCAGCATATCTGGTTGTGGTGCTGTCCAAGCAGGGCTAGCTAGCATATCTGCTCTGGCATTGCCCTCTGAGATAAAACCTGGTAAATTTGTGTAGCTTCTGATGTGTAGGATGCAGTATGGGCAAGTCCTGGCCTGGATGGTTAGGCATAGAAAAATTTTAGCAATTTAAACAACTTCACATTATCAATCTCCTTTAGTAGTGCTCAGTCTAATCTTTGTGCAATGTCAGCCACATATGCAGAATCAGTTGCGACATTTAGGGGAGAGTGTGGAAAACGTTGAAAAGCCATAGCTACAGCCCATAGCTCTACTATTTGAGGTGATCCATTCTCTTGTCCTTCCAATGTTTGCCACTCATCCTCCTCTATCCATGTCACAATGGCTTTTCTCGTTTTCCCAGAACCGTCAGTAAACACCGTAATACCCTTTAGGGGTGTTGGGCTATTTAGGGGTTTTAGAGAGAGTGTAGTTTCACCACTTAACTTCAGCAATTTATGGCTCGGTAAGTGGTAAGTGGTTTGTCCAGGAAAGTTTTGCAGAGTGCATTGCAAGGCTGTGCAGTAAGCAAGACTCCATTCAAGTTGCTCTTGTGTCACAGGAATAATAATTTATGAAGGGTCTTTGGCATTCAATTGCAGACACCTGTGACGGCATTTAATGATTAGTTGTGCAGTTAGCTCAGAGATGGTAGGTGCCGTCTTTTTGATCGGTGAGGTAAGAATACCTACTCAAGAATGTGCAAAGGGTCAGGCCACTGTGTGCTCCACTGTCCAATAATACCAGTAATATGAGAGTCAACAATGATAAAGAATATGGTGATACATACCTCTGGGCATATCTGGTGGACCTGTCTGTGATAGCTTGCTCTACTGTTTTGAGAGCAGCTTTTGCCTCAGGGGTTAATTTTCTGGGGGAAGTTAATTCAGGATCCCCTTTCAGAAGGTCAAATAAGGGTGCTAATTGTGAATTGGTTATTCCATGGTATGATCTGACCCAGTTTATAGTACCCAAAAGTTTCTGTGCATCATTTAAATTCTCAGTTTTGGTTGAAAATTGAATTGATTGTGTCTGTATTTTGTTCATCATTTTAAGTCCCAAATGTTTCCAGGGTGCTTGCTGTTGCACCTTCTCTGGCGCCACCTGCAGCCCAAATGATTTTAATGCTTACAGCAGGTTTGGTTGAATCTGTAAGAGTTCCCCTTTTGTTTGGGTTGCAACCAGGATGTCATCCATGTAGTGATAACAGTATGCCCCCTGGAAACTGTTCTCTCATGGATGAGAGTGCTTGTGCAATGAACCATTGACAGATATTGGGACTGTTTCACATTCCTTCTGGAAGAACACACCATTGATAATGCTACGCTGGTGCAGCGTTATTAATGGAAGGCACCATAAAGACAAACTTTGGGGTATCGTTTGGGTGTAGTGGAATAGTGAAAAAACAATCTTTTAGGTCCACAATCAGGATGTCCCAGGAGGCAGGTATCATTGTAGGAGAAGGCATACCAGTTTGCAAAGCCCCCATGCCCTCCATCACCAAATTGATTCTTCTCAGGTCATGGAGCAATCTCCATTTACCTGATTTTTTTTTTACCACAAATACAGGGGTATTCCAGGGGCTCATAGAGGGTTCTATGTGTCCTTGTGCTAGTTGTTCTTGTACAAGTGTGTCACCAGAGGACACAAGGAAAAACGATGCACCACAGCTATGGTCACAATGAAGAGACTAATTTATTTCCTCTGACTCAAATCATTTATAGTTCTCAAAAGGTGCCAGTGGATTGGAGGGTGAACGTGCCACCTCTCCAATGACACTGGACAAACTACCAGTACATCAAATTTCTCCGCCTCTATGAAAGAATGCAAAACAATAGGTTGTTTACAGAAAGTTGTGTGAGAAAGTTCTCTACAAGAATGTAAACTCAGAAGGCTTTAGAAAACTCTTAAAAATCAGGGCGACATCTCACCCTTCTCAGTGTAAAAAAAAAAGAAAAAGGAAAAGAAAAATGAACAATGTTCAGTGTCCATTCATGGAGGACTCATCAGAGTGATCACTCGCGTTGTCCGCATCCGAGTCATCACTCAACGATTCACCCACTTGATGCCTTTCAGGTTGGTCACGGCTTCCATGTTGCCCTTCGGCCAGATTCTGTCTCTGCGGTTGCAGGTCAGGGCGAACACACTTTGAAGGTACCCAGCGTGCCCCAGTATCTGTGGACACACAAGCATACCTGCGCCCCGAAGCGATAAGGTCATAGGGACCTTCCCACTGTTTGGTGACTAAATTCCGCACTCGAACCTTCGCTCGAGGCTGATGTGCCTCGTCCGCAGCCTGCAACGAGAAATGATGATTCAAGATGACAGGGCTATTTGAGTTCTGCTGCACCGTAAGATGATTGATGGTATACAAAGCCTTTTCCAACCGACTGTGCGGGGTTTCACCCTGCATTCCCCATTTTTGTTTTTGAAGAACCTGCTTCAGAGTACCACGAGCACGTTCTACAATAGCTTGACCAGTCGGGGAATGAGGGATACCAAACTTTTGTGACACACCCCACAACTGCAGGAACTGCCGCACCTTTTGCAATGCGTAAGCAGGACCACTGTCGGTTTTCACAGTAGAAGGTACACCCAGAACGGCAAAGGCCTGCCTCCAGTGGGCAATGACATCGCGGGCCTTCTCTCCAGTGTGAGCAGAAGCCCACATCGCAGAGGAGAACGTGTCCACTGTGACATGCACATACTTGAGCCGGCCAAACTCGGCAATGTGGGTGACATCGGTCTGCCAAAGCTCCAAGGCCCTAAGGCCTCTGGGGTTTACCCCTGCTGGTAAAGGTGGAAGCGCATGGCAGTCGTCACAAGACTCGACAGTGTCACGAGCCTTAGTTGGCGTCAGCTGCAACTGCTTCTGCAAGGTATGTGCGTTCTGATGGAAAAACCCATGCGATGCCTTGGCCTGTGCGAGTGTATCAGGCTGAGGTGCTACCCACACTGGGTTAGCCAACTTGTCAGCCCTCACGTTACCTTCTGCCACAAACCCTGGCAAACTGGTGTGGCTCCTCACATGCAAAACGTAAAATGAATGAACCCCGGCCTGAATGGCACACCACAAGGTCTTCAGTAAATGAAACAAGGCAGGATTACTGACTTCCTTCAAGACCGAATGACCCAGTTGCTGTGCAATGACAGCCACATAGGCAGAATCTGTGGCCAAATTGAAAGGTTCCCGGGAAAATCTCTCAAATGCCATGACAGCAGCCCTCGATTCAACCAATTGGGCTGATCCATCCTGATGACCTTCCAGAACCTGCCACTCAGATCCATCCTTCCAAGTAGCAATGGCCTTTCCTGTCTTCCCCGAACCATCAGTAAAGACAGTGGGCCCCTGTAGCAATCAGAGGCCCTGCAAGGCCTCCATGGCGGTCACTAGCCTAAGATAAAAAATGCAGAGTCATGATGAGTGGACCAGAGCTGCCCCTCTTCCGCACTCAGACCCCTGATATCTCTCTGTAAGGCTGTAGGTCGTATTCTCCTCGACCCCAGCCGTAGGACAATTCCCGATCCCTCAGCAGTCTACTTAAACCCATACCTTTGCCCAGTTCAGACGGAAGAGCTGTCACTGGAACCCTTTGCAGAAGCTGCCAATAAAGACATCTCCGCAGAACTCCACACAGCCTTCACCTCTCTCCATTCCTGCGTCTGCTGAGGCACGTTGCGAGCACAGAGCTGAAATCACTAAGAGCTGAAATCACTAGAGCTGAAATCACTCCACAAGTGCTCGCTAAATTTGCCAGCGGCTCAGAGCTAGCCGGGGGGCCCAGACAGGCTGTGCCTCATCAGCACAGTGCTATCCGGGACACCTACGGCGTCTGCTGCCCCGGGACTCCAAGACGCGATACGTGGCAGCCCGAACGGGTGAACGGGCATCCTGGTACTCCTGAGAGCAGCATTCCTTCGTGGATCGTTACTGCCTTGGCCCGCCACGACCCTCTGAGGGTAACTTCTCCGTTATAGAAGAAGTTATCTGGAAGAGGCGTCCAACGAACCTGAACATCACCATCTGGGATGAAAGTCCTCAGGAGTTGGACAGAGCAGACCACCACCCAGCAGTTTCTGACCCAGTTTCGGCTGAAAAGTGTAAGTTTAAAACAGCCTTTCTGCGTGCTTTTAATCTTGGGTCCTCTTTTTGTTTTTTTTTTCTTTTTTTCCTCTTCTTCACTGCTGGGGGTGGGGGGGGGGCAAGGGAACTTACAGCAATGGGATCAAACTCTAGTAAATTAAAACAATCCCAGAACGAGAGAGATATATATTTACAAATCCTAGAAATCCTAAATGCTAACAACTTTTCTTTCTCTAAAGGCAATCTTTCAAAAACTAACTTGAAAAAATTTATAACATGGATCCTTTCTCAGTTTCCAGATGCTAACATAAGCATGATTAATTCAGACTCCTTTTGGGACTTAGTAGGGACAAGAATATATGTTTTCCAAACCAAAGAAGACTTTTCTGTTACGAAATTCCTGCCTATCTTTCACTATATCGCAAAAGCGGTGGAAAAAGCTAACACAAGCAGCTTAACAGCAGCTGAGGAAATTCCAAACTAATCTTCTATACCAGATCCTTCAAATGCTAATCTCTCAGATAACAGTCCTCTCTCTGTCGGCTCACTCCTTCCTGGGATGGGGAACAGCGGAACCGCGCCGCCCCCACCCACCCTTCCTGCAGCCACGGGGTCCGCGGAGCCCGCCCGTCCCTCCACCTCCCCCCACCCCTCCGCCCCCATTCCGGACGCAGCAAGCCTCGCTTATGCAAAGCATGGAACGGTGCTTGCACTGCACCCCCGCCTCACGCTCGGGTACAATCGCATCGATCTCGATTGGGTCTGCCCCGCCCTGCCCCAACACCACCCTGCAGTCTGCGGCGCAACCCGCTGCGCCCCCTCCTCTCCCCCCCGCTGCCGCGACTCTCCCCGCCCCTGTTACCACCCCTACCGGCCTGCCTGCCGCAGATCCAGCAAATATCTCTGCAACCCCCGTGGTGCCAGCGGCAGCAGTTCCCCCCAACCCCACCGCCTCCTCTCCCGCCCTTCTCCCCTGCCTGCATTCCGAAGCGATGCATCCACCCACCCACCCTCAATGCCCACCTAACGGTAACCCCCAATACCCTGTCCAGTCTCCCACACCCCTGCAAAAGGTCGCTCCAACACGCCCAAAAAAAGCACAGAGCACCTCCTGACCACACCTCATCAGTGGATAGTGAGTCTGAATCTGACACAGACGAAATTGATCCATGGGCTCTAATTAAAATGGAAGCGACTCGGGCAGAGGATTGGGAACTAGCTCAGAGAATTACTGCCTTCCCAGTAAATTATATAAAGGGGAAAAGAGGGGGGGCCACTACTAGAACAACGTGGGAACCTAACACAAATAAAGAATTGATACAACTACGAAATATAGCCAAAGAACATGGTAGAAGTTCACATATTTTCAGAAACTTCCTTGAAGCGCTTCTTTCGGCGCATATTCTGGTCCCTCATGACCTTAAAAATATTGCCAACTGCCTTCTTTCCCCGGCAGAATATATACTATGGGAAAGACAGTGGAAAAGGCAATTAAAAACATTATCAGACACCTATGCTCAAGATGCAAATAAGCCAGATTTTACAGTCCAACAGCTGGCCGGAGAAGGGGATTTACAGAAACACTCTGACCAAGCTAACACCTTACCTAAAGGAGCACTACAAGATGTGGCTATTGCAGCAAAAACCTCATTGCTTCTTACCCCACATGACTCTATCCCTACCCAACATTTCTCTAGTATTAAACAAGGAATAGATGAAAGGTTTATCAAGTTTGTAGACAGAATTAAAGATGCTCTGGAAAAACAGATAGAGAGCACAGAAGCAAGAAAAGAACTGTTGTGCAAGCTTGCTTTGTCAAATGCAAACAAACAATGTAAAACAATTCTGAGGGCCTTTCCCTTGGATACAGAATCCACCATAGAGCAAATGATGGAAAGCTGCACACGTCATCTGTCCACTGAAAACACAGTGGCCCAAGCAGTCTCTAAGGGTATTGCAGAAGGAGTTTCTGGTGCGTATGCAGTAGTAACTTCCAAAGACCAGGACCGCTGCTATTACTGTGGGGAATTTAGACATTTCATGAAGGACCGTCCAGACAGGTCACCTATCCGAAACCCTCATAACACCTACCAAAGACCCCAGAACCAGCAGCGCTGCCAGCAGCGCTCGGGAAACTTCCAGCGGAGCGCAGCCAGGCCCCGCACAAAGACAACAAATCAAAAGCCACTCAGATCCAGTCACGTGCCATCCCAGCAGATTCCAGGACACGTGGAGAGGATCCAACCCACGGAGAGATACAGATGGGAACACGGTGCCAGTTGGTAACTGCTTTAACCATTGACTTTAATAATAAGGATGTTTATCGTGTTCCCACAGGCAAGCATGGGCCAAAAGGTGGTCCCTTTAACATCTTAATTATAGGGGACACTCTCCATGGCCCAGAGGAAATCTTTGTCATTCCAGAGGTACAGACAGTGCACCCAGGACAAGAAATCTCTGTTCAGCTGTGTTGCACAGACTTACCATTTTTTCTTTCAAAGGGAACTCCTATCACACAAGCCTTTCTACTCCCAAAGAATCACAGGGAACAGCTTCCTCTCAACCCGACAGTAATGTGGGCACAAGTTGTGGGACCAAGTAAGCCTACCATCGAGTGCAGTCTATCCTACAGAGGAGAAAAGTTCCACCTACCAGGGACCACCAGCCCTTGGAATTCTCCAGTCTTCATACTGCAAAAACCTGGGACGGACAGGTGGAGGCTCCTCCATGACCTTCGCAAAATTAATGCGGTCGTCGAGGACATGGGTGCCCTCCAGCCTGGCCTGCCTACACCATCAATGCTGCCTCGAGACTGGACACTTGACATCATAGACATTAAGGACTGCTTCTTCAGCATTTCGCTGCACCCCCAGGACGCTCCACGGTTCGCTTTCTCCATTCCCTCTCTTAACAGAGAGGCTCCACTCAAAAGATACCATTGGTTGTATCTCCCCCAAGGACTAAAAGTCTCACCCACCATATGTAAGTGGTACGTTGTTCACATCCTGTCTCCTGTTCGGAACCTATTTCCAGATGCAATCATCTACCACTATATGGATGATATCCTGGTCTGTGCATCAGAAAAAGCTTACTTAGAAAAAGCGGTTAAAGGGACAATCGAAACCATAGAAAAAGCAGGGTTCGAGATCCGTGAGGACAAAATACAATACACCAACCCATGGACTTACCTTGGATTCCTGATCCGAGAAAGGACAATTGTACCCCAGCAGCTTGCTATCGGAGACGACCCAAAAACCTTGAGAGACTTACACAGTCTGTGCGGATCCATCAACTGGGTACGCCCCTTGCTAGGAATTACAACAGAGGACCTCGCTCCCCTGTTCAACCTTCTCCATGGCAATGAAGACCTAGACTCTCCACGCACGCTCACAACAGAAGCCCGAGACACCATCGCCAAGGTCCAAGAAGCCCTGTCTTCACGCCAAGCCCATCGCTTCGAGCCCAAGCTGCCTTTCCAGTTCGTCATCCTAAGAAAAGCACCTCGGTTCTATGGACTGATCTTCCAATGGGATCTTCAAGAAGCCCGCGGAGGCTAATCTCCGACGGTGTCACACCAGGGATGGACAGAGTACACGACATCTCGGGATGGTCTTTGGTCAGGACAGCGGTCCAGTGAACTTGAGGCGGCCCAGTGGACCCAAAACAGTCGGCCCCACATGGCCGATCAGCCATCCTGCGAACAGAAGAATTAAAACGTACAAGTTGAGCAAGCCGTGTCCCCTTCAGGATTGTGACGGGGGGGTGGGTGTGGAAACCATTGCACAGATCTACCCTGTGAAGTCTGCATCAATGAGACCCAGGTGCACAATGATACCCTGAAGGGTGGCACTAGACCTCCCCATAAGGAAAGCACTCATGCCTTCACCCAAGGGACCAAAGGCATCCAGGGGAACCTTGTGTATCTTAGACGATTCTGAAACAACTGTTGCTGCTGTGCAGACATCCACGCCTGCTGAGCCATGGGTGCTGGCTGCAAGCTGGCTGTGCAAACCTCCATGGGCTCCAGGGTCTGGAGATGAACTTGTGTCTGGGCGTGCTTCCCCTTCGCACTCCGCTTCCCATTTCCCGGGCCTGGCAGTGCCTGGCCATTAGCATGAACAGTTGCCTTGCAGGTGTATGACATATGGTTGGGCCTTCCACACCGGCCACACAAGAACAGGGGAAATTTTCCCTTCTGCACTTTCTTCCACTGTTTGGTGCTGGTCCAAGCATTCCCCCGCTGCTGCTGCCAGCCCTGCGGCACCGCCCAGACTGGCTGCACAGCAGTAGCCCAAGCAGACATCTTTTGAACCGAGGGGCTGAGGTCTGCACAGGCCTCTGCCATCTGCGAGACAGTAGCCGCACCAGGAAGAGCCCGTATGACTCTCTTACATTCTGCGTTACAGTTGCTCCTGGCCAGGTTCACAAACACAATTCTCCTTGCCTCAGGATCTGCCAACTGCCTCTCCACAGAGGCAGTCAGCCTCCCTGCAAATTTCATAAAAGGCTCATCCACCCCCTGAACAATGGTCGCAAACGGCTCCAACAGAGCAGCCATTTCCAGGGTCTGAACCAGTGCTGCCAAGCCTAGCGTCTGGCACTGGTCAAGCACAAGGAGACCGTATCCGGCTTGTCCCTGAGGATCAGCATAATTGCCTGTGCCCAGCAACATGTCAGCGCCAACAGCGCTCCTGGGATCCTGCGGCCCCCGCATAGCATTCTTTTCCACTGCGCTGGCCACCAAACGAGCCCACTTGTCCTCAAAAATGTCAAACTGCACAGGGTCAGAAGGTGTCAGCATATCAGCCACAAGCATTCGGAGCATCTGCATAACTTCAACAGACCCAACACCATGCTGGGCAACGGTATCACGGATTTCTTTCAGTATCTTAAACGATAAAGGCTGATGTGTGTTGTGAGTAACACCCCTGAGCACAGGGAAAGCCTGGGGACCCCCTGGTAAGGTTGCATCATCTGCCGTGTCCCGTCACGTGGGTTCCACAGGGACAGCGGCAGCCGCCTGACTGCGGGACAGTGCAACCTTACTTGACACCCCGTCCCCCGCAGCATCAGCAGAGCCAGAGGAGCCTCCTCCGCGATCCTGCAAACGCTGCGAGGAAGCAGAGTCGCACATCTGCTCAGCCTTATTTAGGACCTCCTGCCAAAACCGCCCCTGGTTCCTCGGACGCACGGTCATCTGGCAGGCGGGGAGGGTCCACAAAACCGATGGGGAGGATCCGCGGCCACGGGAGCCCACCGGTCTCCCGCCGACCGCGTCAGCAGTTGCGCTAAAAGTAAACACCTCAGCGCCCCGCTGCTCCGCAGCGTCAGCCCCCGCGGCAGGCGGGGAAGGCGGAGCCGAACCAGCCGGCAGCTCGGCAGTGCCGTCCACCGCAGCGCTGGCAGAGGGCACCGTGGCGGACGCAGGCGCCGGCCCAGACCGCGAACCCGGCGCGGGGGAGGGATGGGGCGCAGAGAGAGACGCGGCGCGCGGAGTCACGTCACCGCGGGACGACACAAGGGAGTCGGGCACGCCCCCAAGGAGCGTCGGATCTGTGCCGCGCAGCCGCGCAGCGGGCACCGCCCCCGCCGGGCGGAGCGGGGCGGGCTGCCCGCCTGCTGGGGCGGGCCTGACGGAACACTGACCAACGCCCCGCCTTCGGCGGCTTCCACTGCTTGCGCATGCCCAGCAGGCTGCGCGGGCTCAGAAATTGGAGACAACCTCCCCCCAGAAGACGAATCCGAGATCGAAGCGGGTGAGCCCGCTCTCGCCGCCCCCAGGGGGTATGTCGTAGAAACGCCGCAGTTCGGACAAAGCGTCGTCACCGAGTCAGACGCAATCAGAGGCAGGGGCTGATCCCCGGACCCCACTTCGCCCCCGAGCGCTGGGAAGGCACAAAGAGAGGGCCGTTCTGCCCCTGGTTCACTGCGTCTGCGGCGCAGGGCAGGGCGAGGCGGCCAAGCCGACTCCTCCGACCGCTCGCTCAAGGCCAGCGGGCTGGGAGCCCGATCCACCTCAGAGGGGGAGCCGTCTTCCAGCTCACCGTCCCGGGGAGAAGGGGAAGTGCCTGCATCCTGCAGAAACTCAGATTCCCCGTCGTCCACGTCCGAGACGGACGGTTCCCCTAAAGAGCCCCGAGAGCTACCAAACTCAGATCCGGGTCAAGCCGCGTCTAACATTTTCCATTGCACCAGCAATGGCCCAACGTCCACAGAGCAATCATCAAACAGGGCTTCCATGAGACTGCCCCCCACTTGAGACCACACCTCTCTGGACATCGCCTCCCTAGGGTCCGAAAATTACCCCTGCTGCCTTGCCCACAAAAACAGCCTTTCAAAATCACTTCAGGAGACGGAAACACGGTTCCTCTCCAGGACATCCCTCCAAAGATCCAACATCAGAGATTCCATCCCGAAACCGATAGAGGTTTCCATCACTAACACAACAGGCAAAACGCCAAAGAGGAGGGGGGGTAAGCACACTCTCACCCGACCTAGGCTGTAGTACACGTCGGGGTCACCAGATGTCACCAGAGGACACAAGGAAAAACGACGCACCACAGCTATGGTCACGATGAAGAGACTAATTTATTTCCCCTGACTCAAATTATTTATAGTTCTCAAAAGGTGCCAGTGGATTGGAGGGTGAACGGGCCACCTCTGCAACGACACTGGACAAACTACCAGTACATCAAATTTCTCCGCCTCTATGAAAGAATGCAAAACAATAGGTTGTTTACAGAAAGTTGTGTGAGAAAGTTCCCTACAAGAATATAAACTCAGAAGGCTTTAGAAAACTCTTAAAAATCAGGGCGACACAAGTGTTTTTAGGGCATTGTCGTGGTTTGACATGGAAGTGAATTTTTTTTCAGGAAGTCGGGTCAAACCAATCAGTGGTCATGTGAAAAATGCCAATCACTTGTTTTAAAAATTTATAAAAGTTTAATAAAAATAAAATGGTTATAAAAATAATAATAATACAAGTATAGTAATAAAGGTTAGACAATTAGAGTTAGGACAATTAATGAGACAATAACAGCAAAGAGTTACAGCCCAGGCTGGGTACCTCTTTCTGGACAAAATGAGCCAGGAAAAAGGACCCCGTTAAAAGAGAATTTACCCCTTAAGAGGGGTAACCTGTTGCATATACAAAACACTTCATGATTATGCATATATTTTGTTTAAAACAAGAAATTCGTCTGGTACTTGTCAAAAAGTTTCTGTTAATCCCCAGGCGCCTTCGAGTCTAAGTCAGGCTTGAGGAAGTTCGTTTCTGTTGATAAGGAAAGCCATAAATTCCTCTCCTCTGGAAAATTTAGGGGTTTCTGTAATTGTTATCTCTGTGCGAAGAATTTCTTGATTATCTTATCTCACACACATAGTTTCTATTTTAACTACTAAAGCTTAATTTTAATTACAAAACTACATTTACTCTATTATTAAAATGTTAATACAGCATAACTTTCCAACATTACACATATAATATTCATTGAAACATTTGCGAAAAGCCAATCATAAAAGATGCATTTTTCACAGTCAGGTTTGGATATTGGCACCTGGAGTGACCACTGAAAGTATGGACACGCCTCTGAGAACACAGGGGGTTAAAAGCAAGAACTCCTAGGGGAACTGTCTCTTTGGTTCAGACTCTCCCCTGCCCAGGCATGGGCTGGGTGGGGGACGGGAAGCCACGCGGCCTTGTCCAGGTAGGCCGAGGGGCTGAAGGTCTGGAACCGAGCCAGCTTCTGCGGACGGAAGGGTGGAGAGAAGCAGAGATGCCTTTGTGTGTCCCCCCCCCCCGCCATAGGGAAAGAGACAGAGAGCCTGATGGCACCTGGAAATCTGCCGGCAGAGGAGGAGAAGGGGGGGGGAGGGGGGATGATGCCCAGTGTGGGAGTTGAGAGTTCTGGGCAGAGATTTCAGCTGTCCGGGGAGTCTGAACTTTTAACCCTTTCCTGGGAAATGAAGGCTTTGTAAAATATTACTCCTCCTCGATTTATAGTGGAAGAGAGACAGTCTGGGACCTGAGATGTTAGAACAAGAAATTTTTAGGTGGGAGGAGATGATGGAGTAGCTTTTGGCTGGACTTTTCTTGTTAGCCATAGACTGAACCAAATTCTCCTGCAATAGAGACTGCATTTTAGGGGGATGCAGTGGTGACCCAAGGAGACCTGCTTCAGCAACTAACAGCAGAGGAATGGCAAGAACAGAGAAAAGCTGAGGAGGGAATGGTGATGCCCTCTGTCTTCAGGAAGAAGATGATCTCTGTTCCTGGACCCTTGGCCCCAGGGGAAAATGGGGGGGACTGTAGTCCCAAGATGAGAAGCTGAACTGTTGTCTCTTTTGGTCCATGGCAAAGCATCCTTAAAGGAGCCCTATGAGCAGTCTGTCCATGCACGGTGGTGAGAGCACTGTGACATGGAAAGGAGAGTGTCACACTGGCAGATTTTCTCCGGGTGGTTTCCATGTGTGACATGGAAACACAGGAGGTGGCAACTGTGTTTCCTGGGGCGCGGGGGGGGGGGTGTCTATGGCGCAAGAGAGACTCCTCTCTCCCTTGATAGACTGAGTATTGATTATCTGAAGGGTGGCAACTTGATCAGGAATCCTGGGTGATGTTTCATGGTGGTTGTTTTGGAAATTTGGAGGGGAGGAGGAGTTTTAGAGGGTCTTCATCCTGGATTTAGTGTGTGTGTCTTTTATAGTAGTAGTAGTTTAATAAAGTTTTTTTCCTTTGTTATTAAGCTTGGGCCTGCTCTGCTCTGTTCCTGATAACATCTCACAGCATTTATTTGGGAAGGTGTATTTTCATGGGGGCGCTGGCATTGCGCCAGTGTCAAACCATGACAGGCACTTAACTTTTCTTCCTCAAAGGCCCACTGCGGTACCCACACAGGCTGATTTGTAAGCCATTTTAGAGCTGATATGGAACACCTTATGCCCTTCAACACAGTGGCCCCTGTTAAAAATCTGTCCCCACCCAGACCTCTCATGCAGACAGAATGTCCCTCCCTCCAGGTTCACCGGTGCAGTAGTGATGTATGGCCGGACTGTAGCTGTTTGGCCCTCAGGATTCTTTATCAACACAGGATTGCTGCTTAAGCAGCTCTGTATGACCCCTCCAAGGCCAGAAATGGCAGATCCCAAAGGTATAGTAGGCCATGATGGAGGCCACATGTTGGCAGAGATGATGGTGATGTACGCTCCTGTGTCAATCATCCCACTGACCCTTATCTGCGAGAGCTTTGCCTTAGGCATTGTAACAGTACAAACCATGTTGGGTCTTTGATTACCCACGACCTGAGTCCAGTTCACCTGGGGCTGTCCTGTGGATCCGAAGCCTTGGTCTCCTTGCTTCCTAGAGTCTGTTTTGAGGATATAAGACTTAAAAGAGACAAGGTGAGCAATTCTGTTTTTTTCGGGAATGGTCACAGGTGGAGTAGGGGTAGAAATCATTGCATGTATTTGTTCAGCAAAACCTGTATCGATAACACTAGGATATACAATTATACCTTGCATTGTGGCACTGGACTTTCCAATTAACAGTGCACTCAATCTTTCCCCGATTGGCCCCCAAGCCTCGAGAGGGACCCTATGTACCGGTGAGGTGCATATATTTATTGTGACAGAGGTGGACACATCCATTCCAGCTCCTCCTTGAGCCCCTCTTGCGAGCTGATTGCATACGCTCGTGCCGGCGGGTGGGAAATTACTTGTGTCGTCACGCGATTTCTGTCCACGCTTGGTATCCTGTTTCCCTGGTTCTTTAGAAATTGACCATTAACATGAACTTTTGACTCGCATACCTTGGTTATATGTCCAGTCCTTCCACATTGGCTGCAGCTGGTAGATGGTCCGTTCTGTCCTTGAAACGTCCCCTGTGGAAAGGACTTCTGGGGACAGTTCGCTCTCAGGTGAGCTTGCTGACTGCACCAGAAGCATTGAGGTGCTACCCTCGCAGCTGCTGTTATAGAATCTGTTAACATAGTCATGTTATGAAAATTAGATCCAACCTTAGCACAGGCGTTTATCAGGTCATTTAGTGATGGGTTCTGATTAGGTAGAAGTTCTATCACCCTCCAGCAGTCCTCATTGGCGTTGTCTTTTGCCAGCTGTAAAATTAGCTGATTTCTGCACTAACAATTTGTTTTTCCATTGCATCTTGCAATGTCTCTATGAATTGTAAGTACGGTTCTTTAACTCCTTGTCTTATCTTTGAGTATATTTGGGTCAGGTTTGTCATGTTAGTTACTTTAAACAGTGCTTGCAGACCCAATTCCTTTACTTGTGCCAGTATTAGTGGGTGTAACCTGGCCTGGAGCCTTGTATCTTCCACTGGGGTGAGACCCAGAAGCTGAGGGACCCCTGCCCCATAATGTGGACCCTCTCATGGAAGCTTTAGATTTTTTTAACCCCTGTTTTTCAGCACTGGTCTTCTATGCTGATTCAAAAAACATATATTGGACAGTTGTAAACATCAGTTTTGCTAGTTGATTCATACCAAAAGAAGTTACCTCCTCGGTGGTTAAGAACTGTAGCAGCCAGAGGCCCTGCAAGGCCTCCCTGGCGGTCACTTGCCTAAGATAAGAAATGCCTAATCATGATGACTGGACCAAAGAAGCCCCACTTCCGCCTTTGGACCCTTGTTATTTCTCTGTAAGACCATAGGTCATATTCGCCTCGACCCTTACTATTGGACCATTTCCTAAAACCTCTGTACCCTTTATAAACCCCCATTTCTGCCCAGTTCAGCAGAAGAACTGTCACTGAAACCCTTCGCAGGAGCTGCCAATAAAGACACTGCTGTGGAACCTCATACAGCCTTCTCCTCTCTCTCTCCCTGCGTCTGCCCGAGGCACTTAGCAAGCTAAGAGTTGAAATCACTGAAGAGCTGAATTCACCAAAGAGCTGATCTCACTTAAAAGCTGAGCTGCTTGCTGGATCTGGCAAGGCTGTCATCAACAAGACGACTATGGTATTGTCATGGTGTTCTGCAGGGGGACGATGATCCCTTGTGTTCCTTGCCGGCATGTAAGGCTGTAATTCCAGTAGAGGTGGGGCTGAGGAGATGGCTGCTCCATTTCCGGGTCGGATGTCTGCTGGGGTTCCTGGTGGTGACGTTCCCAGACCCGCCCTTGGGGGCAGGGCCACTCCCACTAGAGGCACAGCTGTGTTCCTCAGAGGCTGGCTTAGGTGTGGGGCCCTGCCCCCTGACGCAGGCAGGATCGGGGGTGAGGGCACATCCCCCGATGTAGGTGCGGCCAGGCTCCACGGAGGCGTGGCTTTGAAGCCAGCCCACTCTGTCTCAGGAGGGGGCAGTCTTGACGCTTCCATGGTGATGGGAGGTGCCGGCGGTCCTGATGCAAATGGTGGGGGGGCGATCTCAGCGGCTGCGTGACACGGTATAATGGACGCGGAATTCCCCTTTATCCCGGGAGGGGTCTGAGCGGCCACCACGTGGTCTGGTCCCCCAGAACAGGGTGGCATGGCGTGCCCACCTGGATTGGTGATATATTGGTCCGAGGTGGCTGCATAGTGATTACAGCAGTCCGGAGTGGACGCGGGCCATCTTGGAGTTGCTGGGGCTGTGGAGACTGCCATCTCTCCACGTGTCTGTATTGCGCAATCCAACCCCCCGCCTCCCTGAGCAATGCCGGCAGCTGCAGCTCAGGCAGCCTGTGGATAGTCTCTGCTTCCTGGGATTGCGCCACTCCCCACGGTCGCTCCGCAGCGGTCAGCCGCAGTCCCATTGTAGCAGGGTACATTTTCACAGCAGCCAGGGTCGGCCGGCTCCCTGGGCAATGCCAGCTCCTGCGTGGGGTGGAACAAAGAAGCGGCTGCGCTGCTGCACTTCCCCCTTTGCCTTTCATAATCCAATTGTTTTAACAAGTCCAGTTGCGTACTGATGGCTGCGTCATCACCAAATGAGGCTGCCGCAAATATATTTTGTCCAACCTTCTCTCAAAAGGGCAAATCTAAAACAGTCCCTTCTGATACATCCAGCTCATGGCTTTCAGACCACATGAGGAAAGCTTGTAGAGCTTGTTCATTGTAATTAATCCCTCTCCTTTTAGAGAAAAAGATCCATGTGTTATAGGTAAAAATTGACCCAGCCGAATTAAAAAGGAAAAAAAAAATTTTTATTATAAAGATCAAATTCTATCTGAGCCAGCCACAAAGAAAAGGACAGTGCTGAACCCAGGATCGGCGCTGGGTGAGACACAGGTCCAACCGCCCTAGCAGAGGGTCTCCTATGCTTCACGCCATCCGTCCTGCATGAGCAGTTTTTATACAGTTTATTTTGCTTGAAGCCGGGATTTCGGCGATCAGACTTTTCTTTCTATTCAAAGTCCCACATATTCATAAAGTCCCTTTTCTCTGCGCCGGGTTGAACAATTCGAGTTCCGGGAAGCAATGTACATCGGTGATTGAGTTATAGGAACCCGGCACTGAGATGCATCTTCCAGTGATCCCAATCTCGGGTAGTTGTCAGGACAATCATCACTTGGGAGTTCCTAGATAATCTTGAGAAACGGCCCATCTCCGAGCGAGCCACATGTATTAACTTGCAAATGAAGCCTTATCGGCCATGGTTTCAACATACGTGAGGCAACCCCCTTGCCTTGGCTCGCCTGCTTTATGTCTATATTTTAATAATATAAAACTTCTACCCATATGCTGTGGTGTGGTTTTTGCTTTAAGTTTGTGTTTGCCCACTATTCTCCTCCCTAATCTCCTCCCCTCCCGAGTTACCCATCTCCCCAAGCCCTTCCCTAACTTCATCCCTGCCAAGTTGTCAATCCTCCCTATCCCTACCCCTTTTTCCAGATTGTTCCTTGCCTATCTTGTAGTATTCGATACCCCATTTGTTACTTTGTATTATCCCCCTCCCCTGCTCTCCCTGATAGGTTTATAGAATGTTAGTCCTGCCCTAGATTTCTCCCCTGCCATGCCCTCATTGGTTGGTTTCCCTATACCACTCCCCCTATAAAAACCTCTGCAGGCCCCCTGGGCTTTGTCTTGGGGTCCCAGGTTGTGGACCTAATAAACCCATCCAGTTTTACCCCAAGTCCTGTGTCGTCGTTATCTGTTCCTGCGCCGGACCAAGCGATAACTGGGAATAGCAGAGCTCACAGGGGGAAGGTCGCGCCCCTGCTGTCGCTGCCCAGCACGATACGACAGCACACTGCGACACCCATACATCACTTTATAGGCGTGAATTATACATACTACACATAACAATCCCTCCCCTTCTATATTAACACCTTAATTCGTGCCTTTCCTAAAAACTCTACATTTAGTGATTCCCTTGTTGATCCCATGTAGTTACCTTCTAATACTAAAAACTTCTTTAGTTCCTTGTGATCCCATCATCCCATTCCTCTCTTGGAATTTCTTGGTAAAACTTGTGTCTCCTTCTCCCTTTATTTGCCCTTCAAACCTGGCCAAGGCTTCTGCTGCTCTGCTGTGTGGGTTTTCTTCTCCTAATTTCATGATTTTTGATACCTGATTAAATTTTCCTGTTGCACATTCTGAATCCGTGGGCATGGCCGCCACCTGCATCCCTTGTACTACTGAGTGGATTAGTCTGATAAAACAGCGTATCAAGCAGGGCAGGAATATGATTCCAGACACGGAACATACAATGAAGAATATTATCTTTTTCCACCAAGCCCCGTCAAACAAATGGTCCCACCAGGACGCTTGGAGTATTGAGTTCCATTTCTGTATGGGAACGTGTGCTACACGTTTGATTTCAGTTGCTAGGTCTCTAATAGTTTCCCCATAATCATCAATTTCTATACAGCATTCTGACTCATTAAATTTCCCACAAACTCCCCCTTCTTTGGCCAGCAAATAGTCGAGAGCTATCCTATTTTGATATACAAAAAATCTCATTTGGGAGTGCTGCTTAGATAGCAGTTTGAGGGCATCCGAGGTGTGGTTGGATACAATTTCCACCACAGCCTGTAGTCTTATTAGGTGGTTTAATAAGTAAATCGGGGTCCTGTACCCTCAGGTCCCATCCTGGGCCCATGTAGCAGGACCATAGTATTCTATTATTCTTTCTGCAGGCCACTCCTCCTCACCCCAGGTCTGGCCCCCACCAAAGATAGGGAACTTCTTTTTTAAACTCCTCTTTTTCCTGTTTAAGGTCTCGTA
Organism: Vidua chalybeata; assembly: GCF_026979565.1. Classification (NCBI taxonomy): domain Eukaryota; kingdom Metazoa; phylum Chordata; class Aves; order Passeriformes; family Viduidae; genus Vidua; species Vidua chalybeata. The sequence continues at coordinate 179,564 of NW_026530325.1, forward strand.
TAAGGGGGACCCTAATGAACTGCATTCAGAGCAAGGTAGGGTAAAGAAAACAGGCCTTATTAATCCTACCGCACATGATCCCTTACATCGCTGAGGTAGCTCACTGTACACCTTCTTTCCACAAATCCAATACAAACCATTTGGGGCTTTCCACTTAACTTTTGTGCTTTCAGGCTCTTTCCAGTATTTACTTAATTCATTTAAGGACTGGTAGGTGTTAGCTCCAGGGCTTTTGTTCCAACAGAGTCCAATCTTATCACTCCATTCACACTGACCCCCTTTTTCTTGGGTCCAGTACCCTGCCGGGCTCTCTGGCTGCCAGATCCTGCTTTTGTTAAAAGAATTCACAGTTAAAGTGGATACACACGGGGTGTATCCCACCACTTCAGTGTATTCTTTCCCCTCCCGGCTAAGGCAGAATGTTCCAATTACCCTTTTGTCTAGGATCCATCCCTCAGGCCTCTGAATTATTCTCGGGGTCTTAGTATCTTCCCATTTTAACAATTGCTCTGGTGCTAAACCCTCACCTTTCTATGGCCACTTTTCTGTGGACTTGAGCTCTCCGCAGATCCAACAATTAGTCAGACCTAATTCCGTGGCAATTTCTTGCATCAGATCCACAAATAAATATTGATCTGATGCAGGTAAGCCCCCATTAGTGTATTGTTTCTCCAGCTGATCGTATTGTTCACTTAAGGTTTTTAACCTCTCCTGTTCCATCCTTCTTTTTCTTACCTCTGCCTCCTGTCTTTTTAACTCCTGTGTTACCTGTTTTATTTTGCTTTCTGGGTCCACCCCTTCCTTATTCCTTGAAAGGCAAAATATCCTATCATACTGGAAGCAAGCTCTGTCATCCTGATCATCTAAAAGATCAAGGATAACTGGTTCATTTCTGAGGGACTTCTTGCTCTCATCGTTTAAATTCTTCCCAACCCAGTATGTCTTACCTCCCATTACACACATTCCCAATTGGTTGTTGTCATAGCACAGGGGGTTTGCCTGAAAATAAGCTACAAACACTGACTCCATTTTCCCCCCAACGCATACAGCTGAGAGGGATACAGGTTCGGCATTCCTTTTATGTATTTTGTGCATTGACTGCCCGTCCTTAGGGGTCGCTCCTTGCAAGTGAAATTTGGTCCTTCCTTTTATTTTGTATTCCCCCTGTTGAGTGCCGTTCTTGGAGCAAAGTCCCTTTGCTCCATCCCTGCTGCAGTTTCTTGGGGCTGGGGATGTTGGACCCTCCGACTCCCCCTGTCCTTCTCGGATAGTCAGTACGCTTTGTCCGCACCCACCATCGGGGCACCGCCCCTCCAGGTCGGATGTGTTACTTATTGGCGTACTAATTTTGAGGCGCGTTGCTAGACTCTGGTACATCAGGATTACTCCCACCACTAACATTCCTCTGCCTATACTGTCATGGTTTGACACTGGCGCAATGCCAGCGTCCCCATGAAAATGCACCTTTTCTAAATAAATGCTGTGAGATGTTATCAGGAACAGAGCAGAGCAGGCCCAAGCTTAATAGCAAAGGAAAAAAACTTTATTAAACTACTACTAATACAGAAAACACATAAACTAAATCCAGGATGAAGACCTTTTAAACCACCCCTCCTCCTCCCAATTCCAAAAACACCCAGCCATGAAACATCACCCGGGATTCTTGATCAAATTACCACCCTTCAGGTAATCTATACTTAAACTATCAAGAGAGAGAGAAGTCTCTCTTGCACCACAGACCCCCCAGGAAACACAGCTGCCACCCTGTGTTTCCCTGTCACACAAGGCCACCGCCCGGAAGAAAAAATCTGCCAGTGTGACACTCTCCATTCCATGTCACAGTGCTCTCACCACCATGCATGGACAGACTGCTCATAGGGCTCCTTTAAGGATGCTTTGCCACGGACCCAAAGATATAACAGTTCAGTTTCTCATCCTGGGACTACAGTCCCCCCCATTTTCCCCTGGGGCCGAGGGGTCCAAAAACAGGACTCATCTTCTTCCTGAAGATAGAGGGTATCACCATTCCCTCTTCAGCTCTCTTCGTTTCTCACCATTCTTGTGCTGTTCGAAGCTGAAGCAGGTCTCCTTGGGTCACCACTGCATCCCCCTAAAATGCAGTCTCCATTGCAGGAGATTTTGGTTCAGTCCATGGCTAACAAGAAAAGTCCAGCTAAAAGCTACTTCATCATCTCCTCCTACTGAAATATTTCTTCTTCTAACATCTCAGGTCCCGGACTATCTCTCTTCCACTACAAATCAAGGAGGAGTAATACTTTTAAAAAGCCCTCATTTCCTGGAAAGGGTTAAAAGTTCAGACTCCCTGGACGGCTGATATCTCAGTCCGGCGTTCCGCCTCCCACGCTGGGCATTCCCCCCCCCTTCTCCTTCTCCTCTGCCGGCAGATTTCCAGGTGCCGCCAGGCTCTCTGTCTCTTTCCCTCTTGGGGGGGGGGGCAAAGGCATCTCCACTTCTCTCCACCCTTCCGTCCACAGGAGCTGGCTGGGTTCCAGACCCTCAGCCCCCTCGGCCTACCTGGACAAGGCCGCGTGGCTTCCCCTCCCCCACCCAGCCTAAGGCTGGGCAGGGGGGGAGTCTGCACTCTCTGACGACCGGAACCAAAAGAGAGAGTTCTCCTGGGAGTTCTTGCTTTTAACCCCCTGTGTTCTCAGAGGCGTGTCCATACTTTCAGTGGTCACTCCAGGTGCCAATATCCAAACCTGACCACTGATTGGTTTGACCCAACTTCCTGGAAAAAATTCACTTCCATGTCAAACCACGACATATACCAATGCCCACTGGGTGGCAACCAGCAGCGGGGTAAACCATATTCTTGGCAGCAAGAATAGTTTCCTGTGGTTTCATGCCAGGACCGAGCTGCATACCTCCGTTTGAAAATGCCCCACCTGTGTAGCTTAACAGTGTCTGCACTGCAGGGTACCTTGTTTAACCTCCGGCACTCAACAGCAATGATTCGAGCCTTTGACCATAGTTTACCCCGTAGCCCGTCTTGAAATAAGCGAAACCAAATTGCAGAGTCTTGTTCAATTATCCCCAATCTCGTAGCGAGCCCTAAAACACGGCTAGTCAGGCACTGTTCCTGTTCCAGACACTTATCACACAACCCTCCTGGCCAATTCCCCCTTCTGCAGTGCTTTACCCAAACCTTGTTACAATATTCACAAATAAAATGCACAAATGGGTAACATCCACAATCTGGTACAGAGCACCTTATCAGGTCTCTATCAGTCATTTACTTGGCCGATGCAGGGTTAGTTTCAGGTCTCCCGGGGGGGTGGTGATTTTCCACTCCGGTGTCCCTTCCCGGAGCTCAGTCTTCTTCACTCGCGATGCGTGTGTCCACCCCTTTTCTGCCGTTCGTACTGCTGTATCTGTGGTCAGGAGGACAAGAAAGGGGCCTTCCCAGTGAGGTACTAGCGTAGCCTCCCTCTAAGTTTTTATGAGTACCTTGTCCCCAGGCTGTATTTTGTGTATGGAGAGGCCTAAGGTGGTGTTTTGCATTATTATTCCTTCCTTCTGTAACTCCTGAAGGCTCTTGCTTATGGCTATAACGTAGGGCTGTAGCTGCCCATCCTCTGTTTTTGGATGTCCCACCGGCATGCCATGTTCATATGGCATCCCATATAACATTTCAAAGGGGGAGAGCCCAGTCTCAGAATGTGGCATAGTTCGAATGTTTAACAGAGCTAAGGGGAGGCATTTTACCCAGGACATTTTAGTTTCCATAATTAATTTTGCCAATTGGGTTTTCAGTGTTTGATTCATTCTTTCGACTTGTCCGGAGCTCTGGGGGTGCTATGGGGTGTGGTATTCCCAGCGGATTCCCAGAACATCGGCCAGTTGCTTAATGACCTTTGAGGTGAAGTGTGTCCCTTGATCTGAATCTATACAACTTACTATCTCGTATCGAGGTATGATTTCTTCCAATAGGAACCTCAACACCATTTGGGCTGTAGCCCGGGAGCATGGGAAAGCCTCTACCCAATGGGTTAGCTTATCCACTATAACCAATAAGAATTTACATCTCCCCGCTTTAGGTAGATCAGTAAAATCTACCCGAATCCTTTCAAAAGGCCGGTATGCCACCGGGTGGCTTCCCAATGCCACCTGCCAGGTCTTTGCCTGATTAACTTTTTGACAGATCAGACACCCCTGTACCTCTTGCTTTGCCAATTCATAGATTCCTTTACACCCAAAGAACTTCAAGAATTGTTCTGCGAGTGCCTGGGCCCCCCAGTGTGTCTATTGGGGCAACCTCCCCAGAATTTTTCTGGTATAATCCTTGGACAGTAATTCCCTCCCGTCTGGTAATAGCCACTTACCTTCTTCCAGCCAACCCCCGATCTTCTGGTATCCTTCAATCTCCCTCTGAGAAGGATGGGGGGGGGGGGTGTATTCTCGGACTTCCCCTTCCCCAATCTCCAGAGTGCTTACCTTTAGTAGAGCTGCGCTTTTTGCCTTCTTGTCTGCTAGGTTATTTCCTCGGGTTCTAAACTGTATTCCAGTCTGGTGTCCTTTCACGTGGACTATGGCAATTGCCTCCACCCTCTAACGGCCTCTAAGATTTTCCTGATTATTTCCTCATGCACCAGCCCTCGCCCACATGTATTAAGCAGTCCCCTTTCCTCCCAAATTTTCCCAAAGTTGTGTACTATTCCAAATGCATATTTCAAATCTGTGAAGATTGTTCCCCTTTTCCCTTTTAGTTTCTGTAAAGCCCTATATACTGCATAGAGCTCGCAAGCTTGGGCTGACCAGCTGGCACTCAGGGGTCCTGATTCTACTACCTCCCCAGTTTTCCCATTTATTACAGCATACCCAGATTTCCTTTTCCCATCCACAACCCTTGTTGACCTGTCCACAAACCATTTTCCCCCATCTTCTAGTTCTTCCTCTTCTAAGTCAGGTCTGATTTTGGTTTGTAATTCCACTACCTCAGCACAATTATGAGAAGGAACTCCTGTGACTTCCCCAAACATGAACTGGGCAGGATTTTGTGCCAAAGTATTCTGTAGCTCTAAATCATGAGAGTGAATTAGGATGGCTTCATATTTCAGGAGCCTAGCATCTGTCAGCGACTTATCCGCCTTCTGCTCTAAAATACTCCTTACATTGTGGGGAGTGTAGACTACTAATGAGGCCCCGAAGGTTACTTTCTTGGCCTCTTCTACTAAGATTGCCACTGCCACAATTGCTTGCAGGCAAGTGGGCCACCCCCTGCTCACAGGGTCCAGAAGTTTTGATACAAACCCAACCAGCTTTTTGGCCCCCACCCAGGTTAAAACAGGCAATGGATCAGCCTATGTTTCTAACAAACTGCAAGAGTTTTTCAAAATCTGGGATATCAAACATACCACAGGTATTCCACATTCTTCCACAGGCCAATCTATTGTAGAAAGAGCACACAGATCACTGAAAATGATCCTTGAAAGGCAAAAGGGAGGGACAGAAGTGCTATCTACTGTAGAGAGGCTAAACAAAGCTATATATGTTTTTAATTTTTTAAATAATTCTTTTATGGAGCAGGTACCACCGATTTTCAGACATTTCAGCAATACCAGTCAAGCAAAGCTCAAGGAAAGGCCACCAGTCTTCATAAAGGATCCAGAGACAGCACAATTTTCAGGACCCCATCCTCTTGTGACTTGGGGGAGGGGGTTTGCATGCATTTCTACAGATGCAGGTCTTTGATGGATTCCTGTAAAGAATGTCAAGCCACAGGTACAGCCGATCCAAGCGCAGCAGGAGATGCCAGAAAAAGAACACGCAGGCAACTGAGTGACAGCTAGAATGCAAAGACTGTGTTTCCTAAGTTTGCACTAGTTAAAATTGTTTTAAAAAATAGTTTGCACTGAAAAAGTTCTGTAAGTTATTACTGTTGTGTTAAAAAGTTATTAACTTACCTCTAAATCATATGGTAAAAATGTTTTAAAGTTCTATATGTTTAAATCATATATAGTCAGAAACTTGAGGCTTGCCTGGGAAAACACTTCACCAAAGTTAAGATAGAAGAATAACTCACAAGCAATAAAAATTATAATAAATTTTAAAAATTATTAACATAACTACAAATTGTCAACAAAGGTGAGATTTTTCAGATTATGTTCCTTTCTCCTCTTTCCTTTTTAGATGTATAAAAAGGGTGAGATGTAGCAATGTGCCCCCTGTTGACAGAGTAAACAAGTTACCCCTTGTCTCCTTAAAAAGGAAAAAAGCCCAGAAGTTTCTCTCCTCAATTTGGTTAAAAGACACCTCATAGGACCTTGGGGACTTCACCTCAAACTTAAGGATAGCTAATTGGACAGGAGCCAAAAGTCCCGCCTGAGCAATTCACTAGGAAAAGAAGAGAATAAAAGAGTTAATAGATTTTGTGAAGTGTTTTAGCAGGAGCAAGAACGTCTTGCCCTGGCTCGGTTTTTCTCTGTAAAGAGCTTTTTTATTTTGCCTTTTATTAAAACTTTTTGTTTCTAACACTGTCACAGGAGCCATCCTGCTTCTTTATGCCACCTGAGGTAGCTGAGCTATCAAGGGTATAATGCTTATCTCTGAGAGCTTATAAGACCTGGCTTGAAGAGAAAAAGCATTACCTCTGGTTCTACAAATTGCAGTTTCCCTTTTGATACCCTTAATCCTTTTACCTCACAGAAAATTCAAAAGTTTTATAATAGCATCTCCAACTTCAGCTTCCCTGGATAATAAAAGATAGTTCACCTTGGGCTTCTTTACTGGGAGAGTAGGGGTATTATGAGGAGACACACAGGGTTCTAATGTCTAATCTTTTATTAGTCCTTCTATTACTGGCTTCAAACTTTCCCGTCCTTTTAAGGATAGAGGACACATATGGGACAATCTTCTCCCGCAACTGTGACCCTTAAAGGGTCTATATCTAATCCTCCCCTATTTCCTTCCCCAGCCCAGATTTCCTTGGTTTTTTTTTGGGTTTTTTTTTTTTTGTTTTGTTTTTTGTTTTTTTTTCTTTTCCATCTTCCTGGCCAAGTTTTAAAACTCTAGCTGTCATTTTCCTTTGTTCTGGTATAACCCCTATTTCCAGTTTTACCTGTAAGTTTCCTCTTAATAAGTTGCTACCTACCCCAGGGACCAATAAGACATCCTCCATCTAAATTCTAGTTTCTCCCTCAATTACCACATCTTTAATGACAGGAACTGTGAAACTCTCTCCTTTTGCCCCTATTACCTTTACAGTATCTTTGCTCACACTATATAACCCTTTGGAATATTTAATAGGCAGGTTCTTTCTGATCCTATGTCTACCACAAATTCTAATTCTTCTTCTTGGAGACCCACTTTTAAAGTTATCACCGGCTCCAGATGGTATTTGTCCCCTAAAATATACAGCTTATGACTTCTCTATTCCTCTTCTGAGCCCATCTCTCGGAAGATTTTCAGATCTTTTACCTGATTAGTACAATTTCTCTTATAATGTCCTAAGTCTGTCTAACTATTCAGTTGGAGTTTCTTCTTTCTCTCTTAAAAGCTGTCCCTAAAAAGCCTAAAAAGCCTTTTTTTTTTTTTTTTTTTGCATTTCACCTTCCCGATGCCGTATCTTTTATTCCCTTGATTATCAAATTACGATAATTATTCTTATGTTTCCTCCTGTGATAAGTTAGAAAGGACTCTTTGTTCATCAAGACAGAAAGGAGAAGCCTTGTGTAGATAACAGAAAACCAAAGGAGAAGCCTTGTGTAGATAACAGAAAATCAAAGGAGAAGCCTTGTGTAGATAACAGAAAACCGCCAGACAGAAACTAGCTAGTATGTTGATTACTTAAGCTGATTGTGTAACTAGAACTTAGGCGCATATAACATATCACCTTATATGGAAAAGACCATTACAGGGCCGTGGACTTTCACCAAGGAAGAAGAGAGGAGCCTTCCTCAAACGACCACCAGAGAGTAGAAGACGACCCCCTAGCAACAGAGGGCGCAAGCGCAGAGAACACCCAGAGATACTGCGGACACGGAAGAAAGAAGTATAAAAAGACTGTGGGAAGGGGGCAACAGTGTGAGCCGTTTGCGGAGCGGGGACTCCCCGGCTGCACCCAGCGCTGTTTGCTTGCCATCGCTTGCTGTAATCAATAAATTTCTGATTGACTCTTGAAAGGCTGAACAAATTATTTGCCTCTATTTATAACAGAGAGAGTTCATTTTCTTAGCCTTCTGATCTGGAGTTCTCTGTTCCCGTCCTGCTCAACAGCATCAGTTATGCAATCGCAAATAAATTTAGTTATTAATTATTAATTCAGATTGGCTTGTCTCTCTTTACAACACTCCCTTCCTCCTGTTCCCAGCCCTTTTCTTTCCCCCCTTTTTTCTTGCGTTGTCTCGGTGGTTTCTGATACTTTAAAGATTTTTATTCTCCCAAAATCTCCCGTCCAGCATATGGCATATTCTTTCTTCTGGATTGAAAGGTTCTTTTGCATTTATAAATAAATTTTAGAGCCTAACAAATCTAACTTCTACTTGGATACTTTGAAATGGTCAGAGAACTAACTCACGACCTCCTAATGTTGTTTTTCTCATCACCTTTTTATTTATCCTTTGGCAAGTTATACATCTTTCAGTCACTTGCCTTGCTACTCCAAAAAAAATCCCAATGCATCCATAGCTCCTTTCTTGTGTGTTACATATTCCAGTGCTCTTTTTAGAGCATATAATTCACAAGTTTAAGTTTACCAGTTTAAAGTTAATTTCCCTTTTTCAATAGTTTGCATGTTTTTTCCCATCAACTACTGCATACCCTATATTTTCTCTTGGTACAGGGATTTGTATCTCTGTTTGCTAAAATAACCCCCCAAAGGGCTACCTTGGGGTATCTCTGCTGGTACCCTTTTACTCCCCTTTTCTTCTTTTTTTTTTCTGGTTTTCTATCCCATTTTTCCAAATCTTATCTATGCGTCCCCTGCCTCTATTTCCCACTTGCTCTAACAACCTGAATATCACCTTCTTTCAACTACCCACACAAAAAATCATTTTTCTCACAATACTATTCAACACAATACACCTCCCTCCAAGGAGATAAAGTAAAGCTCAAAATAAACATTCTACATTACATATACTTCCATTCTTCTACATTTACTCACCTTTATTTCTCACTCACTCACACACACATTCACACCCTCAGGCCTGTTCATTCATACTTCTTGACTTCTGCCTGGTCGAGTTTTTTTTTTGTATCTCGCCCACCTGGACTGTGTAAGGTTTTAAACAGACAGGCATGGGCATGGGGAGCCTGGGGGCATACATCACAAACCTGGCGTTCCCCAGGTGCATTTTAACCCCCAGAACCTTAAGTACTGACACCCCTAAGTTTCCCACTGACTTAGGTTCAGCACTTCATACATTTCCGTTTATTTTTTTGCACAGAGGAAGGAAATGTTAGCAAACCTCTTAGACTTACACAAAGGGATTTCTGTTGCCAGAGAATCACGGATCCGTGTAGGCCCCCACCCTGACCCCTTCCACCTCCCCGAGGTTTGGCTATCCCTCTTCCCTAGAGATAGCCTCAGAGTCAGGGGTTCGGACCTCCACACCTTGCCTGATCTGGACTCCCCACCACCTCCCCCACCCCGGGGAATGGGTTAGACGACTACTTTGCGCAGCTGCAGTGCTAAAAGGTCCTACAATACTGTGCCATCCTTGATTTGGGGTCAGCCTCTCTGGGCTTCAGTACCACCAGGCCTCCAGGAAGTGCCCTGAATTTGGTTGCCTTTGGTGCCAGTTCACCTGTGAGGCTGTCTGCAAGCGACTCACACTTTGTAGTCACAGCTTCCCCCTCACGCCTGGGGGAACAAGGCTTGTTTTGTGGGTTTTGCCTCAGCCCTCACCCGCAGGGGAAACAATGGCTTGTTGGTGCGGGACCCACCTTCACACACACAACAAGACAACAAGGTACCTTTTACTTTCACCTATTACACTTTTAGGTGTTACTGGCCAGTCCCGGTGCTCTTGGATATCCCTCAATCCAGCTGTGTTGTCCAACCCTGGATGCACTTGGGCATATCCTCAACCCAGCAGAATTTTGCTCAACCCTGTATGCTCTTGGAATGTTAATCCCTCAACCCAGCAGGTTTGAATCCTGGATGCTCTTGGGCACTCTTATCCCTCAATCCAGCAGAATTTTTAGGGGCCCCTTCCACACTATTTCATCTTTTTTTTTTTTTTCTTTTTTATATATATTTTTTTTCAGTGGGTTATGCCAGGAAAACCCTCGGCTTCTTCTCTCCACGGGGTTCCACTTCTTCCCTAAGACCCGGTCCCGGTTTCCTAGGGGGGAAATTCTCTCACTCTTTTTTTTTTTTTTTTTTAATCACTCGCTTTGCCTCTTTACTGTCCACTTTTCTCGCAAAAAGACGAAACTGCAGCATGGGAGACTACCTCCATCACTTGGCATCTCGGCGATAACCAGCCCGCCTCTCATTCACACACATTCATCCCCCCCCTTAACCACCCCGTCCAAAAAAAATACTTACCTATTCTTTGTCCTTGGGTCTTTGTTCTTTGTGTACACTTTAGTCTTAGGGGCTAATTACCATGTCTTTAGGGAATCCTTTCCCTTTTCTTTGTTTTATTGTCTCCTTTTGTCCATCTGATCGTAACCTACCTCTCTCGTCTCTCGTCTCTCGGTTGCACTAGGGGAACAGAGCGAGGCTGCCTAACAGGGCAGGACGCGTCTTCCTCACCCTGACTCTCCTAAGGCATCAGCAGTGAGGTGTTAGAAACCATCCTCTGCTACTATAATTGTGAAAAACCCTAATCACTTGTTTTTTAAAATCTTAAAAGTTTATTAGTAATAAAATAATTATAAAAATAGTAATACAATTAGAGTAATAAAAATTTGGACAATGAGGATTAGGACACTACAAGACAATAAAAAGTAAATAATTATGGATGTCCATATGTTTTTGGGCACTAAGCTGCCAAAAACATGCCTTGTGAACAAAGGAATAACCCTTAAGAGCAATAGCCTGTTGCGTATTCATATATCTCATACATGATGCATAAATTCCCTGCAAATTAAGAATTTTTTCTGTTTTTTATCAACTTCTTCCCCTTAATCCCGGTGATTCCATAAAGACGGAGAGAAGGTGGAAGAATGTTTGTCTTTTCTGATAAGGAGGCTGTAACTCTTTATGTGCACTGTCACTGTTATCTCTGAAATGAACAGGGCTAATGCCTTTATTAATGTTCAGCTCTTTATTAAAAAGATCAGCTGGGCAGGGGGCTCGACGCAGAGCTCGCCCCCGCGGTCGTAGCTTTCCCAGGCAGCCGAAAGGAAGGAGGCATGCAGAGTCGGTCACTGGAGTCCCGAGCAGCAGTTGTCCTTTCTCCTTTCCTTGTGGCACACTGGTGGCCCGAGGATGAGGAGGCGTGGCGTGCAGAGTCTGTTGCCCAAGTCCAGAACAACAGCTGTCCCCGCTCCTTCCGTGGTGGCAGCACCAGGGCTCTCTGTCTCTATCTCCCGGCTTCTCAGAGCCTAATATAGTCTGTTCTTTCTTAGGTGATAGAGACAGTTAAAAGCCAGTCAGGGGATGTGTTTCCCTCTTCCTCAGCTAGGGCATTTGTCTAGACTCCTCTATTGTGTTCAGTTTTTGATTTATATTCATTTTTATCTCCTAAAATACTCCCATGATCCTAAGGGGTTTTTATTTGCATGTTAGTCCCAGAATGGCAGCGTGGAGGGGTGGGAGGCCAGGTAGTTTAGAGAAAACCAACAGAGCAATTAGCTAATTAGCATTTCAATATCGGTACATAGCTAGAGTTAGTAGTTTTCTTTTAGTGTTGCCATGGGAACTAGGAAAGCCCTGCCCGCGTCTCTGGGGAACACCTGGAAACTGTTCATAACATCTCTGTGCAGAGTTTCTTGATAATCTTATCCCTTTTCTTGAGCTAGTAAAAAAAATCTTACATTGCAGAGTTTCTATTTTATCATTATGTTATGACCTAAAACTATAATTAACACACTACTTAAGAGAATTAATACAGCATAACTTTCTAACATTACACATATTAATTGTAATATTTGCGAAAAGCCAATCATAAAAGATGCATTTTTCACAATGGCCAAAAGCCTTGAAGGACAGCCAGACGCCAAAAGACCCTGCACAAGGAGCGGGTTCATCCAGAGGACATCGTCAGGATGACTACTTACTTCATCCAGACTACCAGAAGATAGTGCGCAAGCACAGAGCAATGAAAGGCTGATTAACATATGAAGTGAGAGTAGGCGGGGATAGGTAATGAATATGTATAGGTGATGTTGAGACTTTTGTAAATATGTATGATCTTAAGTGTATATAAACAGAGCGTCTGCTCTGTTTGGTGCATATATTTGTGGTGGAGCGATCCCCCCCATGTGCCCAGCACTGAATAAACATACCTACTTCACAAACCCGCTGGTTGTGGAGTCTCTATTTGAAACAGAGATTTTTAGAGTTAGGTTAACAAAATGAATTAAGCATTTATAATTTAGCTTGTAGAGTTATGTGTTGAATTTTCAACCTTTTACTTAAGAAACCTCTGCCTAGTACAAAGGGCATAGGAAAATGCAAATTTCTGAAGCTTCTTGCATAAAGAACAATACCAGAAGAAGCAAAGAACCCAGATAAAGAAGCTCCTCTGTCTCCAAGCCTATCAAGACTGACAGACGTACTCAGATAAGCACCAAAGGACCAAAAGCGCACGCGCAGAGAGGAAAAGTTCAAAAGTTCAATCATGAGGAAGACCACAATCTTCAGCCTCAGGACCATTGAGAGACCCCCGTACGACCACCACAGCAAACCACGCATGCCCAGAAGGGTGTGGACTTACTTAGCATGAGAAGCGAGGACAGGCGGGGCAAGGGGTTGAATATGCATGAAAAAGTTGTGCAATGTATTGCATATGGAACGTCTTTAAGAATAAAAGTGTGGGTCAGACTGAGGCTCGGGGCACAAGTTTTGGAGAGCTATCTCACTTGTGCCAGGCGCTGACATACATACCCACTTCATAACTACCCCAGGTTATGGAGTCTATTTATTTATTCCGCGTATCGTTTCATATTCTGCGTGTCACTGTTTGGAGGGGACCCACACCCCTGTGCTTTTGTTTGTTTTGTTGTGAAAAGCCAGAGTTGGCAGGTTTCAGTCCTGAAGCCAATTCTGCAAGTCCTATCTTGTCGAGAATCCCCCACCAGTCTGTGGTTTGTTGTGGAGAACTAGAATTGGCAAGTTCTAATCCTGAGGCCAATTCTGCAGCTGCTGCCTTGTGGAGATGGTGTTGTTCCTATGCAGGACTAGGTATTTATCATGCAGCTTCCTCTGTGGGGGCTATAGGAAAACTTTAAGGGTAAATATTTTTTTATCCTTACTTGGTTAATTTGTTAGTCTCCTCCCTACCCCTGGGGTGGACTTGATGCAAAAAAATTGGGATAGGGAGCAATTGGTTAGTAAAAAAACCTGATTGGTTATTAAGAAAGGCTTTAGTCAGTGGCATTACTTGGCACCAAACTCGAACTCAATCATGTCCAAATGGAAAATCACTGGAACAAATGGAGCAAACTGATAAGCAAATTGCTCTAGGGCAAAAAGCAGAAGCTTGCTAAAATCCTGAAATAGAGGTGTAAGAGCCCGTCTGAAGCCCCTCATTTTCCATTCTGCCTTCCGATTGCCACGAGAAAGAATCCCTTCCCCCACTGCAGTTCCGGCTTAGAACAGGACACAGCGCAGGTGGAACCACTGAACTGTCATGCTAGCTGTTCCGAACAAGGCCTGGCAAGAACTTGGCAAGGAGTTGGCAAAGACCTGACATGGACCCAGCACGGGACAGCCTGATGCGCGGCCTGCTTCTAATCTCCATTCTTAAGCCGAATGAACTTTTGGGGTGACTCCCGTGGTCCTTCATTGAAGACTCCTCATCTGCCTCGTTACCACTGTGACAAACAAAGAATGAGAACCCTCCTCCCAAGGACTGAGACTGAGACCCCTACTACAGGGAGTAGGGGAAATTGGTGGTCTGACCACTAATGACATGACCTGTTTCCCTTCAGTAATTTTAATGGACTTATTCTTCATTGTATTCGTCTTGCTTTGGTGGTTTCTGTGGACTCCCCTGTTCCCGCGTGGCAATTACAATGGACTTTCATTGTTACACTTGTTCCCCCCTCTTTCCTCTGTGGACTATAACTGGACCCCCGAGTTGACCAGAACTTCGGAGACTCCCCCGACACGACAGACGGATCCCCATCGTCCGGACCACTGAGGATCTCACCTGTGTTGGTAGCTATTCCCATACCCCTCTTCTCTCTCTCTCTCTCCTTCTATCTCCTTTCTAATCCCCCACTATCGCATTTACTGTTTTGGCCCCTAATAAAGGTGCATTTGTTATGATTAACTGACAGTCCCTTGTTGTTTGCCTTTTTTGCACTTTTGGGATCAGTGAAAAGAACCATCACGACACCCCGCAATAAGCGGATCGTGACAAGAGGCAACTCAAATGCCCAATTCACAGCCTGGAAGTCTTACAAAACGTTTTAAAAGCAGTGTCACTGAAGCATGGACAGATGACTCTTCAACTAATTAAAGATGAAAAGTGGTATGTTTATTACAGTGCTGGGCACAAGCTGAATTATTTCCAAAGGCATGTGCAAAAAGTCATAAGCTCCTGCTCTCTATTTATCCAGAGAAGTTTTACCATATTCAGGTGGTTTCCAGGACGGTTTCTATGATGCTTATTATATAAACATTAGTTCTCGCCTAGTATTATAATTAGTTGAATATCCATTACGGCTGCGCAATTGTACGCTTTAATTGGGTCGGTGGGCTCTGGAGAGGAAGTATAGACGTCTTCCACATGGTAAACTCTTCACCCATGTCAAGTTGGCTTGGCTCCTTGACTTGCTGGTCACAGTCCAAACCTCTTCTCATTCTTAGAACCTAGTGGTATGTATGCACTCTTACAATACTTCATCTATCACCTGTCATTCCCAACTTTGTTTCAGTTATCCCCTCCTGGTATCACAGTATATATTCCTTGCTAACTACATTTCTAAGTTAACCTCTTGACTCATCACTACCTCCACTGAACAATCTATTGGAGGAAACCCCACTGAAAACCTGTGGGAAAAAACAAAAGTGGTGCAATAAGCACTTCATAGAATAAAAACTAAAACTCCACCTGAATAAGTTAATGCAATTAACTGTTTCACTCAGGCATATTTTTCTGGGGAAGTTTGTTTATTTTCTCTTTTCTAGGAATGTCAAACATCCCTGCATCAAAGATAAGGAAGACAGTTTTAGAGCAGAGAAACTGCAAGCAGCAAAATCACACCTAAATGTGATAACCATTTCTTCACATGGACTCTTGTCACTTTGTGTTAGCCACAAGAAGTTTTTACTTCTTTTTAATAATTGGTCTAGTCAGCCAAGTTTTCACTTTTCTTTTATAAGAACCTACCAACCCATGACATGGAGCTGCATGAAAACCAATGAAATTTTAAGTGCCAACATAAGTGTTTGCATTGTCAGTTTGTTACTTTTTGTAATTTGTTTGTGTTTTCACTGCAAGTGACTTGGTGGGACATCAAATATTAGTTAAAGCATTCTACATGATTTTGATTTTTGTTTAACTTTTGTCTTTTTAGTGAAAAATTGTGTGGTTAAAGGTCTTATGGATGTATCATTTGTCTCAACTAATTTTATCCTGAGAGATGTTATAAGAATTTATACATATTTGAAATCATACAAATAAGTACTAACTTTCCCAGTTCCACTTCAGAAGGCTTCAAAATTTTTACATTTTGGCTATTTTTTTTTAATTTACTAATTAGTGAATTAAAGAATCTTAACAAAATACAAGCAAATGGTACATGAGAAATTACTGAATCCCCCTTCCTAAACCAGGGGGGGTAGCCATGGACTTCAAATAGGACGAGTAAAATACAGAAAAGCCTTCTACCAGCTCTCAAACTAATTTACTGTTGAATTTCATGCCATATGTCTTAAGAGAGCATTTGAATTTTGCCTCACTTCTCCTATTTATGCTAATCAGTGCAGTGACTATAGCACATTCCGCAATACACATGCTTCTCAGTTGTGGATGCAGAATGTAATGAAGGCAATTTACTCACTAAAGTTCAAAAGAAAAAGCTACTTGGGATAATTGAATTAAGTTTGAAAGGGAATTAATTTCATTTTTAATCCCACCAATAATAAAGCCACCGTTTCTGGTTTGTGTCAAGATTAAATTACAACAGTGCTATAATCTGTCTCCCAGAAAACAGAGCATAGCCCTGATGTAAGGATATGTTTACATGAGAGCATTTTGCATGAAAATGTTTTGTGTGTTAATTTTGTATGTCATTATTTTTGCTGTTTCTATCTTTTCTCCTATTATCTTTCCTCATTACCTCCGTAGACAAGAGACAATGTTTGAGGCATGGGGTGGAGACTGAAATAGTTCATGCTTCAAACACTGATATAAAAGAGTTTTGCCCATTGTAAGAAAAACGGTATAAAGAAGCTGTAACCAAAGAAGCCTCACTGAAGATACATGACTGGGACTTTGGGCTACAGGAAGCCCAGTTAACACAGACACTGCCTTTGGATTTTGGTATTCATAACATCCAACCATGAAATTGGATCCTAGTTAAGGAGTAGAAAGAAGCACCACTGGTGGTGAAGTGGCATGGACCTTTCCAAGTGTCACTAAGCACAGAAATATCCGTCAAGACAGCTGAGTATGGGGGACCCATCATACTTGGGTCAAGGTCTCTAAGGCCCTGGAGATTTGGACATCTCAGGTGGAGGAGAAGGATGGGAGGCCACAACTGACACTCCGCAGGAGTGGACCAGAGCAGTAGCCAGTGTGTCGAGACATCGGGGTGTTGTAGTATCCCATGAATTCCCTCCCCTCCCAGCCAATTCCCAAGGGCATTGCACCATAGAGTTCTTTCCTCCTGGGGAAAAAGACAGACTCCTCCATGGACTTCTGTCTCACGAATCCCTGGTTTCTCCTTTCCCTGTTCCCTCATTGGTTGGATACCCCTGGTGGCTGCACCCTCTCCCCTGGAGACCAATCCCCTTTGCCATGCCCTTAGCTCCACCTCCCCACCCCTTCCCCTTTTTAAGCTGCCTACACCATGTGGTTGCTCTGTCTTTCTTCCCGGGTTCCCTTCAGCTACTACATGAGATATTTCGCTGAAATAAAACTTTGCAAAAAGGAGCCTTCTAGCCTCTTTTGCTGAGCCAGCTGTGGTGAGTGTTGTGTGTGGATCTGACTGCATTGCCTGAATGTTAACCCAACCTGCTTTTCTACAGGAGAGGCTTGTTGGGAACAGATAATAGGCAGCAGCACCCACCTTCTAACTCCTGCATTTTTATTGGGGGAAGCCTCATGTGCCTACCCACAGACTGTCTGCTGAAATAGTCTGTATGGGCATCCCTCCTTTCAGATCTCCTTGCTGTCATTGTTTTCTTTATGTTAAGTTATTTCCGTGCCTTCACTCACCACAGGTGGTGGGGAAGACAACTGTGACAATTAGATTAGGAGATTAGATTACACCATTAGAATGTTTTTTCTTAATAATCTTACCTTTACATTGTCAGTTAGGTTTGAGCAGGAGGTAGGAGAATAGTTTTTTTTAATCCTAGGAGAAGAAGTAGCAAAAACTTTTAACTTTAGCAATTGTTGGGTCTGCAGAGGGCCAGGAGGATAGTTTGAATGGCCATGGGTGGCCATCCCAGTTAAACCTAAATGGTGGATCAGCACCCTGAGTGATGTCCATAACAGAACAGGATTTTGGGGTGAGGAAGTCCATGGCGACTTCATTTTTCTGAAAGAGGCATTTATTGTCTAAATAGAACAGGAGGTGTATACGTGGGAAAAAGTGTTTGTGACTGGACTTTATCTTTGGATTTAAATATAAGCAGAAGAAAGGGGAATGTGTGGAAAATTAAGTTACTCAAACTGCTGTTTGCAAATAGATGACAATGGAAAAATGTTGAAACAAATAACAAAGGGAATAAGAAAGTTAGCTCATGTACCAGTCCAAATGCGGAAAGGATGGCAAGGGGACATGTTTTTGTGGTTACCTGGTGGACTATAGGTTAAACAAATGCTTTTTTCCCTCTTATGTGCAGCAGCAACTCTAATCTCTTTACCATACATGATCCATTGCTAAGTGCAACTTATTCAGCATGTGATAAAGGGATGCAGGTAATAGCCATGCCTACTGATCCAGAGATGGCTACAAAAGGACAGAAAACGATGTTGCTGCAAATAATTGCAAAACCAAAAAAAGACCCAGGAGCAGAAAATTAAGTCAATGATAACTAAAGTTTGTAAAGAGAATTATTTAGAAAATAAAAGAAGAAGGATTGAAAGTAATAAGAGTGATTTGTCTTTACAAAGAAACTGTGGATCTGCTGGTAAATAAAGCTAAATACAGAGAGATAAAATAAACAATGAGAATGATTCCACTAATTGATGAAAGGAGTGAGAGGGATTTGCCTTTACAAACAAACTGTAGGTCTGCTGATAAATAAAGTTAGATACTGAGAGATGAAAGAAACAGTGGGAAAAATAATAAATTCCGTAGGAATTCCACTGATTGACACAAGGAAAAGAAAAAGGGGGAGTATATATTAGAAGGAGGTCTTAGGTATTAGGCATTTTGGGAAGTCTGTACCTCTCAAGTAACTCAGCCAATGGAGAAAGAGAGAAGGAAATGTGGCTGGGAAATTAGGATTAAAAGGAGGCTGCATCCTCTAAAAATTTGAGAGACCCCAGGGGAAATGCCCCATGTCCTCTCCCTTTATTTGAATAAAGTTACAGGACTCCTCTGTCTCCTTTTTGGACATAAACCTCTGGTGTTTGTGGATTAATTTTCCTGACATCTTTTCCCATGCATTTTCCTCAGTAAAATCTGAGTCACAACATTCCTGATTTTCAGGCTATTTCTTCATAAAGCTGCAAGGAAAATGATGCCTATAACATGTAGAAGGATTTGACTACCTATAACCAGCTGCTATAGATACTGTAATCTTCTCTTAAAAAGACTGCATACAAATGAAGCACAAAGGGATAAATGCTTACAAGATGGGTACATTGCTCAGCGATAAGAGCAGGTGACAGTTTATGTTAAACATTGGGCTGTAGCCACATGCCATGGAAGGAATAATTGAGGTTTTTAAATGGCCATGGTTATATTTTTGCTCATGAGTTTGTACCTCTCGAAGTATAGCTTCATAATTGCCATAATTATAAGGCTTATGACTGAAGTTATCTTGCTCCCTTAAGACATTCTCCAAATTGATATCTCTGGTTCCCACACACTAAAAAGGTAATTTGCAGTAGTTTCCATACTAAAAAATCAACTCAAACAGCCAAAGCAAAGAAATACAAGTTACACCATTCAGCTCCATATATACTCATTGGTTTCCTTTCCCAACTTCTGTCCTGTCTTTCCCATCATCCATAGATGAACTATTGAATTCCCTCCACCTTGAAAAATCAATATACATTGGTTGTAGTATTAAGTTTTGGTGATTAGAATCACAGAATATTCTGAATTGTAAGGGACCCACAAGGTTCATCGAGTCCAACAACTGAGTGGCCCATATGGGGATTGTACCTGTGACCTTGGTTTTAATTAACACCATGCTCTAACCAACTGAGCTAATCTCAGGGTCAGTTTAGCACAGTTAGTGTAGCTTGCATATGTTATAAATGAATAATGTGATGGTTGGCTTTCACAATTAAGAGATAGATATTATGTTTATGCTAAGAGAAGTTTCGTTGATGTATAGTAATGTTATTGTAATACGTCCTCCCATAGTCTTCTTTCCCCTCCCCCTTGTATAGCCTTGTTATTACTAAGAGGCATGACATGACAACACCAGACCTCCAAATTGATAATGATTTTAAAGAGTTAAGAATTTAGCTGAGGGTTAGAACCAATTCATATTGAAGTTAGATACCTCAACGATGGGTTAATGATTATTAGATGCTTAAGCTAAAGCTAATTGTAATATTATGAGCTCATTTGTAGAAATTCCTGGAAAAGTGGGTTCCGCTGCCCGGACTGTTCATTCAGCAGCAGAGAAGGGCCCCTGACTACTAAAACTCCAGACAAAATGGTATGTTTAAAAATTGAAACAATTTTAAATAGTGACCTGTAAGGCGTATGCGTGGTCAGGAAAGGCTGTTTGGTAAGTCATGGGAGAAGTTCCACATGCAACTTGTGCCTCTGTAGTGTGCTTGCAAGCTAAAGTTGCAATTGAAATCTAGTTAATCTGGTTGCCAGCAGAAAGAGTTGTTGAACTGTTGTACCTAGCTTGGGCTTTTGTTGCTGGCAGAAAGGGATTTTGCCATTTGTTTTGCCGTAGAGGGCTCAGTTTGCTAGCAATTTGGGGCTATCAGTCATAAGGGCAAATCCTGGTCTGAAGTTGTTATAACTGAGTTTATGTGTGTGGAAAGAAATACCCCTTTCCCAGTGAATTTGTGTGTGTGGAAAGAGATACCCCCCTTTCCCGGTGAGTTTATGTGTGTGGAAAAAATACTCCTTTCCCAGTAAGTTTGTGTGTGTGGAAAGAGATACCCCTTTCCTGGTGAGTTTGTGTGTGTGAACTTTCTAGTTGCGGGGAACTGTATTCCCTGTGACACTTAGTATTTGACTATAACCAGTCTTTCGTAATGCTTTGTGTTCGAATATTAACCAATCCTTTGCCTGTGGGACCTGGAGGCAAGGGTCGAATGCTGTAACACTGTACCTTTGTGGTGCCTCTCCTTGTGGAGCTTGCAAAGTTGTAACTTGGGATTCATCTGGTGTGGTGTGAGATTTTGCTGGTTATTGTGTAAAAATTGTAATTGTAACAAACTGGTAATTTTTGTCTTATGTTAACTGTGTTGTTAAGCTGTACAATAAGCTTGAGCCTAAGTTGAAAGGGTTAAGCAACCCTTTTAGAAGGGTTTTAACTTGAACCGGCGTTTGTGGGCTGTTAGAGCTGTAATAGAGACAGCTTGTTATAAGTTGATTCCTGAGATTTGAGGTACAGGGGAGTTGTGTGGTTTTTCCCCCACACTGTGCTAATTTGATTCTCGGGACTGTATAGTTGTATTTGTGGAGAATTTAAGATTTTGTTTGCAACAAGTGCAGCATTTTATGTGGAAAAGACTACAGTGTGGTGATTTATGTATGTTTAAAACAAATTAAAAGAATTCCAGGAATTTCCCCCCCCCCATCCCGTTTGTGTTTGTGGGCATATCAGAGTTTTGCTGTAACAGGGACAGCCTTTTTATTTGTTTCAATCGTGGCTAGACACATCAAAGAGGTCCCTTTACCTCAGTAGTTTAGACTTGATCTTTGGGAATTTGTGCAAGACAATACTATTGTTATTCTGCAAGGCAGCAAAGTAAGTGTACCCTATATCAGTAGAAACAACACTTTAATCAAGCTGATTTTGAACCAGAGATTTTAAAGTTGATGTGTTCGAAGTCATGCTTAGTACTTGAAGATTGGATTGTGCAGGAAAAAAACTAAGAAAGGACTGCAAAATTTTGTAAAACAAAGTTTAGGTAAAGCGAGTAAAAATAAGTAACTGAAGTGTCCTATAAATTAAATTAAAAATCAGAGAAGACTGAATTTAGTAGAGGTTGCTTGTTCAAAGGGCTGTCCTTGTAAACCCTGACTTTGTTTTCGCTGTATTCAGTGTGAAAAGTTGTGGTATAAACAGACATTTAAGTAGAGAAGGCCGAGACAAACAATTTATCATTTTAAAGAAACAAAGGCTACTCAGAGAGCTATAAGGATTTTAGTAGCAATTGGTCGTGAAGAGCAAGGAAATAACAAGTTGTTTGAGAAAAATTGTGTCCTGGCTTGTAAGATAAGCATATATTCTATTTGCCATCTGTCGGAGGTGGGGCAGGTATCTTCTGTTGGGCAGATTTCTTATCTCTTCCAAGAACAATGTCTCCCTCCGGGGAGATATCTTCTGTTAATGGGGCATTGAATGGCTCACTGCATGACTGAGAAAGTTACATCATCCCATTGTGAGATGCTCCACCCAGAGGGAGGAGCCAAGCATCCCTACCTGCATAAAATCAGCATTTTTTGAGACATCAGATCAGCCTCTTCACTGGAATCCCAGAGGAAGACCAGGCCCATTTACTCTATCACCAGACCTTCAGAGAAAACTACACCCTTCTACGGGATCATCGCTTCAGCAGCATTTCATCTGCCACTCCAGGGGGAGCAGCCACCATTTAACTGGACTATCACCAATACCCTGACTCCTCAGGGTGTCAGGTTTCTGACTCTATCAGTAGTTTTATTTGTACTAATTACATTTTTTTTTAATTTAGCTTTTTTGCTCGTAAAGAACTGTTATTCCCATTCCCATATCTTTGCCTGAGAGCCTTTTTATTTTGAAATTGTGGTAATTTGGAGGGAGGGGGTTTACCTTTTCCATTTCACGGGAGGCCCTTGCCTTCCTTCACAGACTCCTGTCTTTTCAAACCAAGACAAATGGAAACAAAAAAATATAATTTTTAGTAGACATGAAGGCAACCTACTCAGTGTTAAATAAAAGCCTTGATGTCTATAACAGATGATTATGTTATGGTAAGGGGAGCAACTGGTCAATCTGAAAAAGCATATTTTTGCAAATTATCAAAATATAAACTTGGAAAACAAATAGGCATTTATAAATTTGTGTAGCAGTTAAAAGCAAAAGATGAGGAGATTATTTTGGAGGTAAAGGAAAATAGTGGGTCAGATATCTCCTGAGGTGTGGGCTTCTAACATACCAGAGAAAGCAAAGAATGCACCTCCAGTGCAAGTTAAGCTTAAAGAAAGGAAACAACCAGTTAGAGTTAAACAATATCCCTTAAAGAAGGAAGACAGAGAAGATATTAGCCCAGTAATTAAAATTTTTTTACAGGTAGGGCTCTAAAAGTGTCAGTCTGAGTTCAATACTCCTGTTTTACCTGTTAAAAAGCCTGATGGATCATACCAAATAGTACAAGATTTAAGAGCTGTTAATAAGATAACTGAGGATTTATATCCAGTGGTTGCCAACCCCTACACTTTATTAACCTGTTTATCACCTAAATTAACCTAATTTACTGTTTTAGATTTGAAGGATGCCTTCTTTTGCCTCCCTCTCCATGAAGCCAGCCAGAAAATTTTTGCCTTCAAATGGGAGAATCCCAAGAGTGGGCATAAGACTCAGCTCACATGGACGGTATTAATAACAGCCCCAGGACATTCAGAGAGCAACCTACAAGAGATCTAGAGTCCTGGGAAGCTCCATCAGGAGGAAGGACAGCTGCTGCAGTATGTAGACGGCCTCCAGATAGTTACCCAAATGCAAGAGGCATGTGTGGACTGGACGGTAAGCCTCATGAACTTTTTGGGTTTACAAAAGTATAGTGTCTCAGAAAAAGGCTCAAGTAGTAAAACAGTCATTTACCTGGGTTATACAGTCAGTGCTGGACAAAGACTCTAAGGCAAAACTACAAGGAAGCAATATGCCAAACCCCAAAATCCCAGGCAATAAAGGACTGTAAGTTTATAATTATGAACTGTTAGTTAAACCCCTGTATGCTCTGATCACGGAGTAAAACAGAGACCTCCAGTGGACAAAAGAAGCTATGCATGCCTTCAACCGGCTAAAGAAGGCCCTCATGTCAGCTCCAGCTTTGGGACTTCTATACGTGAGTAAACCATTTTTTCTGTTTTCTCATGAGAAGCAAGAGATTGCTCTGGGAATACTAGCACAAGACTTAGGCCTGTATCAGAGGGCAGTTACCTACTTTTCCAAGTAATTGGATGTGGCAGCTAAAGGATGGGCGGGGTGTCTCAGAGCTGATGCAGCAGTGGTGCTGAACATCCAAGAAGCACATAAATTCCCCCTGGGCCAGAAAATGACTGTGTTGGTGTCCCACACAGTGTCAGCAGTACTGGAAGTAAAGGGAGGACATTGGCTCTCCCCACAGAGGTTCCTGAAATACCAAGCTATAATGGTAGAGCAAGATAATGTTGAGATTCTGATCACTAACATTGTGAACCCAGCTTCCTTTCTCAGTGGAAATACAGAAGGACCAGTGATCCATGACTGCCTGGAGATGATTGAAGCTACCTACTCCAGTTGCCCGGATCTAAAGGACACTTCTCTTGAGGACACTGAGACCTGGTTTACTGATGGAAGCAGCTACGCCATCAGTAGAAAGAAGCATGCTGGGTATGCAGTTACCACTTGCAGAGAGACTCAAGGTATGCATTTGGAGTTGTGCACACACACAGAGCGATCAAGGCATACCAGAAAGTGAGCTCTAAATTGGAAGAAGAAATGAGCTGGTGGACAGAGAGGCAAAAGAAGCAGCTAAAGGTAAGGTAATTGTTGAAACAGTTGAAACAACCTAAATTCCAGATGAGCAGATTTCTATTGAAGGTAAGCCAAGGTACAATAAAAAAAAAAAAGAAAATAGGCTTATTGAGAAAGAAAACAGAAGTTATAACCAAGAGGTGTGGGCTATTACAGATTAAGAGAAAGGAAGGATTGTGATCCCCTCTTATATACTATAGTCATTAGTGAAAAAGGAACATGAGTAAACACATTAGGGAATAGATGCCTTGTATAATTACTTGAAAGACAGAATCCTAACCAGAAACTTGCAAAGTACAGTAATTCAGGTGACTCACCGATGTAGCCTTTGCCTCCAAACTAATCCCCAAAATATTCCTAAACCAAAGCTTGTGCAAATTAAAAGACAATATGAACCTAGGAAACAATAGCAAATTGATTTTTCAGAACCGCCCAGAAGAGTGGGGGTATCGATACCTATTAGTGTTAATAGATACCTTTTCAGGGTGGCCAAAAACTTCCCCTGCAAAACTACCAAAGTGCAGGAGGTAACCAAAGCATTGTCATAAACCAGTACATAATGTACAGCTTGAGAATTATGTATATGTGAAGTCTTTTACAGAGAAGACTCTAGAACCACAGTGGGAGGGACCATTCCAAGTGCTCCTCACCACCTTTAGTGCAATCAAGATTAAGGAAAAAAGCACCTGAATCCATCATTCCTGAGTGAAAAAGGCTCCTGAGGAACTTTGGAAAAATATACTGGGTGACAACAAACTGAAATTAAAACTTTCTCAGGAAAATAAATATAGTGTGAGTGAAATGATAAGCACAGTATAATAATCCCCCAAAGAATACAAAGACTTGTAGTTGTAATAGATAATCAAGTAGTATCGCGGCTTGGAGTCCCAGGGGTCCGTCTGGCCCCGGGGCAGCAGCCACCGTAGGTGTCCCGGATAGCACTGTGCTGATGAGGCGCAGCCTGTCTGGGCCTCCCGGCTAGCTCTGAGCCGCTGGCAACTTTAGCGAGCACTTGTGGAGTGATTTCAGCTCTAGTGATTTCAGCTCTGTGCTCGCAAAGTGCCTCGGCAGATGCCGGGATGGAGAGAGGTGAAGGCTGTGTGGAGTTCTGCGGAGATGTCTTTATTGGCAGCTTCTGCAAAGGGTTCCAGTGACAGCTCTTCTGTCTGAACAGGGCAAAGGTATGGGTTTATACAGGGTATTGGGAGATGGGGAATTGTCCTATGGCTGAGGTCGAGGAGAATACGACCTATAGCCTTACAGAGAGATAACAGGGGTCTGATGTGCGGAAGAGGGACAGCTCTGGTCCACTCATGACTCTGCATTCCTTATCTTAGGCTAGTGACCGCCATGGAGGCCTTTCAGGGCCTCTGCTACAAAGTAGGCATAGCTTGAAGAGTTGTGGCATTGATGATTATTGCTATAGCCACAACTAATACAGCACCACTAACATATAATGTGACTAGTATATAGAAGTGCCAAGGGAATGCCTATGATTTTGACTCCTGTAAGTCTCTGAGTCAAATGCTAAAAATTACAAATGCAACTGTGTGAGAAAAAAGAAATGTCTGGGGTGTGAATATGTGTTTGTCTGTGGGAGGATGGATTGTGAGAGAAGAGAAATAGTGCTGAAGGCAATCTCGCCCCTGAGGAGTTGCAGCTGTACTAATTACCAAAGAGTAGGAACAGGCCTGCCCTTAATAGGTCACAGCTATGTCCAATAAGGCCTGCCCTTAATAGGGTGCAGCTGTGTCCAATAAGGATGTGTGTTATAAAAGAGTAGATTAGCTGGTTGAGAGGAGAGTTGGAGTCAGTTGGCTGTCTGCTGCAAGGAGTAAGGGTCAGGCAGTCGTGCTAGGGACAGTAAGGGTTAGTATGTGCTGCTAGGGACAGAAAGGGTTAGGCGGTCGTGATAGGGACAGGTAGAAGTCAGCCAGCCATGTGGAAGAAAGAGAAAAGGAGTCAGTATTACGAGGAGCTGACCATGAGAAGTCACAGAGAGAAGGTATGAAAGTTTTACAGTAAGATAATAAACTAACGGTGACAGTCAGTTTCCATCCACCATCGATTGATGCCAAGCACTGACGCCAACATTTGTCCGAGATGGATTTCATGAATCTCATCAATAATCCTAAATACTGGCACAAATGCTTAACTAACTACTCTGAGTTTAGACTCTGGATACAGAACAAAGTATTTGTCGCTTTGAAATGCATCCCATTAACCAGACAACCTTGCTTGTGTATGCAGGACAAGTTTGTGTCTACCTCAGAACAGCATGCCCCACTATAATGGTAGATAAGATCACTGTGAATGAAACTCAACTTGCACATTTGTAATTTGTCAAAATCCAAAGATGTAATTTTTCCTATCAGGCACCTGTTGTATCATACCAACATATAAAGGCGAATTTGATTACTGTCCAAGAAATAGTGCCTGTGCCTATAGGGATGAACTTAGCTTTGGTTACCCAATTGTTAAAACATCATGAATTAAAGAGAATTCTTAAAGAAATTAAAGACGAAGGAGAGAAAACTTTGATTACAATACACCATGACACAGAGACTATATGGAGAGTATTTAAAAGATTAGAAGAAGGCCTGTTGCATCTCGGACCTAAAAAAAAAATAAAAATATCAGGGTTCTGATGTGTGTTAGCAGATTCTGTGTACCCCCCGGGTTTCCCCCTCTGCGGTAGCCAGTTCCTGGGTTGCCTTATCATGCAGGCCTGGCTCCCATACCCCCTGTAGGTTCTTTCCTGCCGTTACCCCTCCCCCGTGGCTGGGGTCGCCCCGGCCCCAGTGCCAGCCCCTGCCACATACCCAGTGGCCCCTCCCCGGGCCACGTCACACCCCCTGCGGCCGCGGGGCCGCCCTGGGCCCCCGGCACCGCCCCTGCCACCTCCCCATTGGCTCCTGCCTTCCACACCACACCCCCGCAGCCCCGGGACCGCCCCGAGCCCCGGTGCCGTCCCCTACTGTGTCCCTATTGTCTTCCCCAGACCACGTGACACCCCCCCTTCCACCCCCGATAAAAGCCCCACGAGGCCAGGGCCGCGTGGCCATATTCCCCAACACAGAAGCTGGGAACACACCAATAAAATGCTCTCAGCTCCTGCCACGGGGTATTTGGTCCTTCCTTCACCCCCTTTATCGAGGTCCCTCGCGCACAGCGGTAGAAGTGGCCGACCCACCTTCCCGGAGCGTGCAGCGCCCGGGAGCAGCGGTGGGGCCGAGATGGGAGGAGCCCCGGTGCCCCGCTGAGCATGCTGGCTGCTCTGGAGCTGGGGAGACAGCAGAACGCCACAAAGGCCCATCCCATCATTGGTGGGATGTGCTTTTTAAGTAGCCTCCAATGGCAACTGACTTGCTCAATACCTTAGTTCATCCAATTATTCTTTTGCTTATCTTAGCTGGAATAAGTTTGATTTTGTCTATTATAGTACTTGTTTAGAATTGGAAACTGTTGCGGCAAGTAGCAGCTTTAACTTCACTATCGAGAGCATGTGGTGTTGCCTTCTGCTGAGAAGGCAGGTGACCTGGTTTCCAGAGACAGCACGGCGACCCAGCCTCCCCCGGGTCACTCGGGCCACCGACATGCACAGACACCAATGTGGTGGATGGTCAAATGGCGTTTATTACCTTATCTCGTGAGGTTAAATAGTCAAGGGGGCTTTACTACGTCAAAGGGGAACGGTGGGTCCGGCTAGGGTTAGTAAGGAGTGGAAAACTACTGGAGTTAGGAGGGGCTGCATGCCTCAGGTGTGACTGATTACATATCGCAGGATGAGGGGGGAAGGGTCTTGCTTTCCGTTACATCCCGAAATCTTCCGTTCGCCTGTCCCTATCTACCACATCTCCCCCCCCCCCTTTTCACAAATAAATGAGGTAGTTATAAACATAGGCACTGAGGTGAGGTACAAAATTATAACTTGATAAGGGAAAAGGGGTTTTGGTAAACCTGAGTAAATTTCGCAAGGCAAGTTTAGAAAATTTTGCGACTAGCAGTGTACCCAGTTTTTGGTTTACAGCATTTGTTGCTGGCCCGTTCCAGGCGGGCCTGAACAAATGAGACCAGCTTGTTCAGCAGGCATGGTCCAAAGGTAAGAGCTAATAGCAGTATTGCCAGTGGACCTATCAGGGTGGAAATTAAAGTGGTGAGCCATGGCAATTGATTGAACCGGGATTCGAACCAGCTCTGTTGGGTTTCCCTGTCTTTCTTTCAGCCAGTCTATCTCGGAGTTCTGCCATGGAGTCTTTAACGACTCCCGGGTGGTCCTCATAAAAGCAGCATTCTTCCTTCAAGGCAGCACACAATCCTCCTTGTTGCATGAACAAGAGGTCCAGTCCTTGCCTGTTCTGCAAGACCACTTCCGAAAGCGAGGAGACTGATTTCTCTAGAAAGGAGATGGATTTCTCGATCCTCTGCAAGTCCTCATCGACGGTCATTTGCAGCTGAGAAAGTCCTTGGTGTCGGGTCGCGAGGGCTGAGACACCCGTGGCTGTGCCTGCTGCTCCCAGGCCGAGCAGCATTGTGATAGTTACTCCTGTTATTATTTCTCTTTTGTGGAGTCGGTCGGGTTCTTCAAAAAGGTGGTATACCTCTTCGTCTGAGTGGTACAGGACCCTAGGAACAATTAGAACTTGGACACAGAAGTCAATAGAGTCATTGAATTTGGCAAGGAACACACAAGGACTCACCCCAGATCGCTGACAGACCCACATCCCAGACGCGGATGGGACCGCCCACTTATTGATCTTTTTGTCGGGCTTGACAACTTCGGTGCAGAAGTTGCCTTTCTGCCTTGCTAAGGCTGCATTGCCAAAACATTTGCCCTGGCCTGTGACTTGACTCAGGGTGATTCCTCTGCGGGGAGTGTCCCACCTGCACTGGTGGGGGGCATCGGCTGTGGAGTAACTGAAGGGGGTGTTTAAAGCAACTCCTTTGTAGAAAGGAGGTTTAACATCGTAGCAAAGCCAGCAGGAATTGGTTAGGTTCAGGTTGGATTCGTTCAAAGATAGAAAGGTAGCTTCTAGCATGCGAAAGATTGGGTTCGAGTCTGACTCGGCTAAGCGGCCTATCTGGAAGGCGTCCGCATGGCCAGTCGGGATATCAGTGGCTTTTTTGGCCACGTTTTGGGGTGGGTTATGTTTTTCCCTTTCAGCACATCTTTAATAACTTTATTGGGTCCTAACGGTCGGGTCGCTGGCGGTTGGAGCCTGATAATTCGCACATTCACCCACTCTTTTGGCTTTTTGAGGACTACTGTCCACGTTTTGCCTGTGGCCCAACTAGGGTGATCTGGCTGCAAAACGGTCATGTTATAGTCCGTGAATTTCCAATATTCGGGCTGTGTATAAAAGTTGCTATAGACCCCTTCCATGACGGTGGGTTTTTTACAGCCGGTGGGTGCCCAGGTGAACTGTAAAAATTTATCGGGCTACTGCGGTTCCCACCCTTCTCCTGATGGTCTGGCATCTGTAACAATGGTTTCACAGCCCCAGTATCCGCAATATCCCCACCCCGGGTAGTTGCAGTACTTTTTCCCTGGGTTGGAGGCTGGGCACCAGTAGGATAGGTACATGTACATGATGTGTGGGTGTTAGGGCTGTAATTTTGGTCGTCCTGGAAACAGATCGGTGATGTGGAACACGAAGGATGGGGCGCTCGCTGTGGTGATTTCTTTGAACACCTTGTCACTTGAAAGATGTTGCATGACCCACCTGAATGGCTGATGGGGGTAATAGTCTGGGCCGGCTTGCCCTCTGGCGACAAGCCCCAACAGCAAAATCTCACAAAAACACTGTTGATGTCTGGGTCTCACCAGTGCGGGACTCTTGGGTGCTGTCTGGCGGCTTCGTGGTTCATCATTTTCCTCTGGAACAGAGGTGTATGCGTTACAGGGATGCCCCACGAACATGTCCTGCAAACAGAAACTCACAGTTTTCATTAGTCTCATTCTGAAGGTTAGGCTTGATTGACTTAAGTGGGCACCACCTGATTCTGCCCTCCTTTTTAACCGCCGCGTACCCTTGCCCCGTGAGCACCAGTCTTCAGCCCCGTTCCCATTCACCTAGCTCGTTTCTGATTACGACCTGCGGGCCCTCCTCTAGTGTTGGGGTGACCCAGTGCTTTTGAACAGGACTGTTTGTTTCATCTCCCCTAGGGAATTGATTCAGTGCTAGCAAAGCGGTTGCCAGTATACGCGCTTGGTCTCCTGGGGGAATGGAATTGGCAAAGCCCTCTGCCTTTGCCAATACTTCTAACTTGGCTTTCAGGGTCTGATTTGCTCGCTCAACAATGGCCTGCCCGGTGCTGTTATACGGGATACCTTGTACTAAGGTGATGCCCCATTTTGAGGTGAATTCTTGCACTGGTTTGGAGATGAAATTGGAACTGTTGTCAGTTTTAATTTGCTTGGGGATACCAAGCCATGCCATAGCTGTCAGCCAGTGCTGAATTGTGGCCTTAGAGTTAGTTTTGGGGTGCTGTGTGGCCACGATCACTCCGCTGTAAGTGTCCACTGTCACTGCAAGCCGTGCTCAGGGCTTCAGCAGTTGACATAAAGTGAAGTCCGACTGCCAGATTTCTGAGGCCTTGAGACCTCTTGGGTTGACCCCACTGGTCCATAGGGGTGACTTCTGGCAGTGAGGGCAAGTGGCCACTACATGTTTTGCGTCCACTGTTGAGATCCCGCATCTCTTCGCCAGTGCTTTGGCTCCGATGTGGAGCGACTCATGCAGTTGATGAGCTTCCTGCAATGTCCACACTCCCTTCGCCGCGGCGTCCGCTTTGTCATTGCCGGTCTGGAAGAAGCCCTTGACTGGGTTGTGGCTGTTGACGTGAATGACAGACACGGTGCTCCATCACGAGGA
The DNA here is from genome assembly GCF_026979565.1 of Vidua chalybeata. Lineage (NCBI taxonomy): Eukaryota > Metazoa > Chordata > Aves > Passeriformes > Viduidae > Vidua > Vidua chalybeata. The sequence continues at coordinate 210,839 of NW_026530325.1, forward strand.
GAGCGCCTCTTCAAGCATTGAGGCCGCTGCAGATGTTGACACACCTGGTCCCGACATGGCCAGGCAAAGCCTTGCCACGAATATAGAGTCCGTTATGATGTGGAGGTGTTCATCTTGGAAGAGTCCGCACGCCAAGACCACTGCTGCTGCTTCCAGTCGTTGCACTGACAGTGTGGGGTCACATGTTTTGATGCAATGCCATTGTTCTCCTGTCTGCCACACCGCTGCTGCAGTAGAAGTCGTGGAGGAAGCGTCTGTGAAGACTGTCGGTCCTGGCTGCGGTCGATCCTTGACCTTTGGCGGCATGTCTATGTCGACAATGGTCAGTAGCTGAGTCCAAGGTGGTCTGGTGGCGTAGGAGATTTCTCCTCCGAAGCCGGTGAGAGCAAGGGCCAGGTGCTCCGATATCGCGGTCGACTCCATGGTCGGTCGCTTACGGAAGGGAAGGTGGATTCTTGCCGGATCGGTTCCCAGGTGTCTCAGGGCGAGTTTCCTGCCTTTCATGATGAGGTTAGCGACGCATTCAACTCCCGGGGAAAATGCACGAGCTGGTCTTCCGAGGACCACCCATTGGATTGGCTGGGACTTTTCGGAAGGTCCTTGGGCCAGTGCTCCCACTCCTCCCTTCTGTGTGAAGTGGACGTATAGATCGAGCAGCGCATCTGGGTCCCACCTGGCAAGCGCGCCAGTAGACATCTGATGCTCGATGAAGTCGAGGGAGCTCGCTGCTTGCGGCGTCAGCTCCTTGGGGTCCCAGGGGTGCTTTCCTTTCAGGAGGTCATATAAGGGGTCCATGACCTCGGGAGGAATTAGGATGATGTTGCGGAGCCACTGCAGAGATCCCACAAGGCGCTGCATGTCATGGAGCGTCTTGATGTCTCGGCGGACCTTCACCTTGCGGGGGGGGTCATGTAGGAGTTTGTGATCCCCACTCCCAGGAAGGTCACGCAGAGTCCTCTCTTGATCTTCGTGTTCGCAATCTCAAAGCCATTGGCCTGGAGAGTTTCCGTGATTGTGGACACTAAGTGATCCACTTGGCTTGCTGATGGTGCAGCGACGAGGATGTTGTCCATGTATTGAATGATGGTTGCAGCGGGGTAGGAGTGTCAGACTGACATCAGTGCTCTGTCCAGGGTGATTTGGCATATGGTCGGGCTGTCCACAAGACCCTGCGGTAACACCTTCCATTGGAAGCAGAGATTGGGTCGCTCGCCGTTTGGGAACACAACAGAAAAAGCGAACCATTCCTTGTCCTCAGCGTGCAGGGGTATTGAAAAGAAGCAATCTTTGATGTCCAGGACTGCGCATGGCTGCCCTTCGGGGATGGCTGGGTTCGTGGGCAGCAGTGTCTGAACCGGACCCATAGGTTGGATTGTCTTGTTCACTTCCCTCAGGTTGTGGATGAGGCGATAACCTTCTCCAGACCTTTTGGGGATTACAAATACAAGGGTGTTCCACGGGCTGGTGGAGGGTTCTATGTGACCCTTCTGCAGCTCGCGGCTGACCAGTTCCAGCAAGGCTGCCATTCGAGGCTTTGACAGGGGCCACTGCTCGACCCATACGGGGTCCGATGATTTCCAAGTCAGTTTGATCGGCAGCGGTGGGTGTACGGCAGTGGCCCTCATGATAAATTTGTGATCCTGACTCCTAACATAGCAAGGACGTCCCTTCCTATCAAGGGTGGAGAGTTTTGCAAAATGTAGGGGTAGATTGCCACTGTCTGTTCCGGTCCCTTTTTCGTGTGAAGTGTTATAGCCACCAAGTGGGTGCTTTTCCACGCCCGGGACGGCCCTCCCACTCCGTTCACTGGGGGGACTTCTTTACATTGCCAATGCCGGGGCCAAAGCGCTTGGGGAAAAACCGAGCAGTCTGATCCCGTGTCCGCCCAGAACTGAAGCCCTATGACGTGGGGATCCTGACTGCCATAAAGGCGGCATGTCCCCCACACCATCAGGGGCTCCTTCCCTATTTTCATGGCCAGGGCTACCCAGGGGTCCCGCTCTGGGGCGTCCCCTGCTGGCCCTGTGGCACAGGCGCAGCTTGTGGCGGTGGTGGATACGGAGGTGCCGCTGGCAGTGCTGCGAAACTCTGCAATTGTGTCGCTGGCGGGGGTGCGAAGCTGGCTGCCTCCTGTGGGGGCATGGGGTATGAGGGCCCCCCGCCCCACTGGGGGTTGGCATAGATGGGCCGCCTTGCATTCGTAGCGGGAGGAGGCTGAATGCGGCCCGCACGCCCCCTCCCTTTCCCGTTTCCCTGGGGCCGGGACCTGCAGTCTTTAGCAAAGTGCCCCTTCTTCCCACAGCCCCAACAGGGCCCTCTCGGGCGTGCTTGGGGTGGGGGCACCGCTGCGGACTGCTGTGCCGGCTGGGGACATCTCACCGCGATGTGACCTGCCTGACCACATTTGAAGCATGCCATTGCACTGGTTAGGGTGCGGACGGCTGCTTGAATGGGTGTCAGGTGCTCCTCTCTTACGACATGTTTGATCATGTCGGCCAGACTGGCTCCGGCCGGCAGGGAGCGCAAAATGTCATTGGTGACTGAGTTGCACTGCTGGCGCAAGCAGTCAGCTACCACAGGGCCCTTTGCCTCCGCAGGCAGGGTAGAGGAGTCTACTGCCATTTGCAGGCGGTCTACGAACTGTGTGAAGCTTTCACTCTCTGCCTGCCTTATGGTGGACCACGGTGATGGCTTGGCCACAACTAGAGAGGCAGCACGAATAGCCTCCCCGGCGGCTCGAGTGGTGGCCCTGACTTCCTCGGCCCGCATTTGTGCGGCTTGTTGCTGAGGCATAATCATCTCATCATGTTTTCCTATCAGCCTGGATAAGCTCGAGCTGTGCAGTGGTTGCCCCGTCCCAGAAGCCTGGGCTAGCACTTTTGTACAATTATCTTCCCATTCCTGCTTAAACACGATCATTCCCGCACCGCCAAACATCATACGACCTATCTGTCTAATATCAAAGGGGAGCAAGTCGTCATTGCCAAAAAGGCCGTCCGCGAGGGTGCAGACCATGGCTGAGTTAATCCCTTTCTCTGAAATAGCTTTGACAATTGCCTGTACGTCTTTGGGGTTTACCGGAGAATATATCCTTTGTTCGTTCCCCTCTGGTCCGGTGATCCTCACTGGGAAGGCTTAAACTGCGGCCGAGGGGGCCCATTCAGCACAAGCTATTTTTATTTTTCCCCAGTCGGTAAACTGGGCTGGTTCATATTGTAATTGCCTTTCGGTGCGGCTTAAAGCGTTATTCGTTTTTGTTTTAAACCGCGTTAGCTCCGCTCTCTCCGTTTCTGAGTCCCAGTAGGCTTCTGCCAGCTCTCCCGAGCTGGCGGAGCTGCTGTTGCTGGACTCAGAGCCAGACGTCGAATGCCAGCGTGCTTCCGGGCTTCGGTGCCTTTTTGTGTGGCTCTGGCCCCGCCCCTCCCTTCGGGGGTGGTGCCGCTCCTGCCCCCTGGGCTTGCCCTGTCTCCCGCAGGGGGGGTGTCTCCCTTAAATGGTAGTAGCATTGAGCGCGGCTCCCGATTGGGCATGTGGTCTCTGCCGCTCTCCCACACATGCGCATTTGCGGAAATCGTGGCCCCGGACTGAGCATGCGCTCTCTCCCTTCCTCCTCCTCTTTTTCCCGCGGATGCGCATTAGCAAAAACCCGCAACTCCAGGATCTTCCTGCCAAGAGCATCCGCGCCCCGCCCATCCCCTTGGTCAGCAGTGCCATGTTCGGTTGGGTAGGGCGGCGGCGCTGCCTGCGTTTCCTCCCTGTAATGAACAGTTTCCACGTGTTCCCCAGAGACGCAGGCAGGGCCTTCTTAGTTCCCATGGCAACACTAAAAAAAAAACAAACTACTAACTCTAGCAAAGTACCGATATTGAAATGCTAATTAGCTAACTACTCTGTCTGTTTTCTCTAAACTACCTGGAGATAACTGGCCTCCCACCCCTCCACGCTGCCATTCTGGAACTAACATGCAAATAAAAACCCCTTAGGATCATGGGAGTATTTTTAGGAGATAAAAATGAGTATAAATCAAAAACTGAACACAGTAGAGGAGTCTAGACAAATGCCCTAGCTGAGGAAGAGGGAAACGCATCCCCTGATTGACTTTTAACTGTTGCCATCACCTAAGAAAGAATAGACAATATTAGGCTCTGAGAAGCAGGGAGACAGAGACAGAGAGCCCTGGTGCTGCCACCACGGAAGGAGCGGGGACAGCTGTTGTTCTGGACTTGAGAAACAGACTCTGCACACCACGCCTCCTCATCCTCTGGCCATCAGTGTGCCACAAGGAAAGAAGAAGGGACAGCTGCTGCTCTGGAATTTAGTGACAGACTCTGCACGCCTCCTTCCTTTCGGCTGCCTGGGAAAGCTACGACCGCGGGGCGAGCTCTGCGTCGAGCCCCCTGCCCAGCTGATCTTTTTAATAAATAGCTGAATATTAATAAAGGCATTAGCCCTGTTCATTTCACTCCCGAGCCGCGTTTTCTGTCTCTGGCTTCCTTCGCCAGTTCCTCCCAAAAGGACTGCGTGCGCTGCTGCGCCCCCGGCGCCAAATCGCTGATCGACGGTGAAGAGACGGCTGGGGAACCCGCGGATTTTTGGGAAGGTTCCGCGGGGGGGTTTGGACTCTGGCTCGGGGAGGGGGGGAACGCGCCCGGCCCCCCCGGATCCCCGCTCTCGGGCAAACCGCTTTCAGGGGCGGTTTGCGTTGCCGCTCCTATCCCCAGCTTGCGTGTAGCTAATAAACATGTGCGCGTGGCGCTCCATGTTTCCTGTTCCTCTAGCGCCCTGCGCAGGGCTTGTTCAACTTTACCCCACGCCTTGAGGCTTTTGCCACTGCCTGAGGATTTGGTATCCTCGGCCAGCGCAGCCGTGCATTTCTCCCACACCTCCGGGTGTAGTATTTCCACGGGACGTTCAATCGCCCCAAGCTCTAGGAGTCTTGCAATAGCAAGATAAAAATCCTTGAGCCTGCACTTAATTCCCCACTGCTTATGAACTGAACTCACGACCTTTGCGATGGCCTCCATGACGATCACTGGTCCGGGGACGTCTCCCCCGCTGAGAGTCGGTCCCGCCGCTCCAGCCGCTGTTTCTCGTCCAGGCGATACCCGCTACCCGAGAGAATTTCCCCAGGTTTCGGCACCAATGTGGTACAGTTTTAAGAGACACCTACTGCGCAGCTTTACTAGGTGAAGAAGAATCTATATATTAGTAAAAGAATTAACTAACCTTGAAGAAGGAGTGGGGAATGAATCGTGATTTTTAAGAGTTAAGATTTTAGCTGAGGGTTAGAACCAATTCATATTGAAGTTAGATACTCCAACAATAAGTCAGTGATTATTATATGCTTAAGCTGAAGCTAATTGTAATATTATGAGCTCATTTGTAGAAAGAAGTGGAACAAGTGAACTATCATAGGAACATATTGAAACCAGTAGAACAATGCCCAGCACCTGGACTCTGTGTTAATCCATTATGAAGAAGTGGGCCTTGGATCGGGCCAGAGGGTCACAGAGACCTGACAAAGACCTTCCTGACTTCATCCTTGGGACCACTGGCCCAATTCGAGACCACCGACCCAATTAAAGAGAAGAATTGCTCTCACATGAAGGACTAATAACCTCATTTTAATACAAAGCGGGGATGGGAGGTGCTGGGGTTATGCATTATTTTGGGAAATAAATAGAAGGGAAAGAACCTTGTGCAGTGCAGTCACACATTTCAGGCACGACCCCCCTCATGCCACCCGCCGGCGTAATAAACATACCACTTTCTAACATTAACTAGTTTGTTGCAGTGTGATTTCATGGTTTACCCCTGAACCCCGGTTTTCCCCCCTGAAGATTTCCTCCCAGGTGTGTTAATCACCCCTCCTTTCCCCACCCTGACCCCTGCTGAGCACTGTCACTCCTGGAATTCCAAAAGGGTGTTGAATGATTGGGCAGATTCAAAAGATGCCCTATACCCCCCGGAAGCATTGGGCCATCCAGGTGTCCTTTGTCCCTTGAGACCTCCTCTCCCGTACCTGGTTGGTGGGCTCCCTATCCCTTCCCTCCTCCCCTCCCCCAGGTAAAAGGGAGAGCAACCATGCGGTCCAGGAGTTCTGTTGGAGCAGTTGCTGGATTCAGAAGCCTGTGGGCCAGAATAAAAGCTCTGGATTAAAACCTTCCATCAGAACTGACTCCTTTCCTTCACTATAGCCTTAAAAGCCTCTCCGGCAGAGGGAAACCTGAGGGAGCGGACCCTCTACGAGAGGAAGCTCCATCCTGTCGCCACCAGAGCTCCGGCATGTCTGGACTTGACTCCATGCGCCAAGCTGCAGCATCCAGCTAGCCAAAGGTGTCTCTGGGGTGAAACACCACAGTTGCCGCTATTTGGTTCAGCTGCAGGGGCCAGACAAGCCAAGGCACATCCCGTCCTCGATATTGGTAATACCAATACTAGTTAGAGAGTCTTTGTCCACGATTTTCAGTTATAATGATTCACAATCAAGATGCAAAAAAGTAATCTTCACCAATAGACAGCAGAGAAGGAGTTGACTAACAAAACTTTGGAAGGGGCTAAGGGTAAAAAAGGCAGAGCATCCATTTTGTAAATGAGCATGTGGCTGCTAGTCACAGAGACTCCCAGTGATGTAATTTTTCCTTATTAAGTCCTTTGTTGTATTTTTTTTTTTTTTGTTAAGGTTTAATAAACCTTTAAAATTTTAAGTGAGGGTCATTTCTCACAATTGGGGACTCAACCGGGATAAAGAATTTGTCTCTGTGACCCTGGGAGATTTTGAGAGGGAGGTGCGTCCCACCGAGTTTGGTGGCTCAATCGACTTCTCTTTGGGTCACTGGAGATTAGCAGGTTAAGACACCAAAGACAGTAAAATACTGAAAAATTAAAAAAAACAGGGGGAAGGTAAGTACTGTTACAGTGCGCTCGGGCTATACTTTCCTCCCTTTCAGGGACCCCTGTGACTGGAATCAGATAAACAGGGCCCCTTCCTTCCTGCTCCCCTGGGGTTGGTGGAGACCCAGAAAGCCCTCCCTGTCCAGAGCCTAGATAAGGCTATGACCCTTCCTGTTCAGTCTCTCTTTTCCCCTTCATCTCATTGATTAAACAAGCTTGGAGAACCACATTGGGAATTGGAGCCTCTTTTGTATCTTTGCCCATCTCCTGACGTGCCTTCCCTCAAGGCCCCGTATATCTGGGCTGGCCTGGTGATTCGGGGAGCTGAGAGGGTAGGCTCGTAAGTTGGCCCCCACCGTGGGTTTGCTAAAAGCCCACACAGGAGCTGGAGCCCTTATTTTAGGGGTCTCAAAAGCTCTTTGGGAAAGTCAACTACCCTGTTCATAATCAGCTGCTTTTGAGTGGCTTTGAGTGACAGGGATAGGTCGGGACCTCGCCTGAGCGCCCCAGGCGAGCCGGCTGGAGCTGGGACCCTAGACCCTTCCACGCACGACCCCACGGTTCCACAGGATTGGTAAGAACCCCTTTGTTTCGCGTTTCCCGGGTACGCGCCTAGCTGGGAGAGGGTTACCATAGTGACCGTAGGACGCTGCGAGAACGGGTACGCTAGGACCCAACACACGCAGCCTGGAACGGGCGGGCTTGTATAAAAAGCCCGCGTTCCCGAGGTGGGGAAGCCACGGGAGGGGTATCTAACCCTGGGAGGGTGGCGGGGAAACCCCCGTGCCCCAGGGGAGCCGAGAAAAAAAGCAGGAGCCGCCCCGGCGGCTCTCCCCCCCCCCCCCCCCCCCCGCCATTTCCTGTGCTTTACGAGCGAGGAATTCAAATTTCGTGCTGTGCTAAGTCTCTGGTGGTGGATAAGTGCACCGATACGGAAAAAAAAAGGGGTGCAGAATTATCGGTGGACCAAAAGAGCACACTAAAACACCTTAACAATATTTTAACCAATGTTACATTCCCAAATAAGCTTCTACTGCGTTTTGTATGCCGGCTAACAAAGGAAATACCAAATTTTACTGTGCAAGAAATGAATTCACTCTCATTTTGGGACCAAATTGGAGAGATATTAACTTTAAAAGTCGAAAATTGTGAACATAAAGTTTCTCTATTTATTCCAATATTTTTACAAGCTCGAAAACAGATTTTAGAAGCAGAAAAAAGCATACAGACACAGACTAACAGTCCAACTAACCCTTTTTCTCATCCCGAAGCACCCCCCGATACTCTAGCCCTGATATCGCTTTACCCACCTCCTATCCCCCTATAACACCTGTTTCCTCTCAAGAATATAGTCCGGACTTCTCCAAAAGCGAAAGGTTCTCTTCCCAGAGCCCTGGTGATGTGGCAGGGTTTCAGAGACACATGCGGCAGCATAATGGTGGCGGCCATGTGCAGTTGCCACTTCCCCACAGTCCCTTCCTCCCCCCATCCCGCCCCCAACCCTCTCCAGCCTCTAGCAGCACCGCCCCACCCTCCTTATCAGCGCCTCCCTCCGAGTTGCCACGGGAACGGGGGAGGGGCCGGCCCCTCCACAGCTCCCAGCCCGGACTGAGCGGGGGAGGCAGGGAAGCCCAGCCCACAGCACCGGCGGGGCGGGGGTTTCCCCTGCGGTACCGGCAGCCCTGGACAGGGGGGGCGACCTGCTTCTCACCGGGACCCAAGGGGTGGGGGGTGGGGGGGGGGGGGGGGGGAAAGCCCCTGCCTCTATGGACATTGGAAAACAGCAGAAATTCCTGCAATTCAGGGAAATTATGATGAATTCATAGCATCTGTAGCACCTGTTGTATACCTAGGTAGGAGAAACGGTACCAGAGCTTATCAACCAATACCATATAGGGACAAAACAGATATCTGCAAAATACAGAGAGAATTTGGGAGATCAAGCGAGATTTTCAAAGGGATGATAAGGGCAACCTTTAATTCAAATGAGATGGTGCCAAAGGATATTACAGATCTTTTTAAATGTTTACTAAGCCCTTCTGAATATGAGATGTGGGAAAACAGAGGGAAGTTGGCTCTAACAGCAGTTTTAAAGAAGATACAACAAACGCCCAGTGAGGCCAACGATAATGATGGTAACCCTATTACAATAGACCATCTATGCGGAACAGGTGACTGGCACTGTCCAGAAAAACAAACTTGAGGGCTATCTAAGTCGGTTTTAGATAAGATCTGTAATGCTGCAGAAAAAACGTTTTATCAGTTACCAATAACTGGGGCTAAGGGCAACTATATTGACATTAAACAGTTTCCTTCAGAGAGTTTTTTACAGTTTGTGGATCGCTTGAGAACACAAGTCGAAAGACAGGTGCAAGACCCTATGGTACAGACAGAGCTGCTTAAAGAGATGGCTCAGAGGAATGCGAATGAGACCTGCCGCAGAATTATCCTCAGTCTTCCTTTTGACCCATCACCTAGTCTCGCTCAGATGATCGACGCGTGTACCAGAAAAGCAGAGCTGTTTGATACTCCTGACAGAAATACAACATCTGCACAACTACAGCCTGCTGCCACGGCCATACCAGGTCTAAGGAGGCAACCAATGTCATCAGACCAGCTGCAGCACATCATCTGCCTCCGTTGCAAGAAACCAGGACACTTTGCTAGAAACTGTCCTCAAAACCAGAACCAGAGAAAGTTCAACAAACAAAAAAACTGAGTGTACAGCACGTGCCCACTGCTAATACAACTACGCGCAAAGATATAAATATAGCGGGACCCACACGGGAAAATGCCTCTCTCTTAACAAATAAGGGGGAGGACAGGACTCATGGTGGGGCAGGGGCAGAAAAATAAAAATGTCAAATGTACAACTAAGAAGGTTTGGCAGCTGCTAGGCCGACCTCGCCTAGTGACTGCCTGTGGCAAGCACATTTCTCTCTCTCTCAGGATTTTTTATTGAGGTGCAAAGAGAGAAATGAAAGAGAAAACAATTTCTATTTCTGCTCCATGTTTTTCTCTTGTGGAATGTGTTTGGAGAATTGTTTACCCAGAATGAGCGCTTGGTTGGACCATGGTGGATTGTTTGGGCCTGATGGCCAATCGGATCCACTTGTGTCTGGGCTCTGGAGAACAGGGTCACGAGTTGTGAGTTAGTTAGATATGATAGTTAGAGAAAGTAGCATGTAGTATTTAGTATCCTCTTTTATATAGCATATTAATGTATTATAACATAATTATAATAAAGAAATCATTCAGACTTCTGAAATGGAGTTAGACATCATCATTCTTCCCATTGGGTTCGCCGACATCTACAACAACTGCCAAAGGGTTTCATTTCAGATCCACTGATTGGGAAGTCATTATAGTGGACCTGTCAAACAGCTCACAGGACCTGAAGGTGTACCAAATGGAACCGGACAGTGAGTATTTTGTCATTGGAGATACAGCACACACACCTTCAGAGACTGAGGTAGCTCCCATGACTACTAAGGAAAAGATACCAGGCCTTATGCTGTTGGCACGCTGCTCGCACCCACCATTTTACCTAGAAAAGGGGCAAATTCTGGCCCAAGCCATTCCCATCCCAGTAGAAATAACAGTAGAAGGAAAATCACCAGAAGTCTACTGGGCAGAGGTGGTGGGAGAGGATAAACCCTCAATGGCATGCAACCTAGCCCATGGGTCAGAGCACCTTCATATGGAAGGGGTTCTGGGCACGGGCGCAGACATCATGGTAATACCTAAGACCATGTGGCCATCACATTGGGAGTTGCAACCTGTGGCAGGTAAACTTCAGGGCATAGGAAGAACCACATTGGCAAAAATTTCAAAAAACATTGTGTAAATTGAGGGACCTGATGGGAAATTGGCAAGTGTTCGTCCATTTGTTGCAGACTATAAGGCTCCTCTGTGGGGGAGGGACACCATGTCCCAGTGGGGAGTCCGGTTGGTCATTCCTAAGACACCCCAGGATTTTTGGAAATAGCCGCTGTGGCGCGCCCTGCCCACAAGTTAAAGTGGTTGGATAACACCCCAGGGTGGGTAGCACAGTGGCCTTTGAGTATCGAGAAACTCAAGTCGCTTGAGAAACTTGTGGAGGAGCAATTGGCTCAAGGACACATTCAAGAGACAGATAGCCCTTGGAATTTCCCAGTCTTTGTGATAAAGAAGCCTGGGAAGGACAAGTGGAGATTGCTCCACGATCTCCGAGAAATAAACAAAATTATAGAGGATATGGGTCCACTCCAACCAGGGATGCCTAGTCCAACAATGCTCCCTCGAGACTGGCAATTGGCTGTCCTAGATAGCAAGGACTGCTTCTTCCAAATTCCATTGCACCCTGAAGATGCCGCGAGGTTCGCATTCTCAGTTCCCACCATCAATCGAGAAGCCCCAATGAAAGGCTGTCACTGGAAAGTTTTGCCCCAAGGTCTAAAATCCAGTCCTTTCATATGCCAACAGTACGTAGCCTCACTACTGTCTCCAGTGTGTGCAGAGAGAAAGGACGCCATCATCCTTCACTATATGGATGATGTGCTTGTGTGTGCCCCCAGTGATTCTGTACTCCAACACACGCTTGACCTAGTGGTTGAGATTTTAACCTCTGCTGGATTTCAATTGCAGAACGACAAAATTCAAAGGATGCCACCTTGGAAATACCTGGGTCTGGAGATCACTGCAAGGACCATTGTCCCGCAGAAATTGGAGATCAATTGCAACCCCAGAACACTAGTGGACCTCCACTCTTTGTGTGGGTCTTTGAATTGGGTAAGGCCCTGGCTAGTCCTCACGAATGAGGACCTAGACCCTCTCTTCAATTTATTGAAGGGGGAGAGGGAGCTGGCCTCCCCCAGGGAACTGACCCCACAGGCAAAGACAGCAATCGAAAAGGTACAGAAGGCCTTGTCAGAGAGGCAGGCTCATCAATATGATCCAAATGTGCCTTTCCAATTCATTGTTCTAGGAAAGCTGCCACATTTGCATGGGTTGATTTTCCAATGGATCGAGGGGCAGAAGGATCCACTCTTGATCATAGAATGGGTTTTCCTCTCGCACCAAAGATCCAAGACCATCACTAAGCCACAAGAGCTGATAGCGAAGCTGATTCGGAAGGCCAGGGTGAGATTATGCAAATTAGCAGGGTGTGACTTTACATGTATTCACCTCCCAGTCAGGCTTTCTGAGGAGGGAAGGAACTCTCCTGAGAGACTGACCAAAAGGATGTTTGAGCATTTGCTCCAGAGCAGCGCCAGTCTCCAATTATCTCTGGACAGCTACAGGGGACAAATATCAGTCCATGCCCCGTCTCACAAGTTGTTCAACGAGGAATTCCATCTTATTCCTCGAGAGAAAAGGAGTTGGAGACCACTCGATGCTCTCACAGTGTTCACGGATGCATCTGGGGCTTCCCACAAGTCGGTGATGACTTGGAGAAATCCACAGACTCAGCATTGGGAAGCTGATGTTGAGTTTGTGGAGGGATCCCTCCAGGTGGCTGAACTGGCTGCAGTGGTAAGAGCTTTTGAGAGGTTCTCTGAGCCAATCAACTTGGTGACAGACTCTGCCTATGTGGCAGGAGTAGTGTCCAGGGCGGAGCAGGCCGTGCTCAAAGAAATAGAGAATGAACATCTCTTCAGATTGCTCTCAGGGCTGATTTATTTAATCTCTCACCGAGAGCACCCATTCTTTGTGATGCATGTGAGGTCACACACTGATTTGCCAGGTGAGATTGCAGAGGGGAATCGCAAAGCAGACTCCCCTGCTGCTCCAGTCGAAAAAGCACGTCTCCCTGACGTCTTCCAACAGGCAAAGCTGAGTCACCAGCATTACCATCAGAATGTGTCAGGTCTGATCCGACAGTTCCAGCTAACATGGAGTCAGGCTCGAGCCATTGTGGCCAACTGTCCCAATTGCCAGCTCCAGGCCATGCCATTGATGGGCATGGGGGTAAACCCCCGGGCCCTTGGCAGCTGTGAGGCGTGGCAGACAGACATCACACACATTCAAAGTTTTGGTCGCCTTGAATGCGTTCATGTAAGCGTGGACACATTCTCAGGTGCAGTGTATGCCTCTGCTCATATAGGACAAAAGGCTGCACATGCCAAACAGCACCTAGTGCAGGCATTTTCAGTATTGGGGGTTCCAAAAACGATTAAAATGGATAATGGCCCAGCGTATGCATGCAAGTAGTTTCTGGAATTTCTCCAGCAGTGGGGAGTGGAACATAAGACTGGCATCGCCCACTCTCCCACAGGTCAAGCCGTGGTCGAGCGTGCACACCAGATGCTCAATCAGGTATTGAAAAGACAGAGCAGTTCAGCTCCGTGGATGTCTCCACGGGAGAAGCTCTGCAAAGCCATGTTTACCATCAGTTTTCTGAACTGTTCATTTTAAAACATGAGTCCACCAGTTGTATGTCACTTTAACAGTGGCAATCAGTTCAAATTGTCTCAGCGTCCACCGGTCTTAATTAGGGATCCAGAAACTTGGGAAACCAAGGGTCCCTATGAGCACGTGACCTGGGGTCGTGGCTACGCATGTGTAGCTACTCCCTCAGGCCCTCGGTGGATTCCCCAGAAGTGGGTGAAACCTTTTGTCCCCAAGAATCCAGGTCAGACAGAAGGGGATGAGAAGCAAGTAGCTGATGCTTCAAAGAGAAGATGCCGCCATATGGAAGAAGGAGAATTTTCCTAAGTGTGAATTCCTTCTGGCAGAAACAGAGACTTTAACATGTTCTCAAAATGTTTGTTTTTCCCTTTTAGAGAAAACCTACCTCCCACTCAAGCCTGTGATGAACCCCATCCAAGTTGTCATCTTGCTAATTGGTTCAGAGAACTGTTCAAAGGCTAGGGATTCACGGGGTGGTGGACATCTATTGTTAGATCAATTTTGTTACTTCTTGTTATTCTGTTCCTTGTAACCTTGGCGTTCGGGATCCTGCATCACTTGATTTTCAAAGCTATCAAGGGTCTCATACCTTCTACCTCAGAAGTCAATCACATAGAGTTGGCAAACCTGAGGAGGTCTGACTACACTGCCAACTGTAGGTGGTGGGAAACCCATACTCAGGGTTAAATTGAGCCCAGTGAATTCCTGTAACCTTGTTAAACAAAAAAGGGGGAGGTGTTACGGTGTGCTCAGGCTATGCTATTCCCCTTTTCAGGGACCCCTGTGACTGGAATCAGATAAACAGGGTCCCTTCCTTCCTACTCCCCTGGGGTTGGTGGAGACCCAGAAAGCCCTCCCTGTCCAGAGCCTAGATAAGGCTATGACCCTTCCTGTTCGGTCTCTCTTTTCCCCTCCATCTCATGGATTAAACAAGCTTGGAGAACCACATTGGGAATTGGAGCCTCTTTTGTATCTTTGCCCATCTCCTGACGTGCCTTCCCTCAAGGCCCGGTATATCTGGGCTGGCCTGGTGATTCGGGGGGCTGAGAGGGTAGGCTCGTCACCGTGCTTCTAGGGATATAGGATACTGATGTATATGTACGGGACAATCTTCTCTCTCAATTGTAACCCTTATGGGGTCAATAATTAATCCTCCCTTATTTCCTTCCCCAGCCCGAACTTCCTTGTGAATTTTTTCTTCATTCTCTTGGCCTAATTTTAAAACTCTAGCTGTCATCTTCCCGTCTTCCAGTATAACCTCTATTCCTAATTTCACTTTTAAGTCTCTTTCCAATAAGTTGCTACCTGCCCCAGGGACCAATAAGACATCCCCCATCCAGATTTTAGTTTCCTCCTCAATTACCACATCTTTAATGACAGGAACTGTGAGACTCTCTCCTTTTGCACCTGTTACTTTTACAGTATTTTTGCTTACACTATAACCTTTTGGAATATTTAACAGGCAGGTTTTTTCTGCTCCTGTGTCCACCACAAATTCCAATTCTTCTTCTTGGGGACCCACTTTTAAGGTTATCACAGGCTCCAGATGGTATTTGTCCCCATACAAATAGAGCCTATGACATCCCTGTTCTTCGTCAGTGCCCATCTCTTTGAAGATTTTCAGATCTTTTACCCACTTAGGACAGTGTTTCTTATAATGTCCTTCGTCCCTACAGTAAAAACAGACATTCTTGGAATACTCCTGAGACTTGGTTCGTATTGGGGTTCTATTCTTTTCCTTTCCCCTCTCTCTATGACCCTCATATCTAGGAGTAGTGCCTGTGTGTTTTTGATTTTTCGGGAAATTGTTTTCTCGCAGGGTGGCTGCCATAATTTTTGCTTTCAGTTTAACTTTTTCTTCGTCTCTCCGGACATAAACTTTCTGAGCTTCCTTTAATAAATCATCTAATGATCTATTATGCCAATCCTCAATTTTTCCTAATTTTTTTCTAATATCTGGCCAAGCATTAGTAACAAAGTTAATCCTTAACAAAGCTTTTCCCACATCAGTTTCAGGATCTATTCCGGAATATTGTTTCATATTCCTCCTAAGTCTGTCTAACCATTCCGTTGGAGTTTCTTCTTTCTCCTGTTGTGCCTCAAAAGCCTTTTTAGCATTTTTCCCTCGGGGTGCTGCCTCTCTTATTCCCTTGATTATTAAGTTACGATATTCATTCATGTGTTTCCTCCCCTCCTCATTATTTTGACCCCACTCAGGAGGTGCAGTTGGCATTTGCTCTTCTCCGGGGGGCTCTGTGGATTATCTTTATCCCAAGCTTTTATTCCAGCTGCTCTGATTAATTGCCTTTCTTCCTGAGAAAATATTATTGTCATTATAGACTGCATTTCTTCCCAAGTATAAATATTCGGACCTAAAAATTGGTTTAATTGTTCAGCTGTGCCTATGGAATCCTCCAAAATCCCTTTGATTTCTTTTTTAAAATTTCTGACCTCAGAAGAAGTCAAAGGGGCATTTACAAATCCCATTACACCCCCTCCCATTGGGATCTCTCTTAGTGGAAATAGACCAATCCCTTTATCCCAGTCTTTTTGGTTTTTATCATCTATAGCCTTTTTCCCGTGTTGTGAAGAATCAGGAGAGGGTTGTCTTTTAACTGAACTTCTAGTGTTTCGATAAGGTGCCTCCTCCAGGGAGAGAGAACTTTGAGCCGGAGCTGTGGTTACCAAGGGCACCGAGCTCAGGGCAGGGAGGGAGGTGAGGGGAGGGCATAGCGCCGAGACTCGATCCTCCAAGGGCGGAGTGTGGGCGGGGTTTGCTGCCGAGACTGCCAGAGGAGGGAGTATTTCCGGGGGATACCAGACAGGAGCGCGGATAGCCTGCACATGGCTAATGGCGGCTGAGTCAGCGGCTCCCGGCAGAGGCAAAGCAGCAGCGGCGGCGCCCAGCGCAGCCGGCACGGGCAGGGCTGCCGGGGATTGGGCAGTGGGGGAAGCGATCGGAGATGGGACGGCAGGGACCGACGGGACCCCCAGTGCGGTCGGAGCGGTGGTCATAGACCACGCAGCCGGAGGGACCCCCGGCATAGCCGTTAGGGCGGCTGCGGACCAGGCGGCCGGGACCGGGGCAGACGAATTCACCAGCGGGGCCGGGCCTGGGGTGTGGGCGGAGACCGGCGAAGCTGCCGCGGGCAGCGAGCCCACACTTGGGACAGGAACCGGGGCTGAAGCAGGCGGCGAGCCGGGACTCGGGACAGGTGCCGGGACCGGGAGAGGCGCCGGGACCGGGGCAGTCGTCGGGACCGGGAGAGGCGGAGCTGAAGTGAACGGCGAGCCAGGACCCGGGAGAGACGGCTCAGCCGCGAGCGGTGGGGGCGCGAGCAGAAACAGGGGCGGGGGCAAGACCTGCAAAGGATCCCACTCTTTTTTGTTTCTTATTTTTTTCTCTTGCTCTCCTCCCTTTTCTTTCCCCTCTTCCTTGTTTTGTCTCGGGGGTCTCTGATACTTTAAAGATTTTTATTCTCCTAAAATCTCATGTCCAACATGTGGCATATTCTCTTCTACATTAAACGGTTCCTTTGAATTCACAAATACATTTAGAGCCTGACAAATCCAATTTTCAAAAGAGCCGTACCTAGGCCAATAAATGTGGTTAGATCATATTTCCTTTGTTGGCCATTCGAACATACAGAATTGTATAATCTTTACCTTGTCCTTTTTTCTTGTACAAGGGTTTTTTTTCCCAGTTGGCTAACATAACTCCCAGAGGGCTATCTTGGGGTATTTCCGTTGGTACTTTTTTACTCCTTTTTTTCTTTCCTGTATCCATCTTACTGAATTTCTGTCCCATTTTTCAAGATTTTATCTATTCATCTCCTGCCTCCCTTCTTCACCGTTTTTTTTTCTTTTTTCTAACAACTTAACCACTTTCTTTGGACTACACTCACAAAAAAATAAAAGCCTCTTTTTCTCACGATACTATGTAACACAATACACCTCCCTCCAAGGAGATAAAGTGAAGCTCAAAATAAACATTCTACATTACATATACTTCCATTCTTCTACATTTACTCACCTTTATTTCTCACTCACTCACACACACATTCACGCCCTCAGGCCTGTTCATTCATATTTCTTGACTTCTGCCTGGTCGAGTTTTTTTTTTTGTATCTCGCCCACCTGGACTGTGTAAGGTTTTAAACAGACAGGCATGGGCATGGGGAGCCTGGGGGCATACCTCACAAACCTGGCGTTCCCCAGGTGCATTTTAACCCCCAGAACCTTAAGTACTGACACCCCTAAGTTTCCCACTGACTTAGGTTCAGCACTTCATACATTTCCGTTTATTTTATTGCACAGAGGAAGGAAATGTTAGCAAACCTCTTAGACTTACACAAAGGGATTTCTGTTGCCAGAGAATCACGGATCCGTGTAGGCCCCCACCCTGACCCCTTCCACCTCCCCGAGGTTTGGCTATCCCTCTTCCCTAGAGATAGCCTCAGAGTCAGGGGTTCGGACCTCTGCGCCTTGCCCGACCTGGACTCCCCACCACCTCCCCCACCCCGGGGAATGGGTTAGACGACTACTTTGCGCAGCCGCAGTGCTAAAAGGTCCTACAATACTGTGCCATCCTTGATTTGGGGTCAGCCTCTCTGGGCTTCAGTACCACCAGGCCTCCAGGAAGTGCCCTGAATTTGGTTGCCTTTGGTGCCAGTTCACCTGTGAGGCTGTCTGCAAGCGACTCACACTTTGTAGTCACAGTTTCCCCCTCACGCCTGGGGGAACAAGGCTTGTTTTGTGGGTTTTGCCTCAGCCCTCACCCGCAAGGGAAACAATGGCCTGTTGGTGCGGGACCCACCCTCACACACACAACAAGACAACAAGGTACCTTTTACTTTCACCTATTACACTTTTAGGTGTTACTGGCCAGTCCCGGTGCTCTTGGATATCCCTCCATCCAGCTGTGTTGTCCAACCCTGGATGCATTGGGCATATCCTCAACCCAGCAGAATTTTGCTCAACCCTGTATGCTCTTGGAATGTTAATCCCTCAACCCAGCAGGTTTGAATCCTGGATGCTCTTGGGCACTCTTATCCCTCAATCCAGCAGAATTTTTAGGGGCCCCTTCCACACTATTTCCTTTTTTTTTCTTTTTAAATTTTTTTTTTCAGTGGATTATGCTTGGAAAACCCTCAGTTTCTTTTCTCCACAGGGTTCTACTTCTTCCCTAAGACCCAGTCCCAGTTTCCCTGGGAGGGATTATCTCACTCTTTTTTTTTTCACTCGCTTCGTCCCTTTACTGGCCGCTTTTCTTGCGAAAAAGATGGAAACACAGCATGGGAGACTACCGCACTCACTTGGCAGGTCTGGGATAACCAGCCCGCCTCATTCACACACATTCATCCCCCCGCTTATCCGCCCCGTCCAAACAAATACTTACCTATTTTTTGTCCTTGGGTCTTTGTTCTTTGTGTACACTTTAGTCTTAGGGTCCAATTACTGCGGTTTTAGGGACTCTTTTCCATTTTCTTTGTTTTATTGTCTCTTTTTGTCCACTCGTTGCAACCTGTCTCTGCCTATCATGCCAGAAGAAATAGAGCGGGGCTGCCAAATGGGCAGGGTGTGCCTCCCCCACTCGGAATCCCCTAGGGCCCTGGCAGTGCGGTGTTAATTCCCGTGTTTCAGCACCAAATTGTGAAAAACACCAATCACTTTTTAAAAAATTTACAAAATTTAATAGTAATAAAATAGTTATAAAAAAACAGTAATAAAAATTAGATCAATAAGAATTTGGACAATCAGAGTTAGGACAATAAAGGACAATAAAAAGCAAAGAATTATGGATGCCCGGGTGCTTTGCTCAAGAAAGCATGTCCGCTAACAAAGGAATAACCCTTAAAAGCCATAGCCTGTTGCATATTCATATATCTCATACATAATGCAGATATTCCTTTCAAACTAGGAATTTTTCTGTTTTCTGTCAACTCTCCCCCTCATCGGAGGTCTTCCTGGGTCCTTGGATGCCCTCAGGCATCTTGGAAGCAGTGATGGCCTCTCCCTTCTCACAGTCCGTTATTATGGCCTGGGGTTCTCGGGTCTATCCGACCCTGGCTGACGTAGGTGTCCCGGATAGCGATGTCCAGCTAAGCACAACCTGTCCAGGTCCCTCAGGCAAGCTCTCAGCCGCAGGCAATCTTAGCAAGCAGCTCAGCTCTTAAGTGAGATCAGCTCTTTGGTGAATTCAGCTCTTCAGTGATTTCAGCTCTTTGCTTGCTAAGGGCCTTGGCAGATGCAGGGGGAGAGAGAGAGGAGAAGGCTGTGTAAGGTTCCACAGATGTATCTTTATTGGCAGCTTCTGCAAAGGGTTTCAGTGACAGCTCTTCTGCCGAAGTGGGCAGAAATACGGGTTTATATAAGGTGTAGGGGTTTTCGGAAACAGTCCAATAGTAAGGGTCGAGGCGAATATGACCTATGGTCTTACAAAGAGATAACGATGGTCTGAAGGCGGAAGAGGGGCTTCTTTGGTCCAGTCATCATGACTAGGTATTTCTTATCTTAGGCAAGTGGCTGCCAGGGAGGCCTTGCAGGCCCTGTGGCTGCTACAGTCCGTCACATACCTTGGTGCGGTACCGCAGGAATCCCTCAGAGACCTTTTGTTTCAGCTCAGAGATTGTGCGCAGGATGTGTTCTTTTCACAAAATAGTGGTGTCCTCCACCCATCTTCCATACAACAAAATGGCGGAGCCTTGCACACAAAATGGCGGCATCCTCGGCAGTTCCATGAACAATTCCTACATATTTCCGCTGATGCCATTTTGTGACCAACAAGATAGTCAATCTCCTGCTGCAGCGCCACCTCTGGTCGCTTCTTATATTGCACCCTCCAATTCTAATATGCAATAACAAATGCAACCACCAGTTCCTTATACAGAAGGAGAAGGAATGCATACAGCCTCAAAGCCTGAAAAAGGAGCATCTTTGCAGGACATAAACCCACAAGATATACCCACATATCTATGCAGGGGTGCTGTTGTCCGCTTGTAGGGCTCTCTACCAAGCAACATACGACGCAAAATACCTAGAATCTGCTGCACACCCACCCTTGCAGACCCCCCAAGCAATAGAGGGCTTTTCCCCAGGGGCAGAAGGGCAGGGGCCCTCGGCTCCCCTACACGGATTTCCAGAACCTTTCCCTGCGGCTTGTGACTCCCCCCGCTCACCCTCCCCGATCCTGGAAGAGGCCACTCCCCTTGGAGCTCCTAAAGAATCCCCCAGGGAGATGGGGGAGGAGGAGTAGGAGGAATAGGAGGAGGGAGACGCGGAGGACGGAACCAGTTCCCAAATTTAAATTACCCTCAGAGGCGTGCAGAGTCTGTCACTGAAGTCCAGAGCAGCAGCTGTCCCTTCTTCTTTCCTTGTGGCACACTGGTGGCCCGAGGATGAGGAGGCGTGGTGTGCAGAGTCTGTTGCTCAAGTCCAGAACAACAGCTGTCCCTGCTCCTTCTGTGGTGGCAGCACCAGGGCTCTCTCTCTCTCTCTGTCTCCCTGCTTCTCAGAGCCTAACATAGTCTATTCTTTCTTAGGTGATGGCGACGGGTAAAAGTCAATCAGGGGATGTGTTTCCCTCTTCCTCAGCTAGGGCATTTGTCTAGACTCATCTACTGTGTTCAGTTTTTGATTTATAGTCCTTTTTATCTCCTAAAAATACTCCCATGATACTAAGGGTTTTTTTATTTGCATGTTAGTCCCAGAATGGCAGCGTGGAGGGGTGGGAGGCCGGTTATCTCCAGGTAGTTTAGAGAAAACAAACAGAGCAATTAGCTAATTAGCATTTCAATATCTGTACTTAGCTAGAGTTAGTAGTTTTTTTTTAGTGTTGCCATGGGAACTAAGAAGGCCCTGCCCGCATCTCTGGGGAACACGTGGAAACTGTTCATTACACTCAGTGAAAAGGAGGAAGGTGATATGTCCTTTTTTGAATTCCTTACACCTGCGCATGTCCCTGAGGTAGAAGAGGGGAGGTTTTGAGGAGCCTCCCTGCTCCCCACTGGTTTCGCCGCCCCATTCCCCACCCTGGGAAGCCTCTCAGGTGCCCGAGGCTACGGTGGCAATGCCTCCTATTTTCGACGGGCCACCCACAGCCCCTGCCACTGCCCAGCCTCCGAAAATGATGTCAAAGGGGCCTGCCCAGCCCCGTTGCTAGGTAAGAGCGCTCTCGGGGCCGGCCGACGTCATCCAGGTCCCACCCCCTCCTGCCCCTGAGGGCCCGGACCGCGGCAGGAAAGGCGAGACCTATGGCAAGTGGGTCTGACGTCACCACCCACACCTCCCGGCAGTCCACGCAGGCTCAGTCTGTGCCAGGGATGGCGCATGCTCCCCGTGCACACCCAAGACAACCTGCTGCCCCTGCCACCTCCATCGGAGACACAGCCCCCCCCCACTTCCTCCACTGAAGCTACGGCTGTGCCTCGCCAGTGGCTGATGCAGTCCAGCATGGCCGAGCTCGGGCACCCATCGTCTCCCGAGAAGGCACGTCCCACCCCACCCCATCCCTGCCAAGCGGAAGTTTTCAAAGCATCCCAAGCCACCGCTGCTCCACGCGGGCTGCAGGGAACCAAAACTACAGGTGTACCCCTGCATTCAGCACTGCCCACGGTCACAGAGTCAGCATTGCCTGCTACAGCCCGAGCACAGGGCTCAACGGCACTGGCACTGGCGGCGGAGCCTCGACCTGGATCAGGATCCATGCAGCCACACCATTCAGCAACAGCACCAAGTGGACAAACAGCACCACTGCAGCCAATTCAACCATGTTTTAGAAGTTACAAAGCATCTTTTCCAGTTCCCTTTTCAAAAGAACAGAATACAATGAATATATTCCCAGGTGAATGGGAAGTGTCGGAACAAGACACAGCAGCTGCAGCACACTTTCCAAAGACTGATCAGGAAAACAGAGCTCAAGCCTGCTTTTGACCCACAACAGGCAAAACTCCAACACCTCACCTGCCTGCCCCAAGAGCTTGGTTTCCAGGGCAATGGTCCAGCTCCATGATTCACTCACGTTTTCCCATTTTTCAAAATACTTTTTACGACAACTCTTCCTCCAACTCACCTAATGTCCTCAGGAATTCCTACCATGACACAGTGCACACTTTCCTCAAACCTCCTTTCCAGGGCAAGATGGCAACACCCTTTCTGCATCCTCTGTAAATACTCCTCATATGTCTACCTTGATGCCATCTGCAGTGCCATCAATGGCAGGTTCAGCCATTGCACCCTAATTTCCCCTCTGTGCACAACCACAGATGTCCTTCCCCATGCCTCAGACAAAAGGGGGAGGGGTGCATGGGATGCATGCAACCTTCAGGTCAGAAGAAGGTGCATCCTGGAAAACTACAAATCCACCAAATATAGTAATGGATTTGGTTCCATTTAACAGAAATGTCTCAAGAGACATGTCCGGTTCAACAAACTGGGCAGACATCAGGAAGAAAGCACTGAAAGAAAGAGACTTTGATATAGCAGGCACAGATCGCATTGCATTGCCAGTGAGATATGAGAGATGAAATGAAAATCCTAGATGGGAACCTCTGGATCATGATGCCGTGAAAACTTTAATGAAAGCAGTGAAAATTAATGGCCTCAGTTCTCCATACTTCAAACAGGTTTTGAGAGGCACATTCAACAATTATGATTTGGTGCCTTTTGACTGTAGGTACATTGCCTCGACAATTTTTACAGATCCACAACTCCTGCTGTAGGATGCAAGATGGCGGAGAGCCCTCACTCAACTGAGAAATAGATATGCAGGAGGGCCACATGCAGCTCTCACACTGGCCCAATTAGCAGGAGATGAACCCCATGACAGACCTGAAGATCAGTCAGCAGAGTTGCCTTGAGACGTGATTGCAGACATCAAAGAGGCAGCACAAGAGACAATTTTGCAAATCCCACCAGCTGGAACTCCAAAAGGCATTTAAACAGAAATAAAGCAAGGTCTTTCTGAACCGTTCACTTAATTCATCAATCGTCTCACGCAAGCAGTGGACAGACAAGTGACGAAGCGGCAAAGCCACACTTGCTTCAAAGTCTCGCTTTTGCAAATGCCAATGCAGAGTGCAAACGTATAATTAGTGCCATGCCTGGTCAACCAACCATGACTGAAATGATAGAGGCATGAAGTAAGGTGGGCACACCTCAGCATGTCGCAGCAATCCAAGCAGGCGTTTGGGGAGAACAGGTCGGGAAACTCCTCCAAGCGCAGAATGAAAAACTTTCAAGAACTCTCGCAGCGCTTTATCCAATTTTTCAACAGGGCAACTGCACAGAAAATGCAGCAGCACTGAGTCGTTGCCCAAGATGCAGAAAAGGGGAACACTATGCAAATCAGTGTTATTCCAAATATGATATAGATGAAAATCTTTTACTGTGAAAAATGCTTTCCAGGGAGGGAATCCACTGTGTAAAGATAAAAGTATTAGTAATGATTTAACTACCCAAAATGTCTCTGAAGACAGAGCATTTGGAAAATGTCAATCAGATCCTATATGCAGGGTCATCAGCTGATTCCCCAATGGGTCATAGTTTTGGGGATTGTTGGTACTGAGTTTGTAACCTTTGTTATTTTTGTTTTCTATAAGTAATGCTGATAAATAGTGATTGTTGTTAATGTTGCATGACTGCTTAAAAAAGGTTGTCTTAATCCCTTCAAACACTTCCTGTTGATAAGTTGATTATATAATATGAATTCTCTGATTTTTGTTATAAGAATTATTATTAAGGTATTGTTGTAGTATTTACAGCTGGCTTTTATGTGTTTTATTATCTATTTGTGTGATCACCTACAAGACATATGTCTCTTCAGGATCCTGCCTTTCTGTTTCTTAACTACTCATATGTTTTCTTTATCCAGACTGCTAGTCTTATGGCTTTCTTCAGTTATTATTACAGAAGTACTCCAGCAGAGAGTCCAACTGCAACTTTAACTTCTTTTTTGGTTTTAAGTTTCGTACTAGGTAATTAGTCTCTCATGCGGAGAGACTCATTCTGCATTTCCTCTACCTTCACACTCTCAGTGTCCAGATCCTGGCTCACAATCCTGACTGTGACCACTTTCAGATCTTTCAAGAAGAGGTTTGCTGTGTTTGAAGAATCTCTATCCCAAAGGAAATTTCAGAGGGATTCAATTATTTGATGGTTTGATTGGTTTTTAATCATAAGTTTTTTTGCCCATAACTGTTATTTTTAAGAGTCTTGTTTTAAAATGTGTTAAGTGGCACCCACCAATTAGAGTTCGGGCTATGGCCAAGCTCTTGCTCTACTTGGATGGAGTGATTGACAATCAACCCAGATGTTTTCTGCATCAAAAAGTATTCAAGTCATTTTGGCTTGGCAATTTGACCATATATGACAGCTGAGCCTATTTGCAAAGGGATTTTGGAGAAACATGAATCCGGACATGATTTCTCCAATTTTCTGTTGTTTTAAGGTTTATCAGCTGCTGCAGACTCTGGGATGACAGTTCAGAGTTGTAGTGCTTGGTAATTGTATGGTTTTGCATGTGTTATTGATTATGTGTATTATCTGATTGATTCCTAATTTCTGTTAGTTTCTTCTTTACTACATGCATTGTTTTGCTCTTGATGTTTTCTCATGCTCATAACCAAAGAATGTTAGTAATAGCAACTTATGTTGTCATCTTATATGTCTTTATGCAATTTTGCAAAACAGAACTAATCAATGTTTTATTTTCACACCAGGGCCCATTCTTCACTTCCAGGATTTTGAGAAAATCCTCCAGTCCCCGTGGGGATGTGGATTTGTTTGTGTTTGATCAGGTGCAAAGTCCAGGTGGATTTCAGTGAAGAATGTGAAATTCTACCAAATGCAAGAAAACGCTAACCTCTCTACAAGCAGAGAAGAAGACACGTAGATGTGGACTGCACAAAGATTCCAACCCGTGTGTTTTGTCCACAGAAGATTGTGAACTTTGGGTTTCTTCATGGGCGTGGGAATCAGTGGTGTTGTAGAATTTTGTTAGATGATAGCTTAAGCAAAACATGGGGTTTGGTCCAATGTGTGTCTGACAGAGGACTGACAAAGTTGTCAATGCAGTGTTCATGGTTCAGTCAAGAGGGGGAGATGTTGGAGTCCTGGGAATCCTGGATGCTGAGAATTTTAAACTTTCTGTGCTGAAAGGCACAGACTCGCAAGAGAGCACTGCATTTGACCTGAGGCTGTGGAGAAGACTTCCAAAATTGATTAATAGCACTGGGATTACGGGTGTGTAGTTGGTTAGAAGTGTATAATATCACAGGGTGGAAAACTTAGAGTTTGGGGTTTTAGAATATAGAAATTAATATGAAGCAAGATGGAGGTTTTAGGGTGGAGACAGGTTGTTCTTCTTCGCCTTCTTCTTCCTTCTTCTTTGTGGGTTTGGGTGATGTTTTGCAATTGGACAGAAAAGTCTGCATTGCAGGCTTTGAGGGATGTTATTGGTTTAAAAGGGAAAATAATCTAGGTGTCATTTCTTAATTGGATAGTTTAGTTTTAAAAGACCTTGTAACAAGAGATAGTTGTCCATTTTATGTCTTGCTAATGAAAGACTGAAGAACTCACAGCTGTGAGGCTGTTTCACTGATAAGAAATAATAAACACCTGAGTCCAAACATGAAACACCATCTCAAGTGCCTTCAATCCTGACCTCAACAGAGGTAGAAAAAACAAGCAGAGAACCCACACTGGAGAAACTTTTACAAGCTTTTGAACTCCTGGACAGAATTGAGTTATTACCGTATGTAGATGACTTATTAATAGCAGGAGAATCAGAGCAGACTGTCCGGGAAGGAACCATTAAGTTATTAAACTTTCTTGGAGAAAAAGGGTTGAAAGTATCAAGATCAACACTGCAATTTGTAGAACCAGAGGTTAAGTATTTGGGGCATTGGATTAGCAAAGGGAAAAAGAAACTCAACCCAGATCAAGTATCGGGTATTATTTCATTACCCGCACTAACTACAAAGAAACAAATTAGGCAGCTATTAGGACTATTGGGGTATTGTAGATAGTGGATAGAAGGATATAGTGAAAAAGCTACCTTTTTGTATGAAAAATTGACACTAAATTCTTTAAAATGGACCCTAGATGATGAAAAATGGCTTGAACAACTGAAAGATGCCTTAATGGCAACCCCAGTATTGAGCTTGCCTGATGTCAGCAGGCCATTTCAATTATCTGTGGATGTGTTGAACCAAATCGCTTATGGGGTATTGACCCAGGATTGGGCAGGAAGCAAAAAACCAATAGGATACTTTTCTAAATTATTTGATTTAGTAGGGGATGGCCGACATGTTTACAAGCTTTAGTCACAGTAGCTTTATTAGTAGAGGAGGCTAGAAAAGTCACCTACAGCGGATCACTGTACACTCCTCATGATGTGCGAAGAGTATTGCAGCAAAAGGAGGAAAAATGGCTCACTGATAGCAGAATATTGAAATATGCAGCAATTTTGATAAATTCACAAGATTTAGAGCTTAGAATGACCAGAGCCCAAAATCTGGCCCAGTTTTTGTTTGGGGACCTGATGAGGAAAATAGAGCATAATTGTGTAGAAGTTATTGAGCTACAGACAAAGATCAGACCTGACTTAGAAGAAGAAGAATTAAAAGATGGCATGAGTGTTTATAGATGGATCCTCAAGAGTGGTAGAGGGAAAAAGAAAGTCTGGATATGCGATTGTAGATGGGAAAAGGATGGAAATAATTGAATCCGGGCCACTTAGCACAGCATGGTCGGCCCAAGCATGTGAACTGTACGCCCTCTACAGAGCATTGGAAATACTAAAAAGAGAAAAAGGAACTATATATACTGATTCAAAGTACGTCTATGGAGTAGTACATACCTTTGGGAAGATTTGGGAAGAAAGAGGACTTGTAAATACCTGAGGAAGAGGACTTGTTTATCATGAATTGATTGTAAGAGTATTAGAAGCTTGAGGGGTCCATCAGCGATAGCTGTTGTCCATGTAAGAGGACATCAGAGGGGAATGGATTATCGGACTCATGGGAATAATTTGGCTGATGCAGAAGCACAAAGGGCATCAGTATGCTTACCCGTGTCTTTAAATAATTTGAGTAAAAGTGATGATGAGATAAAGTATCAAAAATGCTATACCATAAGGAAATACAAAAGATGGAGAAACTAGGGGCTAAGCTAGAAGGGGATAAGTGGCTTTTACCAGATGGTAGAGAAATGCTGTCTAAAAGTTATGCTCGAAGAATAATTCATCAGTTACATCAACAAACTCATTGGGGAGCACAAGCACTAAGCTGTATCTGCATGCTGTGGTCACAGGGAAGATGTTCCCCAGCCAGCTGACTCCCCAAGACCGGTGTGCAGTTACGAGAGTGGCCGCCCCCGAATCTTCACTGAGTTCCCCTGGGTGGTGGTGCTTACAGGGGACTTGCAGTTCCCTGCAGCAGATGGCTGTGGCATGGGTAACAGAGCAGCAGCACAGTACGAGAAACCGAGGCAAAGGAATAGAGAGGGGTCACTTGTTTGAGTTCCAGGAAAGTTTTATTTCCCCAGAGGATTCAGGGACAAATGACGATAATTGGGAGCAAAAAGCTGCTTTTAAGGAGAGGGGGGAATAAGGGAAGGACACAACCTTTTACCAATAGGAAGGCATTAGGGGAGGGGTGCAGGGTAAGGGCTATCCAATAGAAGCCACCAAGGGGAAGGAGCAAGACCTGCACCCCAATCTTGCTTAGAGGAAGGGATGAAGGACAGGGAACCTTCCAGAAGGGAACAAGGAGATTGACAGGTTTATGGCGGGAGAATCTTGGGGTAAACAACTCAGGACTGAACCATTAGGAAAGCCAAATGGGGTACATGGAATGAACCATTACAAACTTATAACAAGGAATATTTAAAACCTACTACAGAAGAACAAACTGCAAAACAACAGACTACCACACTAAGCGACCAGTTTTTAAAATTTTTTGAGTGTATAGGAATATTTGATATAGCAAAACAGGAGACACAAGGATGCATTATTTGCCAGAAGAAGACATCTAGACAGACCCCGCAGGGAGGGAGAAAAACTGCATATAGGCTTTTTGAAAAGATACAAGTGGATTTTACCAAACTACTGAAAGTGGGAAAATATAAGCATTTGTTAGTAATAGTAGACCAATTAACTCATTGGGTAGAGGCCTACCCTGCGGCATGAGCAACAGCACATTTTGTTACAAAGATTATTTTAGAAGAAATAATTCCATGATTTGGGATGATTAGAGTAATTGATTTGGATCAGGGTTCCCACTTTACCTCAAAAGTGTTAAAAGAAGTAATGAAAGCTCTAGGGATCTCCTGGGAATATCATACCCCTTGGCACCCTCAGAGTTCAGGGAGAGTAGAAAGAATGAACCAGACCCTAAAGCATCAGCTAGCAAAACTAATAATTGAAACAAAACTATCTTGGATGAAGTGCTTACCATTGGCGTTGTTAAATATTTGAACAATGCCGAACTCAGAGCATGGGATCTCCCCATATGAGATGTTATATGGGATGCCATATTCTCAAGAGATGCTGGTGGGAAATCCTATAGTAGACAATATGTTGATCCAAGGGTATGTCATGACTTTGGGGAAAAAAATGTTCAAGAACTTCATAAGAAACGAATAATGAATCAAACTCCTCCCCTAGGATTTGCAATTCATAAAATACAACCAGATGATCAAGTATTGATCCATAGTTGTAAAGGAAGTAGCTTGACTCCCTGTTGGGATGGACCTTTCCTTGTGCTCTTGACCACAGATACGGCAATCCGGACAGCAGAGAAAGGGTGGACACACATCTCCCGAGTAAAAGGACCTATAGCAACAAAGGAAGCAGACTGGAAAATTACCTCTCAGCCAGGAGAACTGAAGGTGAACATGACACGAAAATCAGATGCCAGGTGATAAAATAACCTGTATTGAAAAAGATTGTAATTGCTATCCCTTTGTAAGCACTGAATGCAACTATTGTAAGGAGAGGTGGTATTGTCATTGTCGCAGGGGTTGTCCTCCAAGTGGGTTGTGTCCAGAGTGTAAACACATTGAACAGATTTTAACCGAATATATTTTTAAAAAGTGAATAGAGGAAGGAACATTAGAACTAGATTCTTATGAGTGGTGGATGTTGTAGAAATACGGATTAAGAGGGGGACTATCAAGTGAGGCAAATATTAAAAAGATTGAGTGTCGCAAAAGTAATTGAGTCCCTTGTGGATCCAAGCCAGTCAAAGCAAAGAATTGGGAAGTATTTAAGAAATGGCACAAAATCCAGGAAAGCTCATATGGAACCCCTGAAGAATATCCTTGCTGCCGAGAAGATGGTACCCCTCGCTGCCAGAAGCACCCCGGAAGGCGAAGGAGACAGAGGGATAATAAAACGGTGGGGCCTTATGGTACTGTTGAGTCTTCCACGGAATGGGATAACTGGTCCCTGCATAAAAGTGCTACCAAAATGTGAAGTATGGCTGGACCATGGCCCGAGCGTTTGCAGCACACACTCATATTAAGGCAAGATGTTATGAGCCAGGAAAACTTGAAACCTGTACTATTGTACAGAGAGAAGAGTTACTGGGTGGCAACACATTTAGGAATGGGAGGATGGGCCCCTCGAAACTATCAATTTTGTCCCTGGGGAAAACCATTCCTCTGTTTTACCAAAGGTGGAATGTAGGGATACTCATATAAAGGGGGAGTACAAGATAAATTCAAGGAAGAATTAGTGAAAAACATCACGAAGAATTTAGGGGAAATTCAAACAAAAAAAAAAAAGAAAAGAGCAAGAGCAGGAAGTGACCTGTATGAAAAAATTTGTTTATTGATTTGATGCAAAAAGTAGTTAAGGAATTGAATGTGACTAACTGTTAGATTTGTGTGGGATCCTAAATGACCGAGCAATGGCCATGGAGAAGAGAAGGGGTGGGGCCTGATCAGTTGATATTTGCCATGGTTGGACACTGGCGCAATGCCAGCGTCCCCATGAAAATGCACCTTCCCTAAATAAATGCTGTGAGATGTTATCAGGAACAGAGCAGAGCAGGCCCAAGCTTAATAACAAAGGAAAAAACTTTATTAAACTACTACTAATACAGAAAACACATAAACTAAATCCAGGATGAAGACCCTTT
Organism: Vidua chalybeata; assembly: GCF_026979565.1. Classification (NCBI taxonomy): domain Eukaryota; kingdom Metazoa; phylum Chordata; class Aves; order Passeriformes; family Viduidae; genus Vidua; species Vidua chalybeata. The sequence goes on from NW_026530325.1 coordinate 241,264, forward strand.
AAAACACCCCTCCTCCTCCCAATTTCCAAAAACACCCAGCATGAAACATCACCCGGGATTCCTGATCAAATTACCACCCTTTAGATAATCAATACTCAAACTATCAAGAGAGAGAGAAGTCTCTCTTGTACCACAGACCCCCCAGGAAACACAGCTGCCACCCTGTGTTTCCCTGTCACACATGGCAACCGCCCGGAGAAAATCTGCCAGTGTGACACTCTCCATTCCATGTCACAGTGCTCTCACCACCGTGCATGGACAGACTGCTCATAGGGCTCCTTTAAGGATGCTTTGCCACAGACCCAAAGATACAACAGTTCAGTTTCTCATCCTGGGACTACAGTCCCCCCCATTTTCCCCTGGGGCCGAGGGGTCCAAACAGGACTCATCTTCTTCCCCAAGACAGAGGGTATCACCATTCCCTCTTCAGCTTTCTTCGTTTCTCGCCATTCTTGTGCTGTCGAAGCTAAAACAGGTCTCCCTGGGTCACCACTGCATCCCCCTAAAATGCAGTCTCTATTGCAGGAGATTTTGGTTCAGTCCATGGCTAACAAGAAAAGTCCAGCCAAAAGCTACTTCATCATCTCCTCCTACTGAAATATTTCTTCTTCTACCATCTCAGGTCCCGGACTATCTCTCTTCCACTACAAATCAAGGAGGAGTAATACTTTTAAAAAGCCCTCATTTCCTGGAAAGGGTTAAAAGTTCAGACTCCTTGGACGGCTGCTATCTCGGTCCGGTGTTCCGCCTCCCACGCTGGACATTCCCCCCCCTTCTCCTTCTCCTCTGACGGCAAATTTCCAGGTGCCGCCAGGCTCTCTGTCTCTTTCCCTCTTGGGGTGGGGCAAAGGCATCTCCACTTCTCTCCACCCTTCCGTCCACAGGAGCTGGCTCGGTTCCAGACCCTCAGCCCCTCGGCCTACCTGGACAAGGCCGCGTGGCTTCCCCTCCCCCACCCAGCCCGTGGCTGGGCAGGGAGGTCTGCACTCTCTGACGACCGGAACCAAAAAAAAGAGTTCTCCTGGGAGTTCTTGCTTTTAACCCCCTGTGTTCTCAGAGGCGTGTCCATACTTTCAGTGGTCACTCCAGGTGCCAATATCCAAACCTGACCACTGATTGGTTTGACCCAACTTCCTGGAAAAAATTCACTTCTGTGTCAAACCACGACAATATTATAGAACAGGACACATAAATCTAATGAAATTCAACCTGAGGGGTAGATGTTGAGTCATGAAGTAGTAGGCCAAATTTGTATTTCTAGGGAAGGAAACAATTTTACTACATAGGTAGGACATACCCCCTGCAAGATGATATATACCACCAACTCCGCTTTTACGACCTGGTGGCCGAAACCACCAACAGGTTATTGGTCTATCAATTGTACCAACAGAACTATTTTCTGGAAAAGTGTAACACATGCTAATCCTTTTAAAGAAGTAAACGATCCTAAGGGATATTGGGAAAATCCAGGGCAGACAGCTGAAAATTGGAAAGCTCCAGATGGATTATTTTAGATATGTGGTAAAAGGGTATATAATGAACTATCAAAGAGATGGAAAGGTACCTGTACAATTGGAATTATACAACCTGCATTCTTTTTGCTACCAAAGAGCAAAGGTGAATATTTAGGATGACCTCTTTATGAAATTCTGCGCAGAAGAAAACTAACTGAAATAGGAGGAAAACAGACCTGGAATAATGAAGAATGGACTTCCCAACAGATAATAGATTACTATGATCCTGCCTCCTGGGCTCAGGACAGAAGCTGGGGTTATAGAACCCCTATTTATATGCTTAACCGAATTATTAGATTACAGGCCATTGTAGAAATTACTTCTAATCAAACATCAGGGACATTGAAGCTTGTAGCTAGACAACTGACCCAGACCAGAGCAGCAGTATATTAGAATAGGCTAGCCTTAGATTATTTATTAGCTGAAGAAGGGGGGTTTTGTGGAAAATTTAATACATCTGAGTGCTATTTAGAGATTGATGATAATGGAGAGGCTATTACAAATTTGGCAGATGAAATTAAATGAGTTGCACATGTTCCAGTGCAGAAATGGAATTCCATATTAACTGACAATTGGTGGAATAATTTGTTTGAAGGAGCCTGGTGGAAGAAGTTGGGGTTCATGTTGCTTTGTTCTGCATTAAGCCTATTGTTTATACCATGTATGATTCCATGCTTTATTAGGCTAATACATTCAGTGATCCAGGGAATGCAGATTTCAGTAATGCCCATAAACCCTAAAATAACAACCATGGGAGAAAAACCTCACTCCCTTATGATAGTCAAGGCCAAAGCAGAACCAAATAGAACTGCGACCCAAAAAGTATTAGCTTGATTTGAAGCAAAGACACAAATCAATAACATAAAGAAAACAGGGAGGGATTGTGAAAAATGTTTTTGTGATTCATGCCAACTGGCAATGGAATCAGCAATTGAAACTTTCTGACCGAATGGCCAAATAAAGCATCAAAATAGAAGAAGTATAGTAGAGTAAAGAGATGAGGTAGCAAAATGACTGATGGTTAGAAAAAAATAGAGGAAGTTCTGGTAAAGCTAAGGGATATTGCAACAAAAAGACTAAATACTCATGTATAATAAAAAGCTTGATGCACTTCTACCAGACTAAATTTATGTAGCAGACACGGGTGTAAGGCCTCCCTCCAGATGACCACAAGAAGGACAGGAAGCCAATGACCACCTGGAAAGATTATGAAATTGCTGATTCCAGCTTATTGATATTTGCTGATTTGGACTAACCAAGCACATTGGAAAATGCTTTGTAGGCTTAAAAACAGTATATATACTTTGCCGAACTTGTAAGTGGTGTGTGCTGTTAGTGGAGCAGTGACTCCCCGGCCACTCAGCGCTGCTTACTTGCTTTCTTTAAAATAAAAGATATAGAAATAAAATTCGGTTTGGCTATTGAAATTTTATATCGCTTGCAAACTTTCTGATGTTTTGGGAACTCCTTTGTTTGACTTCTTCACACTCCAGCTTATCTGCATGACATCCTGAGTGTCAGGTCAATATATATTATTTCTTCTTGTGTCTCCATCCTGCTGTTTCACATCCTCTGATAAGGATTTAGTATGTCCTCCTTAAATTTAACATGGTATTCTCTAATTGTCCTCTGGTGCTCTGGTTTGTGTCACAGTTGTCATTTGGACGGGTTGGCCAGTGGATGGCCTTACACTGTTCTTCTTAGTTACACAAAAGCCTTTTCTATAGTACAAAACGTTCATCACATTATTATTTCCATAAGCGATACATAGATATTATATTCATTACACTACTATTTCTATGAGCAATACAGTGCATACTTAAGCTGATAGATTATATAATATTAACAAGCAGCTAAAAAGAGTTATTATTGGTAGTATTTCTAAATACTTATAATCACTAACAACATGCAAAAGCTAATACATAAACGCAAAAGCCAATATTATCTGGTAATTTTTCACACAGCTAAAAGGAGTTATAAATTGCACCATATAGAAATACTTATGATCAATAACACCATGCAAAAGCTAATACATAAATGCAAAAACCAATATTATATGGCCTGAAGCAATATATCTGAACCACTTAGGCAACATTGTGCCCAAGCCAAACTATCTCTAGTTATTCTTATCAGAGCCCTCTGGAATTCATCAAAGTTACTAAGACATAAACTGTGCTAAATTAAGAAAGAAGAGGCTGAGAAACAGAATACTAAGACTGCAAGAACTAGATAACAGAGGGTGGTAAACCACCTGGATGCTAAGCAATCACATACTCTGAAGAGGGCATGCAGAACACATGGACAAGATAGGGTCACTAAAGAAGAAATGCGTGACTAGCGTGTGCAGTAGTTTTAGAATGTATAAATAAGTGCATAACGTAAACAACAAACGTCTTCTGCTTATAATCATATTGGTTAGTTGTCCAGAAGTCCTGATTTCCTGCATATTGGTGAACCATGACATGATACTGTGAAATACAAAGTTGTGTTTCGTGTCAGGTAAATAAAGGCAACCTGTGTAGTTGTGGTTATGAAATGTGTGGAACACGGCCATGGGACAGCTATAAAGATGAGTTCTAATAAACAACCAAGGAAAGCATGAAAGAAGGCTTTTGAACCAATCTTTTGTTTGCAAATAACAATTATAAGTCTTAAACTGTTTTGTAATAAGAACTTCTGAATTATAACTTTAGAATGTTGCTTAGTATTAAGGATATTAAACTGTAGTTTTAGAATGTGTAAGTCTTAAGCTGGTTTGTAATAAGGACTTTTGAATTATAACCTTAGAATGTTGCTTAGTACTAAGGATTTTAAACTGTAGCTTTAGAATGTACAAAGGATTTAAACAGAAAGGGAAGTAACCCTATCTCAAGCTGCTGGAGAAGGAAGATGGACATCAAGATTGCTGATTAGTGACTTCAAAAGGGGAAGCTGGACATCACTACCATAGATTAATGAACCCCGAAAATAGAAGTTGGACCCCACCATCTGGGCACACATCCTGGGATATACACAATAGGGTATAGAAATTGGAAAGGAACCAAACATCACCATCATAGATTTATGACCCTGGAGTATAGAGTTGTGATGTTAAAGGTAGAAATGGAAACTGTCGAAAGCTCACGTGGAAACTAGGAAGATATTATGAATATGCATGAATATGATTGATAAATACCAGCAAGCCCAACAACCGGTGTGCAGTCGGAGGGGAAACCCCCACCACTGTACCCAGCACTGTCTTTGCTCGTGCATCACCATATTAATTAATAAATTGAATTGCTGCTTGATATATGGTCTGAGTCGAGCGTCTCATTCCTAACAATACCGAGGATATTACCATGTAATAATGAAATAAGCAGGACCCTTTGGACCCTCTGAACTCTGAAGATGGGTCTACAGAGTGAAAAAGCGGCAAGCCCAAGTCGGAGACCCATGCGACGGGACCGCAGTGGGGGAGGAGTCTGAGGACGGCTCCACGGAGTCTGAAGACAGCTCTGGGAAAAATACACTTATGCTGCAGTGGGACACTGGAAAAGGTGAGGGGCCAGGGGCTGGAGGATGGGGAATGGACTGTCAAAAGAAGAGTAGGCCACTCTAAGAGTCCTCCAGCATATTCTCTCTAAAAGAGAAATTAAATATGACCCAGAAGTCCTGAAAAGATTACTGAGGTAGGATCAGGAAAGAGGATTTTTTTGCCACCCCCAAAAGCGTATTTGACACCCCTGAGTGTGAAAAGCTTGGAATAGCCCTTTGGGATGCTGGAAGTGACAGGTTAAAAGAAACCAAGGGGCTTAGTACAACTTGGAAACTCATGATAATGGTGTTGAAGCAGTTAAAATCAAAAAGAACAGCTGCAGCAGGGGCAGCAGCAGCCCTAGAGCCAGACGACCTCACGGCGGCTTTCCCAGCGTTTGCACGAGATTTTTTCGGGGGAGTGGACCCAGTTATACTCCTACATTCTGCACCTGTGGGGCCGGAGCTGCAGGCTCAACAGGCGATTTCAGACCATAACAACGCGGTGCTACAGCCCGCACTGGCTCTGCAGCCTGAACCAGAAACAGAGAGAATGGAGGTGGACGTGCCGCTCCCTCCTCCGGTACCGGGCCTACCCACAGGGTGCCCTGTGATATCCCCTGAACCTGAAGAGTTAACAATAGCAGCAGGGGGGTGTGTATTTTGTATTTCCCGTATTTCCCTCTTGCTGCTAGCCATAGCAGTGGATATACAAATGCAGAGCGAGGCTATTCAAATGCAAAAAGCTTGTGCAGCTTTGAGGAGGAGGAATGCAGGCGGCAGGAGAGAGAGATAATGGAGCTTAGAGATTTAATAGACCAACAAATAGGGGAAAGTGAAAAAATCAAATTGTTGTTGATGGCGGAAGCAAGAAGGAGTGATGAATTGATCGTGAGATCGGCTTATTGCATTCCCAATCCTCCAGACTGTAAGGTCAGAGAGGGTCGCCGAGCCCGTCCTACAATTCTTGAGGATGAGACAGACTGGTGGGCAGAGGAGAGGAAACATCGGGAGAGAGCAGCTGAAAGAGAGCGCGGCAGGACCGAGATTACCATCGGTCGTGGAATGCGAAAAATGTCAGATTCCCCCCCCCCCCCCCCCCCCCCCGACTCGACACAACAATCAGGAGCATACGCTACAGCTGAAGGAGGACAGAAGCCTGGAACAAAGGAGAGAGAGAGTCCGGGGGACGGAGATCTACTAGCCACCCTGTATCCAACAACCCAGCCCAATGGTGGCAAGGCATCATACAAGAAGCTCTTATCAAGGGCGACTTTATCCCACAAATGTTTCCAGTAATCTCTGTCCCTGGTAATTCAAATCAACACCAGTGGATAAGGCTAGACTGGAAGCTTGTTCAAGAGGGACAAAAAGCTGTCATGCAGTATGGACTATCTAATCCATAAGTGCAGACCTTGCTAGATGACATTTTTACGAGTGGTTTAATGGCTCCGTTTGATTGTAAAAAACTGGCAGAAACCTTTTTAAAACCCACACAGAGGCTACTGTGGTGAGTGGACTGGGAACAGCGGGTAGACCCTGCCATGGTTGAAAATCTCAGGTTCCCTCAAGGGGACCCTAGGGAGCTCACCACCCCAGACATGATGTTGGGGACAGGGCCTTTTGCTGACCCGTAAGCTCAGGCACATTTACATACAGCAATTTTGCAGCAGTCTCAGAAGCTGGCACAGGAAGCATTCCATGCTGTCCCAGATATGGGACTTCCACCACCATCCTACACCATTATTAAGCAAGAGGCAAAGGAGACTTTCATGAGTTTCCTAGATCGCCTTAGAGGGATAATAGATCGAGCTCTGGGAATGTTTCCAGATGTTAAAGCCGCACTAGGGATGCAATTGGCTGTGGAAAATGCGAACTCTACCTGTAAGAGGATCCTGCAGACCTTGCCTAGAACAGCCACCTTGGTAGACATGATAGAAGCTTGTTCCAGAGTGGGAACTCCAGATGAAATAGCCACCTATCTAGCAGAAGCAATGGCAGTTGCCCTTAAACCACTAGTCCAACAAAGAAAAGGTAACTCTGACCATAAGTGTTTTAATTGTGGGAAGCCTGGACATTACAAAGCACAATGCAGGGATAAAATGGTAAAGAAAAGTAAGGCCACAGTGACATCTACTGGTTTCACAGGAAACTGCAACAGATGTGATAAGTTCGGGTATCGAACCAGCAAATGTAGAGTAAAATGCAAGAAAGATGGAACATCCTTGGGAAACAGGAAACTGAGCGCAAAGGGGGGACGTGCAATGACACAAATGCTCCCCCACAAACAGGCGGCTGCCTGGACATCCTCCACTCAGCAACAGCAGGATCGGCAGGCGTGGACTTGGACACCACAATCAAAGTTACCCTGGAGAACACTGATGTACAGGTCATTCCATCAACAGCGGATGGACCCTTAGGGTATGGACTTAGTGCCCTGCTGATAGGGAGATCATCCACATCAAAGCAAGGCATTTTTGTTGTACCTGGACTAATTGATGCAGATTATTAGGCAATATTGGGATAATGGTGCAGACATGGAGACCACCCATCCATATTCCAAAAGGCACTAGATTGGCACAGTTGGTTCCCTTTGAGTCCAAGGTTCCTAGACAAGGGGTCATGCATAGGGGGGATGGAACTCTTATGACAAAAGCTGCATTGCTGGACATGGGTTCAGATGTTACTATTGTTCCCTCGTTTGCATGGTCTGCAACATGGACTCTGTATATGCTGGGAACACCAGTTATGGGGCTGGGGAGCATGGAAATGACTCAAATTAGTAAAACACTCTTAACAGTGTAGGTTGATGACGATGCACTTTTGTGCTCAGGTGAGATCTTACGTGATGAATACAACAATCTGGCTGCTGGGATGGGTTGCATTGAGCCAGATGGGTTTTTGTCTCACCAATGAGGGTTTTTAGCAGCCGTCATTGAGGGGTGGACAATCCTAAAATTCAAATGGTTAACAGAGATGTCAGTCTGGGTTGATCAACAGCTGCTCTCTAATGAAAAGCTTGCCCATGTTAATGAATTGGTTGATGAGCAATTGAAAAGGGGGGCATATTGTACCCTCTATGAGCCCCTAGAACACACTCATTTTTACAATTCCTAAAAAATCAGGAGAATGGAGGTTATTACATGACCTTCAGGCCATTAATTCTGTAATGCAGGATATGGGACCCCTGCAGCCCATCCTACCCTCACAATCAGTGTTACCTGTCAATTGGCAACTGTTAATCATTGACATAAAAGATTGTTTTTTCACACTTCCCCTGCATGAGGACGACAGTGAGAAGTTTGCCTTCTCAGTGCCATCCATTAACAAGGCAGAGCCAGCAAAAAGGTATCAATGGGTTGTATTGCCACAAGGGATGCGAAATTCTCCCATGATGCGCCAACTGTATGTCGCCTGGGCGCTAACCCTGCTAAGAAAACAGTACTCACAGTATCTTATCTATCATTACATGGATGATATAGCAGGAGAACACATAGATGCAGCAATCCTGCTGCCTGCCTTACAGCAACAATTGGAGAAGACAGGCCTTCAAATTGCCCCTGAAAAAGTCCAAAAAGAGGCCCCATGGAAATATTTGGGTATGCTTATCACTGAAGCCCAAATTTGGCCTCAAAAATTAACTATTTGTATGGCAATTTGGACTTTGACAGATGTTCAAAAATTAATTGGCGACATACAGTGGATTCGTAGTACCTGTGGCATTACTAATGAAGACCTTGAGTCCCTAATGCCATAATTGAAAGGGGGAAATCAGGCCAATTTACTGTGCAAACTGACTGAAAAACAACAGAAGGCTCTGACTCAAATTGCCACTAAATTGGGTCATTGCTTTTCAGACCATTGGTCCTCTACTTTGCCATTGTCCGTAGCTGTGCTAAATAGAGAAAAACACGTGATGGCTATACTAATGCAATGGCATAACCAGGTTAAACAGCCACTAAAAATCTTGGAATGGGTGTTCTTACCATTTAATTTGAACAAATCCTTGACCACGAGAATGGAGGCTATAGCAAAAATTGTGATCAAGGCATGGAAGCATATGGAGGCTCTCAGTTCAGCTGAAAAGAGAACAGAGGATTCTCCCAGGCTTCAGGCCTGGGAAACTTAGAGAGAAAGAATTTAAACAATTATTATCTCTCTTTCTGTTCATGTTGTTTATAGATATGTTCTACCACAGTGTGCTATTCATAGTGCACCAAGAGTGTGAAAGGTTTTTACTTTGAGACCAATCATATTTCACCTTAGTGAGTCACATTATAAAAAGAGACATGCTACTTTCATTAAACGTTCTTTTTCGCCCTCTATGACTGGAATAATTTCATTTCGTCCCTGACTCAACAGCATCAGAAGCGGACACTGGAAATTGCCGGAATGGAGCCACAAAATATTCTTCTCCCATTAACAAAAGATTCTTTACAATGGTCATTACAGAATTCAGTCACCTTACAATGGGCATTGTTGAACTTTCCAGGTCTCATTAGCACTCATTTTCCCCTTCATAAGCTTTTTTCTTTGCATCAACAGGTGGAAGAACTTGGCTATCAAAACAACTTGTGGATGGCCTCACAATTTTTACTGATGCCAGTCAAAAAACTTCTAAAGCAGGCCTTACTTGGCAGGACAAAGGCGAATGGCTCGGTGAAATCCTTGAAGGGTCAGGAGATTCTTTACAGGTTCTTGAGTTACTTGCTGTTATCAGAATGTTTGAAAAATGGCCAAATGATCCTGTTAACATTGTTTCTGATTCTCTCTACATAGTAGGTATTGTTGAGCGCATGGAGCGAGTATTACTAAAGGGAATTCAAAAACGGCGGTTGTGGCAACTCTTTTTGCAACTATGGCAGTTACTTAATTCTTGCAAACCGGATTATTTTATTACTCATATACAGAGTCACTCTGGATTGATGGGAGGCCTGGCCTTAGGAAACGAGAAGGCTGACCAATTGATGGCACCACTTTGGTCCTCTGCTTCTCCTAACATCGATAAGTTTGGCCAGGCCAGAAGGGCTCACTAGTTTTTTCACCAAAGTGCAAAAGTTTTACACAAACAATTTAGAATATCGCTGCAGGATGCTCAAGGAATTGTTACAACCTGTCCACAATGCCAAGGAATGATTGGCAGATTGGGTCCTGGAGTCAACCCTTGCGGCCTGGGGCCCTTGCAGTTATGGCAAACTGATGTGACTATCTATGCCCCTTTTGGTCGCTTTAGATGTATTCATGTAACCATAGATACCTTTTCTGCCATGGTTTGAGCCACTCCTATGACAAGCAAAGGGTTTCGCTTTGTCATTCGACATTTGCAAGGCTGCTTTGCCGTAATGGGCTTGCCTCAGGAAATCAAAATGGACAATGGGTCAGGATATATAGCTCAATGGACCCAGGATTTCTTAGCTCATTGGGGGGTGAAACATAGCACAGGTATTCCAGGTAACTCCACAGGACAAGCTATTATTGAAAGGACACATCAGATACTGAAAGGACTGCTTGATAAACAAAAAACGGGGGAGGATGGGCTGAGCCCACAGGATAGAGTGCTGAAAGCAGTTTATTATGAATCATCTGCGGTTAGTAGGTAATCATAGTGAACCACCAGCATTAACACATTACTCAGGTTTGCATCAAGATTCTTAATTGATACAGCATCAACCAAAAGTTTGTTTTAAAAATCCTATGACAGGGTTATGGGAAGGACCTACAGATTTATTAATGTGAGGAAGGGGTTATGTTTGTACCATTACAGACAAAGGACCCCGATGGATACCAGTGAAATGGGTTTGTCCCTGGCTTGAAAAGGATACTCTGATCCCTAATATCACCAATGAACCAACAACCAGTTGGTACCTGAAAACATCAATTGCCCTCAGAATTGTGAACACTTTTGCTATCCTTGGGTGAGATTAAAATGAGTGGGGTGTGGATTAGATAGGTGGTGTCACTACAAAGGAGGAAGCTTTCAGAGGTGTTTAGAGTGCAGACATCGGCTCACCCAAGAATTCAATACCTGGGTCGTGTTATCCCAAGGGACAGGAACAATGGTTAATTCCCCTGAAACCTGTCAAGAAGCACTGAATTTATTTGAGTCTTGGGAGCAATTGGGGCAGGCTATTCAGTGGTTTCATAACAAACTTTGTAAGCTTGAGCAAAAAGAGAGCGAGAATAAGATCAAAGCTATTGAATGTGGGAAAGGAATATTTATCACTGGGATTTGGGGAGTTAGACCGGATCAGTGGGAACAAACGAAGCGGAGGTGGGAAGAGAAGAAACAGAGAAGACAGAATAGGAGAAGAGTGTAAAGAGCAAGAGACTCCATCAGTTTGGATTTTATCGCTAATCTCATAGGGGAAGGTTTTTTTGTTGATGATAAGGATGAAGAATAGTCTCAAAATAGATGCACAGGTTTTTGAGGGGTCTCCCTCTGTTACTTGTGATATGTGGCAACATCTGTAGTGCAGAAGAAATTAACCTGCCAGGATGGCATGGACAGAATATGTGGCCTACTTGGGCCAATGCTACTGGGGTGGATTCCTTTTGTTTATTCTTAGCTATGACAGGAGATCCTTTCTGCACATGTTTAATTGGTATCCCAATAAGTAACTTTACTGGTTTCGCAAAATGGGTAGGAGTCGGAGGAAAACCATACGTGGGAGCAAATAGATCAAGTGCGGAGAATCGCTGGTGTAACATAACCAGAGGTGGTACAAAATTGGACATATGCAAAAGGTTGGGGATTAAGCCAAATGGCGAGGACTTCCAAGCAGGTATGATAGCACAATCACTGAATTAAAGCGGACTAGAACCCCAAGAACTAGACCTGCTAGGATCAGTACCTGGGAATTACTGCTTGATTTTTAACTATTTTTTAAACCTAAAATCAACTGATATGAGCAATGTCCTAGTCCCATGACCCAAAAATAATAGTCATCCTTAATCCCAATTCTCCATGGTATAAGAATGTGACCAAATATTGCCACAATTGGACTTATCCTGGAAGTGCTGGTGCAAATGTGACTGTAAGAAAGCTTCCACCAGGTTTCTTTTCAATCTGTGGGGATAGGCCATGGCCCGCAATTCCGAATCATTGGTTTGGTGGTCCTTGTTACTTAGGAAAACAAACCATGTTTGCCCCTAGCAAGTGAGAAATGCTGAATCAGACTATTTGGAGAGGGGGACATGGCAAGAGAACTAAAAGAGCAATCACAAGCTTAAGACCTGATTGTGACAATCATGTAGAGTTTTGGGGCGCTACAGCACAAATAATAGCATCATTCCTTACTCCAGGTGTTGCTGCTGCTCAAGCTTTGGCTACGCTTAATAAGTTGGGATGCTGGACAGTCAAACAACTAAACATAACTTCAGCTATTTTAAATCAAATGCTCTCTGACGTAGATAGTATTAGACACGGCACATGGCAAAATAGAGCTGCTATATATTTTTTGTTGTCAGCACATGGGCAGGGGTGTGAGGATGTTGTACTGTGTTTTTACCTCTTTGTAACAGTCCTGTAATGGTTTGCCCCTTCACCCCCCATTGTCTCCCAATGGTTACACCCTGAGCTTTCCTGCCCTTCCCCCAGCGCCAATCTCCCTGAAAATGCTCAGTCATTCCCCTGTCCCCTCCCTGGTACCTTGTCCATCACTCAGCTCCTAATCCCACTCTCCCAAAATCTTCCACCTTGGGCATCGAGTGAGTGGACGAGGGCCAGGGGTCCCTCCCTTAAACTTTCCCCATTGGTTTGTGTGTCTGTCTGTCCTTTTGCCTTCCACTCCCCCAAATTCCCCCATTGGGTGGTGGGCGTCCCTCCCCCTTGTCACCGCCCCGATACTTAAGATGATTGTGAGAGCCTCGAGACCACTTTTGGCCACCGGGACAATGGCATTCAGAGCTCCCTGTAGCTGGCATTAAACCTGAGACTTTTTCCCCAGTCTTGAGTTGACTCCCTCATTACCTCCTTGGATGCCGCCTCTCCTCCTAACAAGGCAAACAGTGAAGCACTTTGTCTTAGCCACTCCCCGAATCTCCTCGAGAAACAGGGGAGTGTCCCCCGCTGCTGACCGTGCCTTGGCCGGGCAGGCGAAGCCAGGGGGCTTCAGGCAGGCACAGTGGCATGAGGATTTTGAAGGAATGTGTTTTATGAACCCTTCTGACCATTCTACATCCATTCACAGGAAACTCAAACAGCTGCAAGATAACATGAAAACATTGACTGTGAATAATTGGGGTTTGGATGAATGGTTTGAGGGATGGGAATAATTGGATGGTTGAAAGGTATTGTAAAGGGAGCTTTATTATTACTAGTAGTCATTATTATATTGCTTTGTGTTATTCCATGCATAATGATTCCATGCATAATTGGTGACTTGCTTGGTAGAAAATATAGTAAAAAGGGTTTGGCTGGTGTAAGAAGAAGAAGAGGGAATTGTAGCAATGTATCTGAACAACTTAGGCAACATTGTGCCCCAGCCAAACTGTCTCTAGTTATTCTTATCAGAGCCCTCTGAAATTCATCAAGGTTACTAAGACATAAACTGTGCTAAATTAAGAAAGAAGAGGCTGAGAAACAATACCAAGACCACAAGAACTAGATAACAGAGGGCGGTGAACCACCTGGACTGTAACCAATCACATATTTGAAGAGTGCGTGCAGAACACATGGGCAAGATAGAGCCACCAATGAAGAAATGCATGACTAGCGTGTGCAGTAGTTTTAGAATGTATCAATAAGTGCATAATGTAAACAATAAACATTTTCTGCCTAATCATATTGGTTAGTCATACAGATGTCCTGATTTCCCGCAATGGCCATTTTTAACAGGCAGCTTTTTGGGTTTTTTTTTCTCTGGCCCGGGCAGCCTCAGTCATTCCAAAGCTTGGGAAAGAGCGAGCCAGTGAAAGAAGGGACATCAAAATCCACCAGTTTTGCCTTATGTGAGGAGGAAAACCAATGCCAGAGGATCAACAGATTTTCCATCTGCTCTGTTCCCAGCTGCTGTGTGAACTCCTCTTCCCCTTCCCAGAGATAAAAGGGACCAGACACCATTTTGTTCTCTGGTCCACGCAGTCAGCCCAATTATTTTTTCTTCCCTGGGCATTTTTGAGTTTTTGTTCTGCTGTGGGTGGGTGTGTGGGTGTGTGGGTGGAGGGTAAGTTTATAGGAGTTCATATCTAGCATTTATTCAGTCTTTTTCTGTGTCTTGCGGGTACCGCCTCCCCTATTTTTGTTAATAAACAGTTCTTTTCTTTTTTTCACTTTCACCCGCTGGTATCAATTTCTCTCACTGGCAGGGGAAAAGGGAGTTATTGAAGCCCTTTCCCTTTTAGCAGAAATGCTCATTCCAGGGCAAATTCTCCCAAAATTTGTCTTCAAAACCAAGACAACCAGAAAAGACCTATGTGAACATCCATTTGTTATACAACTATAATTTGATACTCATAATACTGTGTCTTGGGGATGGTTTATATCCTGCGTAAAAAATGCCAATCACTTGTTCTAAAATTTTAAAAGTTTAATAGTAATAAAATGCTTATAAACATAGAGTAATAAGAATTTGGACAATCAGAGTTAGGACAATAAAGGACAATAAAAAACAAAGAAATACAGAGAGTCCAGGTGCCTTCCTAGTGCAATTAAGCCCTGAAAGCACACATGCTAACAAAGGATTAACCCTTAAAAGCAGTAGCCTGTTGCATATTCATATATCTCATACATGATGCATAAATTCTTTTCAAACAAAGGGTGTTCTCTGGTTATTGTCAACTTTTTTCCCTTAATCCTGGTGGCTCCCTAAAGATGGAGAGGAGGTGGAAGAATGTTTGTCTTTTATGATAAGTAGGCAGTAACTCTTTTCTTGGGTGTCTTGTTGCTGTTATTTCTGTACGAAGAATTTCTTGATTATCTCATCCCTTTCTTGAGCTAGTTAAAAAAATGTCTTACATCGCATAGTTTGTATTTTAACATTATGTTATAACCTAAAACTATATCTACCACACTACTTAAAAAAGGTTAATACAGTAATAATAATTAATACAACATAACACATATAGTATTCCTTTGCAGAGAGCCAATCATATAATATGCAGTTTTCACATCCCATAGCCATTTTTGGTTTTGTTTTTGTTTTGTGTCTGGAATGGTCAATGCCTCCCCTAGCTCCAGGAGTATTGCGATGGGTGAGGGGCAGCCTGAGATCCTGTGAGGGTTGGGGACCAGGGGCTGCTGCTTCCTTCCAGTGGGGGTGATCGACTCAGGACCCACGCGGCACAGGCGTCTGACTGGAGATCCTGCTACCCTGTGGTTTTTGCCTATTCGTTTTTTTTTCTTTTCATACGGCACTGTGACTACAGCTTGCCAGCTTGCTTCTCTGCTCCTCTGTTGCTTGGGAGCCCAGAGCCAGTGTGTGCTGTGCCAGAAGCCAGGAGCTCCCAGCCAGGAGTTGGGCCACTCCCTCTGCGTGGCAGCCTGACCCCAGGACCAGTCATCGCTGGTGAGCTGTCCAAAGGAGTGATCCCCCTCCCAGCCCCGCTGTTTTCTGCTGCTGCTTCAGGGCTTTTTGCTACAGTTGAACTCAACACCCCATGTCCACCCAGACCCCTGTGTCTCCTTCCACAGCTTTGGAGATTTTGCTACACTTTGTTTGCCACCCCCAGGTGTGCTCGCCTCTGCTGTTACAACCTGTTGGTCCAAGGTCCCTGATGTACACTTTCTGTGCCTCCCTTAAGAGATTTGCCAATCCCCTTTCTTGCCAACTGTCCAACTTTTCTAATTTTCTCTGTATATCTGTGTCCCAGATTGAGAAGCAAGATGTTTTCTATTGCCATCTGTGTAGCAGTTGTCTTCTGGGCAGTTTTCCTTATCTCCTGTTAATGGGCCCATCAATGTTTTGCCACATGACTCAGAGATAACTCCCTCCAGGAGCCATTTCTGTTTAATGGGTAATCAAGCACCCACCGCAGGACTCAGAATGACATCAGCCCATTGTGAGATGCTCTGCCCGGGGGGGGGGGAGCTAAGCATCCCCACCTAGATATATTCTGGGGCTTGGGACAGAGGAGTCAGCCTTTCCACAGGTTCCCAAGAGGAAACAGCTGGGGTTTTCCACTGAACCAACTACGCCCTTTCTACAGGACCACTGCTCCAACAGAACCACATCTGCCACTCCAGGAAGACTGCAGCCACTCCAATTTGGACTGCTACCAACATGCTGGCCAAAGGGGTGTCAGGTTGTATTCTTACTCTGTCAGTGGTTTTCCTTTTGTAGTATTGCATGTATTTTGTTTCTTTTCCCTTTTCCCAATAAATTGTACTTCTGACTTGGAGTTTCTCACTGGTTTTGCTTTCAAGCCAGAACAATCTGGCCACACATGGGTGACAAAATATATCTTTAGCAAGGTCTGTCTGGCTGCTCTATCAGGGTTGATACCTGAATACTGCCTCATCTTTTTCCTCACTCTTTCTAGCCACTCTGTTTGGGTTTCTTCCCTCTTTTGTTGTTCATCAAATGCCTTATGAGTATTCTGGCTTCGTGAGGTTGCCTTTTTAATACCCCTTACAATTAATGTTCTGTAATCCTCCATGTTCTGCCTTTCCCTGAGGTTGCTGT
Source organism: Vidua chalybeata (assembly GCF_026979565.1). Lineage (NCBI taxonomy): Eukaryota > Metazoa > Chordata > Aves > Passeriformes > Viduidae > Vidua > Vidua chalybeata. The sequence goes on from NW_026530325.1 coordinate 257,912, forward strand.
GGTCCTAATTAGGGCATACAGTGGGCATCTTCAGGTCCCCAGGAGATCCTTGCATGTGCTCCCTTTCCTATATTCACATCCCAGCCATCCGGATCATTTGTCTCTCCTTTGGTGTAAATAATATGGTCATTATTGATTGCATTTCCTCTCATGTATAAATGCTGGGCCCCAAAAATTGATCTAACTGTTCTGGTAATCCAATGGGGTCTTCTAGTAATCCTTTTAACTCCCTTTTGAACATCCTCACATCAGAGGAATTCAGTGGTACAGTTACAAATTCAGTTCCCCCCTGGGCTCCATCCAGTGGTACTTCCCTCAGAGGATATAATCCCACTGCCTGGCTCCCATACCCTGACCTGCTTTTGTCTTGCTGTGCCCTTCTGTTTCTAGTATTTTGACTATTCCGTCAAAGGGCAAGGGAGGTGCAGTCGGTGCCGGTGGAGGTGGAGGGGGCAGATAGTCTAACGGGTCCCATTCTTTGCTATCTGTTACTTTTAACATGCCCACTCCTGAAGGCAAAATTTCTCCTTCCCAATATGCAGTGTAGTTGCTATCTTCCTGATTAAATTGTTTCTTAGCCCTTACATAGATGTTTAAAGCCCAACATATCCACCCTTCGTCCAACCCATACCTCAACCAAAGTGCATGATTGGGTATGGGGATTTTTGAAGGAGTTTTGAATGAGTTAGAGGCAGGACCTCTGAGTTTTTTATATGATGTGATTTATTTTTCTTATCTTCTACATAGACAGGAAGAGTGAATTTGGCTCACATCTTTACCACATGGTGCAGAAGGTCACAAGACTTCTAGTTGCAAGACCTTTTAAGGATTTATTGACCAATAAAACACTGCCAACAAGGCTATTTCATCTTATGGACTCATGCTACAGTGTAAGCTTTCTTAGCCAATCATGTTATGACACACAAATCTACAATACTACATTCTAAACCTCTTGCTTACCTTTGTAACTACTTTTATTTTTTCTATATCCTAAACTCTAAGACTCTAAAGTTTCCTCTTCTTAACATGTCTCTGCTTTAAACTATAAATACACATTCTCGCTTCTAGCATCTAAGTTTGGAAGACTTTTCCAAGGTCTCAGAACAAATCCTGTGTTTAATTCTAAGCTTTGGCTTACAGGCCCAAAGTTCCGAGAATTCCCTGCATTTCAGATTCCAGCAATCGGGTCTAATTTACCCCTTAGTCCACTCTATCATACAGTACTGTACCATCTTGAGCTTGTCCTTATCTCTAGTATTGGGGTCATATTTCCATCGAGCTAGTTTTTTTCCCAGTGGGCTATCTGGGGATATGCCTGTTGATATCTCTTCACTTCCTCCTTCTCTCCTTGGGGATTCCCTACTTGCTCCCAGTCCCATCCCTACAACCAACCACAGGCCCTCCCGACAAGGCCCGCCTTCCCAATCAGCTAGAAGAAAAAAGAAAGAAAAAGAGAGTAAAGAAAGGAAAGGAAAAAAAAGAACCTTACCTTCTTCCCAGAAAACAAAAGCAAATAAACAACCCATCTGAGATCTGGGGACTCCCATCCATCCATGTGGTCTCATGGTCGCCTGGCTTTATGCTGGCGGATCGCAGGGAAGCCCTGGTGCCTTTTGGCGTACTAGCAAGGGCAATTGCTAAAAGTCACCCATGTGCTCCCGTGGTTGCAGTTTCCGAGACCCGGGAACAACCGAGCTAGCCCTTGACCCTTGGCAGCTCCGTGTGTGAACTGTGTTTAGCACCACCGCCTCTGCTGGGTCAGCGAGCACCGGGAGTTACTGTGCCGGGTCCCCACTGGCCACTACCCACGTGGTCTCTTGCCTGTGGTTTTCAAGATCCTGTTCAAGCGGGTCACCCCTGCCAGGCATTATCGCACTTGGTGCCTCCCAGTCTCCGCAGCACCTAGAGGCAGTCTCTTACCGCCCACAGCCCCTCTCCAGCGGCCCTGCGTGCCCATAACCTTCCGGTACACGCGCAGATGCCACCTATTGGAGGTTCCCACCAATCTAACACCCCCTAAATTTGGTAACTCAACCTGACGTTCCCAGGTGCTCTTGAGTTCCCTCTTGTTCACGGTTTAGTGCTTTTTTTCCCAAGTCTCACACACATACCCCAATCACACTCCCAGACTCTGTTTCACACACACTCCAAGCACACTCTGGGACTCTATCACACACACAATACTCCCTTTTGTCTGCAGGTTTTTTCAGAGGGCTTTTTCTTCCTCCTCTTCTTTTTCATTATTCAGTCTTTTGTTGTCTCTGGGATGTCGGCCTGCAAATCATCTATGGTCCCAGAAGAAGTTGTTTGAGCTGCCGAACTCACGGTGGGGCATGCCTCCTTTTCGAAATCCCCTAGGACCATGGAGACAAGGTTTTACATCCCCATTTGTGAGAAACGACCACCCACTTTAAAATTTCAAAGGTTTATTAAACCTTAACAAATATAACAAAGGACTGAATAAGGAGAAAGAGCAGCGCTGGGAGCATGGAACTAAACCACCACATGCTCACCCACAAAATGGCTGCTCTGCCTTTTATACCCCCTGGTGTTGCATCAGGTAACCCTAGCCCCTCCCAAAGTCTGCCAGTCAACTCTTATTTACTGTCTGTGGGTGGAGGTTACTTCCTTGCAACTTGATTGGAGTTCAGGTGTTGTCATGTTGCGCCTCCTAGTAACAAGCCTGCCCCCCGCCCATATGCCCTTATGTCCTAGGGTGGCTGTATGATGCCTTTATCCCCAATCGTCTGCCCTGTTTATGTTGAAGTCTTGTTCCAAGAGTGAAAGGAGGAGGGAAGAAGCTCAGGGTTTGTTTTCAAAAAACTCACTCCCTCCTCCACATTCCTGCTCCGGGACGGTGTTGTCTGTGGACGGACGGACAGCGAGACAGAGCTCTCCTTTGCTTTTTTCTAGTTAGTTTTAGCTAGCTGAGGCAGAGAAGTTCCCTGGACTGTGTTTTTTTTCCCCTTTCTCTGGATCTGCTCTGGAGTGAACACCAGAAGAGCATCAGCAGCTCACATCTGTGGCCCAGTGGGCCGGGCCTGGGCCGCGGCATTGCCAGCGCCGGAAGGACTGGTCAGAGACTGAGTGAGCTGAGCTGCAGCCCGGGGGGATTTGCTCTGAATTTGTCTCTCTTGGAGTGGCAAGAAGTCTTATTGTTTAATATTGTCTAAGTTCTCTTGTGTAATAAACAGGTTTTTTCCACTTTTTTCCTCCAGAGGTATTTTCTCCCGAACCAGCTGGGGGGAGGGGCCAATCGACTCTGCTTTCCTAAAGGAACCCTTTTGTGGGGGGGGGGAGGGGAATTCTTTCCCAGACTTGCCCTGAACCAGGACAAATACACCTTACTACCAAGGCCATCCGGTGGCAACCATACAAGGAGGAGGGAAAAGGGGACTATGGACAGAGCAAATCACAATAATCACAATATATCAATAAAACTTCTCTCAACATACACATAATATTCATCCCTTAATTGTGAGACCAAACCATTGCATTACTCATCTATAACAGGCACTGAGACCAGTTGCTTCCTGTGAGTTTGCAAAGGAAGCCCTTTCTCTCTCTTCCATAGTCTTAGTCATCATTAGTCACTTGGCTGACGCCACAGCGCTCCCTGCAGCTGCATGGGAATCATAGCACCTGCCCTGCCTGGCCAGAGCAAACAGCGCCCCTGCTGGCTGTTGACCATAACTACACCAAAGGGGAAAGCACTTTGATGGCCGAGAGAAGGCTGTTATTGGTATTCTGTTCTTTGTTGTTATTGCTGCCATTGTTGTTGTTTGTTTGTCTTGTTATATATACATATATATTAGTAAAGAATTCTTATTCCTTTTCATAAATCTTTGCCTGAAAAACCCTGTAATTTCAAAATTATAATAATTCAAAGGGAAGGGGGGGTGGTGTCATATTTTCCATTCTAAGGGAGAATCCCACCTTCCTTGGCAGACACCTGTCTTTCAAACCAAGACACTGAAAATGTATTCTGTCAGTTAATAGTAGTTTCAGGTGTTTCTTTACCTTGCATATGAGAATTATATGATATAGTGCCACCCCACTGAAGTTGAATACGTATATCTGTTGCTTCCTCCTATTCTTAATGCCCATTACTCTGTCATAGAAGAAAATTAGATTGATTTTTGATTATTTTCTCCAGTAAATTCATGTTGGCTGCTATTTATCTCTTTGCTGTCATTTGAGGCATATAAATAGTTTAACTAATTAGTCCAGGATTGAAGTTAAGATGCCTGATCTGTTGAGAGTTTCTCCTCTCACACTCTTTGCCCCTTTTAGTGTTCTGGAACCTCAACTGTCATTTCAGTAGAGAATCACAGAATATTCCAAGTGGGAAGGGATCTACAAGAATCATCAAGTCCAACTCTTAAGTGAGTGGCCGATATGGGAATCAAACCCTCAGCCTTGGCATTTTTAGCACCATATTCTAACCAGTTGAGCTAATATCAGTTTGAATACATCTAATGCTATTCAAGTATCCAAGATTGTTTCTTTTATGGCATGGAATATCCCTCTGGCCAATTTGAATAAGCTGTCTTGGCTGTGTCGGCTCCCAATTTCTTGCCCATGTGCAGTCTACTCATTGTTGAGATGTGCAGGTCAGAGTGGGAAAAAGAGAAGGCCTGGACATTGTGCAAGCACTGTTCAGCGATAGCCAAAATATTGGTGCATTATCAACATTATTTTAGTTGCAATTTCAAAGCACAGCACCATAAAGGTTGCTATGAAGAAAATTAACTCTACCCAGCAAGATCCAGTACATTTACCCTGCAATAACTTGTTCATGTGTCCATATCCAAAGGTGTCTTAGGTTGGAAATGGGGGTGTGTATTCTATTCCTGTCACTGTTTAGTAAGAAATGACACAGAGTTGGCAGAAGGCTGAGTGGCATAAAGCACGCATCTTTACTTTTACACATTGTTCTGATACAGGTAGACCTGATTGGTCATTTAATTAATACATTTCACCTGATTGGCTAATTAACAAGATGCCCATTTATAAACAATCTTACGAGAATAACAAGAAAACAGATATTGGGAACACAACACCTGCAGGTTGTTTTTAATAATAAGCTATCATTGTTTATCTCCAGCTCCCTAAAGTCTCACAGGCCGATTCTGGGAAAACTTATCTCATTTTCTTGCTCTATGACCAGGATGTCATGTCCACATATTCCTATCTGTTAGAGGTGGGGCCGTTATCTTCTGTTGATTGCGCAATTTTCTTTATCTCTTCCCCAACCAATTCTCCCTCCGGGGAGATATCTTCTGTTAATGGGCCATTGAGTCTCACTGCATGACTGATAAAATTACATCATCCCATTGTGAGAAGCTCCGTCCAGAGGGAGGAGCCAAGCATTCCTAACTGGATATAATCAGAGATTTGGAAGACCACAGGCAGCCTTTTCCACTGGATTCCCAGATGACTAGCCTTTTCCCACTAGATTCCCAGAGGAAGACCAGGCCCATCTACACCACCACTGGATCTTCAGAGGAAGACTACACCCTTCTACAGGATCACTGCTTCAACAGAACCATATCTGTCACTCCAGGAGGACTGCAACCACCATTTTAATTGGACTGCTACCAACATCCTGACCAACAGGGTGTCAGGTCATATCCTGACTCTGTGTGTGTCATTTTGTATTACTGCATTGCTTTTTTTTTTTTAATTTTCTTCCCTAATAAAGAACTGTCATTCCTGCTCCCATATGTTTGCCTGAGAGCCTCTTAATTTCAAAATTATAACAATTCACAGGGAGGGGTTTTACATTTTCCATTTCAGGGGAAGATCCTACCTTCCTTAGCAGTCACCTGTCTTTTCAAACCAAGACAAAAGGCAATCAGGCTTAACAATGTGTGAATAGTGGAAATGAGAATGTTACTGTCCTGAAACAGAGACGAAGATCTTACCACCAAATCAAAATTTAAACTAAGTTTGTATAGTGAAAATCTGCTATAAAAAGAAATATATTGATGAATGTAAAGTAGGTTAATTCTAATTTTTCAGTTTGAAAACCCAATTCATGTACCAACAAATTTAATTGAAATAATGTCTTCATGACAGGTATATTCCAAAAAATGAAATGAAATGACCACACATCATTTGAAACAACTCAGTAATTTGCAGTTGCTTCTTAATTCAAAACAAACATAAGTGCATCATATAGGGATGAGATCTCACATTCTCTTCAGTTTTTTAATGTCTCATTAATAGCTAGAACCAGTTGTTTCAAATAAAAGTTCAAGGAATCTTTCATTAATATATATAGTAATGTGCCAATCTGTCTTTTTCTCACTTGTTTATTTTCAGATTGAGTGATTGTTGGAGTACACAAAACAGAGAGTACCTTGGACCTTATTAGCATGAGATTTGATAAACAAAATGCCTTGGCAAGAGCAAACAGAACTTGGAAGATTAAATAAAGATTGCAAGAAGATTCAATCAGACGGGTTTACCGGAAGAAGAAAATTACATCACACTTCTGCAAACAAGAGATGTTTTAAATGTCTAAGTTTGCTTATGTGGTCTTTAACCCAATCATTGTAGTAAAACATTACTAGTCTCCCTAAAATAGCATATAATCATTTGTATCCCACAATTAAATTGGATTCTTTGACCACCTCAAAGTCTTCCCTCTCTTCATTGCCAATAAGTGATAAACTGGGACCTGAGGTTTTATATCTCATTCTGTACATATTCGTTTTAGTTTAACTATTACAGTTTTGAATATTCTTTTTACTCATTGTGGTTGTCCATTCCCCCCCCTTCAGGCCTCACTGTGATCTGAGAAATGCTCATTAGGTCTTGACCTTGATGAATAGCACCTGGGCTCAGCTCCTCTTGAGTTTATCAGAAGCACTGTCTGCTCCCAGGAACTGTTACTGTCTAACGAGCTCCTGCTTTCTTTATGAATAATTTTGGAAATTATTTTTCTTGCCTGAATGGCATAACATCCCTGTTCTCACACTTTCAAAGAAAGTACTGACCCAAACTCTGGCCAGGATGAAACTGTTATCACTAAAGCCCACTCTCTTGTGACCCTATAAACAGCAGTCCAAAATGAGAGCCTTTGAGCTCTTCTGGTCCACAGTGGGCTGCAACCAGCAACCTCCCTCTGAGTGGGACATCTCTCAGAGCCAGTGAACTCTCAAGTTTGCTATACTTGGAGGAGCAACCAACAATAAGTCCTGGGCTGATACCCCCACTCCTCGAGGTTCAATCCTTCTGTTGAGGAGATGCAAAGGCATCCAAAGTGAGTATTTCATGACCTTCGAGGGGAATTTTTCACAGGCACCTTGCACTGACTCTTTGTGTGCACACACATGAGCCTATGCTATAGCAAATATGGGAGAAATGCTGCTCTTTTATATGTTTAAGTACCTTAGATAGCTAAGTTAGGCCTATAAGTAAGTTTAATATAAGTTTTAAACTAAGTGAAATGCTGTTAAGTATTGTTCTTTGAGGGAATCCAGGGCATCCCTCTCTGGCTGCCCTGGAAGGTCTGGGACCCTGGCAGGGGGTCAGGAACCCCCCCTGTACAGAGCCCCGAGAGACACTGTCTCTGATCTCTATCCATGGAAAAGTTTTCAATCTTACAGGATGAATTTCAAGCTCTGAGTGTTTGATATAAGTGGTAATTAGTGTGGCACGGGTGCAAAAGTAGAATTTTAGGATTCTAGATAAGGGGTTCAAAGGGGGCAAGATGGAGGAAAATTGGGCGTGCCTTGTCCTTTTTCTTCTTCTTCATGCCTTCCATGTTTCACTGTGGTGTTGGCATTTTTCTATTGGTTTAGGCTGGGGACACACTGTTCAACATGGGTGATAGATATTGGCATGTTATTGTAAATATAGCACACGTAGTTTCTAGTATATAATGTTTATAACATCCCACTGAGGGGCAGAGTCCCACATGCTGTCCTGCGAGACAGACCTGCTGCAGGTCAGAGAGAAAATATTTTAGATAAGAAGAAATAAACAACCTTGAAAACCAGCACAGATGAATTACGACTCCTTCTTTGGCAGCGGGGCTGAAAGACAAAGACTTTCTACAATCTCGGTGGCATTTAAATATCACAGATCCTGACAGTTCTTTTGTTAAATTATTAAGTAATGGGTTATAAGCTAGGTTAAATACTGTTAAGTGCTATTCCTTTGTTAAATTGTTAAGCTTAAGGTATAAGTCATGTTTAAGGTATAAGTTAAGATTAAGTTATAAATTAGGTTTAAGTACTGTTAATTTTGAGTGCTCTTAAGCTTTTAAGCCATATTCTTTTTTATCCTTGCCCTTTCTATCCTTTTGTCACACACACCTAAACACACACACACACACACACACACACACACTTATTTCTCTGTTCATTTCTGTTTTGACTGGATTTTATTGTTCCTTCTTTTTTTCCTTAGTGTGCCTCTCAACTGTCTAGTAAGTAGTAGAGTGAATCTTGCCAACAAACTTTGTTGTGCTGTCACTTAATATTAAATCTGTTTTTTATTGATACCCTTGCCAGTGATTTTTTAAAGTGATCTCAAACACTCATAGAAAAGAGTTTTTTCATGTACCTTGGAAAGTTCTTGACCTCAGTTACCTATTGTAGCAATGAGTTCTCTCATCTAAAATCATGCAGCAGTAGCAAAGATTTATCTCAGGGAACCTTTTAGTGCAAACAAAATAGATATAGGTGTTTCATCAGAAGCATGATATTAAATGGAAAGGCTGAATTAGGGTAAATGCAAATTACTGTTTGATGAGTGAATGCTTAAGGTACACAGCTCAGGGTACCACATGAAATTTTGATCTTGCTAAAGCAAATAGGAATTTTCTAACTGGTATTTCAGCATTTGGGTTTCATGTAATTTATTGTTTAGACAGAAAAGATGCAATCTTTGTATATGGGCATGTGTATCTAATCAAAGTGTTATCTTTTTTAGATAATGTACTAGTTTGGACTGGGATACAGTTAACTTTCTTCATAGTAGCTTCTATGGTGCTATGTTCTGGACTTATGACCAAACCAGTGTTGATAATACACCAATGTTTTAGCTATTGCTGTGGTGCTTATACAGTGTCAAGACATTTTCTGCTTCTCAGACTGCCTGCCCAACAAGTAGGCTAGAGGTGCACAAGAAGATGAGAGAGGACACAGCCAAGGCAGCTGACCTCAACTGAACAAAGGGATATTTCAGGCCATATGATGTCATGCCTAGATGAAGAGGAGAATTGGAGGCACAAAAAGGTAAAGATGATTTAAGAACAATTTACTAGAAACAGCAATGAAATAAGAAAATTAACATTAACAACAATACTAATAAAAGAGTGCACAAGATAGGCTAACGACTCACATGCAATTTGGTGGAGGATGCTGCAGCACTGGCTCTCGGCTTTCTTTTTTTCTTGGGCAGCAATGTCCCCGATGTTCCAGGTGGAGCGGCAGAGATTCACTGGGTCGGATGCCCCCTTTTATACTGTTTTTTTGTTCCTTTGGACTGATTTCTGTTTGGATCCTTCATTTGCATGAAGGTTTAAGGTGCTTGATTGGCTCATTACAGTTCTATCCAGGCTGGCTCATTTCGCTTGGGGAGGTGGTGCACTTTACTTAGGTGTAATACGGTATGTTGAGTACCGTATTTCTTATAACTACCATTTTAACCCCTTTTACAATATAATAACCAAACTAACAGTACATGCTTAATAATTATCAACTATTTTACAACAGTTTCTAACCTATTTTTGACACTAGACATGAAGAGAACAGACTTCAGGCTGCTCAGGGAACTACTTGGCAGGGACCACCGGGGAATATGATCTTGAAGTGACTGTTGGTCACTTTTTAAGCATTACCTCCAAAGAGCACAGGAGCGGACAATTCCAAAATGCCAGAAGTCAAGCAGACAAGGTGAAGGCTGGCTTGGCTGTGCAGGGATCTTTTTCTGGAGCTAAGGCAAAAAAAGAAAGTGTCTGCCCAGTGGAAGCAAGGTCAGATAATGTGGAAGTACCACAGAGATGCTGCTCACCACTGTAGAGAGAAAATACATGCAGCCAAATTTCAATTGGAGCTGAAGCTGGACAGAAATGCGGGGGACAATAAAAAGAGGGATTTTTAATACATTGATGGTAAGACATGAGGTTAGGAATTAACTTGGGTTAGAAATCCATTTCAGATTTAGGTGGAGTGTGCTGTTTTGAATTGTTTAACTTGTTTAGTCTGTTAATTTGCTGTGCTCCTAAAAAGCCTGTGCTCGCAAAAAGCCTGTGCTCGCAAAACTGCCTCAAACAAGGTGAAAGGAATGGGAACTTCCAAGCTAGAGGAAGATAAGAGGGGCCCCTTGGACCTTGAAACAAGAAGCAAGCCAAAACCGAGGCTGCAAGAGATGGTTATAGTAAATGGGATGACCTCAGGCTGGTGAATGGTCACCAGTGAGTTTCTGCAGGGCTCCATATTAGGTCCAGTTCCTTTTAACATCTTTCAAAGGGGATGCAGGACTCAAAGGTATGCCAAGTTTTCTAACAGCACTAAACTGGGAGAAACTGTGTTTGGGTTTAGGATTTTTCCTTTTGTTTCTTTCTGTCATGGAATTTTGTCCCATCTGTCACTAAGAAATCATAATGACTGATACTTAGAGAGACAAAAGAAGTTGCCGTGGGAAGAGTGAGGCTGGCTACTCTCTTAGCTGGGGGGTTTCTCTTGGAGGGACAGAGATATGAGGAGATTTGGGCTGGGGAAAAGGGGACTGGGCTCAGCTCCTAGGCCTCTTGCTCTCTCTTGCATCCAGAGGGGAAGCAGGCTGCAGTTGCTGTGGGAAGAGTTTGACAACACTTCGAGGCTCCGTCTCCTGCTGACTTCTCCTACCCCCATCTGCCATTACCACGTGAGGGACACGTGACTGAACTCAAGCCACAGCGGCCCCTGCAGCCATGAGGGAATCATGCCTACCAGCAGCCTGCCAGTGCCCCTGCCAGCTGTGACCCTAACTACACCAAAGGGGAAATTGCTTAAAGAGTGGGAAGAGACTGTTTATTGGATTTTCCGTTCTTGCTTGTTGTTGTTACTGAAATGAACAGGGTTAATGCCTTTATTAATGTTCAGCTCTTTATTAAAAGATCAGCTGGGCAGGGGGCTCGACACGGAGCTCGCCCCTACGGTTGTAGCTTTCCCAGGTGGCCGAAAGGAAGGAGGCATGCAGAGTCTGTCACTGAAGTCCCGAGCAGCAGCTGTCCCTTCTTCTTTCCTTGTGGCACACTGGTGGCCAGAGGGTGAGGAGGCGTGGTGTGCAGAGTCTGTTGCTGAAGCCCAGAACAACAGCTGTCCCCGCTCCTTCCCTGGTGGCAGCACCAGGGCTCTCTCTCTCTGTCTCCCTGCTTCTCACAGCCTAACATAGTCTGTTCTTTTCTAGGTGATGGTGATGGGTAAAAGTCAATCAGGGGATGTGTTTCCCTTTTCCGCAGTGTCCTGGTTTTGGACAAATTAGGGGAAAACACCTCCAAAGGAGCCCCCTATAGGAAACCAAACCCTCCGCAACCTCCCCCCCACCACCGGGTTCGGGAGGAATTCCTTCAGAGGGGAAGTGGAAAAAACTTGTTTATTAAGGCACAACAAAAAAACACTCCCCAGCACAAGAGAAATAGCCCAAAATGACCAGAGATGTTTTCACCAGTCCAAGAGGGTTGAGCTATATCTCTCTTCGCCGCAGAGGGTACGGAGCTTCTTTCGCAGACCCCGGGGGAGCTCCTGCCTGGAGTAAGTCCGATGTCTTGGGGCGGGGGGGGGAAAGGGAACAATGGAAACCGGGAAAAAGGAAAAAAAAAATGGCAAAAAAGCAAGCCAGCGAAAAGCAGAGAAAAAAGAGAGGAAAGCAGAGCCAGCAAAGCATGCAGCCAGCAGCGAGCAAAAGCAGCAAGCAAGCTAAGCGGCAAGCCAGCAGCCAGCCGGGGGTGGGGGGAAGGAAGACAAAACAAACTGAGGACAGGGAACAGAAACCACGATTGGGATAATGAGCATGAAAATGTCCTGTCCCCACGACATTCCACCCCTTATCCCATATCGTGAACATGTTACTGAACTTCCTTCCCACCTGCTCAAACCTTCCACACTTACACATTCCCTTCCATTCTCACTTGCTCTGACTTTCGACATTTACACATTTCCTTCTGTCCCATGTCTGTGTGGTTTAATGTACAAACAATGGCAGTAACATCCAGCAAATTGAGATGTTTGCATATGAGTCTCACCCCACAATCAGGTCTCCCTGAGGTACACATCGTGTTCTTCCATCTTTCTGCATTATCCACCATGTACAACCTGGTCCCTGAGCAAAGACAATCCCACGAATGGGTTTGTCTGTACTCGAGGCAGAATTGATCCACACTGTCCTCCCTAACAAACCTCTGATATGTGCCACTGGGAATTTATCTCCGTCTACTATATTCAGGGACTCAGACTGGGCAGGACCTGCTCGATTGGTGGAACCTCGGGTGTTAACTAACCAGGTGGCCTGTGCCAAATGCTGCTCCCAGTTTTTGAAAGATCCCCCACCCAATGCTTTCAAGGTGGTCTTTAACAGTCCATTGTACCTCTCTACCTTGCCTGCAGCTGGTGCATGGTAGGGGATATGGTACACCCACTCAATGCCATGTTCCCTAGCCCAGGAGTTGATAAGGCTGTTCTTAAAATGAGTCCCATTGTCTGACTCAATCCTCTCAGGGGTACCATGCCTCCAAAGGACCTGCTTTTCAAGGCCCAAGATGGTGTTACGGGCAGTAGCATGAGACACAGGGTAGGTTTCCAACCATCCTGTGGTGGCTTCCACCATTGTGAGCACGTAGCGCTTGCCTTGGCGGGTTTGAGGCAGTGTGATGTAGTCAATCTGCCAGGCCTCCCCATATCTGTACTTGGACCACCGTCCCCCATACCATAGGGGCTTCACCCGCTTGGCCTGTTTGATGGCAGCACACGTCTCACAGGCATGGATAACCTGAGAAATACTGTCCATGGTTAAATCCACCCCTCGGTCTCGTGCCCACTTATAGGTGGCATCTCTACCCTGATGGCCTGAGGCATCATGGGCCCATCGCGCTAGGAACAACTCCCCCTTGTGTTGCCAATCTAAATCTATCTTTGACACCCCTATCTTTGCAGCCTGATCTACCTGCTGATTGTTTTGCTGTTCTTCATTAGCTCTACTCTTCGGGACATGAGCATCTGCATGGCGAACCTTCACAGGCAGTTTCTCTACCCGGGTAGCAATGTCTTTCCATTCTTCAGCAGCCCAGATTGGTTTTCCTCGACGCTGCCAGTTAGCCCCTTTCCATCTCTCCAGCCATCCCCACAGAGCATTGGCTACCATCCATGAATCAGTATAGAGGTAGAGCTTTGGCCACTTCTCCCTTTCTGCAATGTCTAGCGCCAGTTGAATGGCTTTGAGTTCAGCAAGTTGACTTGATCCACCTTCTCCTTCAGTGGCCTCTGCGACCTGTCATGTGGGGCTCCATACAGCTGCTTTCCACTTCCGCTTCATCCCTACGACGCGACAGGAACCGTCAGTGAAAAGAGCATAGCGTGTTTCCTCTGCTGGCAATTGGTTGTAGGGTGGAGCCTCTTCAGCCCGTGTCACTGGTTCTTGTTCTTCCTCTGTGACACCAAAGTTTTCACCTTCAGGCCAATTTGTAATCACTTCCAAAATCCCAGGGCGATTCAGTTTACCAATACGGGCGCGCTGCGTGATGAGAGCAATCCACTTGCTCCATGTAGCACTGGTGGCATGGTGGGTAGTAGGAACCTTTCCTCTGAACATCCACCCCAGCACCGGTAGTCGGGGTGCCAGGAGGAGTTGCGCTTCTGTACCAATCACCTCTGAGGCAGCTTGGACTCCTTCGTAGGCAGCCAAAATTTCCTTCTCTGTTGGGGTGTAGTTGGCTTCAGACCCTCTGTAGCTCCGACTCCAAAATCCTAGCGGTCGGCCTTGAGTCTCATCAGGCACTTTCTGCCAAAGGCTCCAGGACAGACCATGGTTCCCGGCTGCAGAGTAGAGCACATTCTTGACCTCTGGTCCCGTCCTGACTGGGCCAAGGGCTACTGCATGAGCAATTTCCTGCTTAATCTTGGCAAAAGCTTGTTGATGCTCAGGGCCCCAATGGAAATTGTTCTTCTTGCGGGTGACCAGGTAAAGAGGGCTCACAATCTGACTGTACTCAGGAATGTGCATTCTCCAAAAACCTATGGCGCCTAAGAAAGCTTGCGTCTCCTTCTTGTTGGTTGGTGGGGACATAGCTGTGATCTTGTTAATGACATCCATAGGAATCTGACGCCGTCCATCTTGCCACTTCACTCCCAAGAACTGGATCTCTCGAGCAGGTCCCTTGACTTTGCTCCTCTTGATGGCAAAACTGGCTTTCAGGAGAATCTGGATTATTTTCTCTCCTTTCTCAAACACTTCTGCTGCCGTTTTCCCCCACACAATAATATCATCGATATACTGTAAATGTTCTGGAGCCTCACCCTTTTCTAGTGCAACCTGGATCAGTCCATGGCAGATGGTAAGACTGTGCTTCCACCCCTGGGGCAGTCAATTCCAGGTGTATTGCACTCCCTTCCACGTAAAGGCAAACTGAGGCCTGCATTCTGCTGCCAGAGGAATGGAGAAAAACGCATGAGCAATGTCAATAGTGGCATACCACTGTGCTGCCTTGGACTCCAGCTCGTACTGGAGTTCCAGCATGTCCGGCACAGCAGCGCTCAGTGGTGGAGTCACTTCATTCAATGCTCGGTAGTCCACAGTCCATCTCCATTCTCCTTCAGATTTACGCACAGGCCAGATGGGGCTGTTGAAGTGTGAGTGGGTTTTGCTAACCACCCCTTGGCTCTCCAGCTCACGGATCATTTTGTGGATGGGGATCACGGCATCTCGATTCGTTCTATACTGCCGGCGATGCACTGTCGAGGTCGCAATTGGCACGCGTTGCTCTTCCACCCTTAGGAGCCCTACTGCAGATGGGTTTTCTGTCAGTCCAGGCAAGGTGTTTAATTGCTTAATGCTCTCTGCTTCTACAGCGGCAATTCCAAAGGCCCACCTGAATCCCTTCGGGTCTTTGTAATAGCCTCTCCGGAGGAAGTCTATGCCCAGAATACATGGAGCCCCTGGGCCGGTCACAATGGGATGTTTCTTCCATTCCTTCCCAGTCAGGCTCACCTCAGCTTCCACCAGGGTCAGTTGTTGTGATCCCCCTGTACACCGGCAATGAAAACAGGCTCTGCCCCCACATATCCCGATGGTATTAGCGTACACTGTGCACCAGTATCCACTAAAGCGTTATATTCTTGTGGCTCTGATGCGCCAGGCCATCGGATCCACACCGTCCAGAAAACACGATTTTCCCATGCCTCTACCTGGCTAGAGGCAGGGCCCCTCTATGCCTGGTTATCCTTCTTTCCTTGGGCATATGTCTTGGAGGTTCCCTCAAGGGGATCAGACGTGTCATCATCATACCTGGCTGTTCGGCTACGGGCAACTGGGGCTGCTTTCCTTTTCTTACCTTGCTTCAATTCACGCACCCGTTGTGCCAGAACAGCAGTAGGCTTCCTATCCCATTTCCTCATGTTTTCTCCAGACTCACGCAAGAAGAACCACAACTCAGCTCGTGGGGTGTACCTTCTCTCCCCAACAAAGGAACGTCTGCGTTGGGTGCCAGGGCCTCTAATTTGCACAGCTGAGATTTGGAGGAGGTCCTCCTTAATCTCTTCCCTGAGTTTCTTGCGGCTTTCCTCTATTTTTCCTTCTAATTCCTGCAGTCGTGTCTCCACAGCTGCAATTCTGGCATGGGTCGGGCCATGTACAGCATCCGCATATGCCCGAAGCTTCTTTGCCATATCAAGCACAGTCTCATATACCTCCTCCCGCTTCATTATTGCTAGAGCAGAAGCGTATTCAGGTGGCCCAAGTCGCACCAGTTTTCTCCACATTACAGGTGTGCATGGTACAAGGTCCGGATTCCTAATTGTTACGTCTTCTGAAAAAATGATCTCCACCACTGCCATCTCCCTCAGGCGCTGGATCCCCTGTTCTATGGTCTTCCATCGTGTCTGCTGGACATAGAGGTCATCGGCACACAGATATCTTTGTGCTACGCTGTCCAGGACCCGTTCCCAGAGGCTTTGAGGGCTAGCGCCCCTCATCATGCCTTGGTCGATGACAGGATCATGTGACAGGGACCCCAAATGCCTTGCTTCAGTGCCATCCAGAATGGTAGCCTCCCCTGCCGCATCCCAAAGGCGGACCAGCCAACTAATTATAGATTCGTCGGGCTGTCGCCGATAATCCTTCCTTAGGCCTCGGAGGTCCTTCAGGGAGAAAGAATCAATATTAGCCTCTGATCTTGTGCCATTTGCTTTGACTCCTGATTTTATGTCAGGAGGTGTTGAGGGTCCTTCTCCTGCATCGTACTCATCATTGTCATCCACTGGTCGATCGGTCTTCTCTGTGCACTTTCCACTTCGTGTGCTAGTAGCCACGGCCATTGGTTGAGGCTTACAGTCTGGTTTAACTATTGGGTTCAAACCTGGGCTGTTGGCTGCAGCCTGAGTGACTGGGATAGCTGCTGGTTTATCTCCCTGCCCCCCTTCCTCTGTCTGCTGCCCTACAGTATCGAGCAGAGTACGATAAGCATATGCCAGGGCCCAGCTCACTGCAATGATCCTTTTCTCCTTGGGGTTATCCTGGCATTTCCCTTTCAAATACTTCGCCACCTCAGCTGGGTTCTGGATGTGTTCGGATGGAAAGTCCCAAACTACAGGATCAGAAAACTCCTTTAAAATTTTGCCCATATCCTCCCATTTCCCGCACCACTCAGGATTTTTCACCCTTGGTTGTACTCCTAAATCAGAGGTCTCACCAGCCCCTCTAGAAATCTCAGCCTTCATCTTATATAAACTGCGGACAGTATAGAGAAAGGTTATTAAATTAAATAACAGAAAGATGGTATCCTTGGCAGTCAGGGAGGACAGGACATTTCCTAATAGAGATGTAAACAATTCGGAGGAGGAAAAGGAAAGCAAAGGCTGAAAAACCTCCTCCCCCATAACAAATTTAGTACACAGCCACAACCACGAGTTATACATTCCTGGAGCCGATAACAACATTTTTATAAGCCCCTTGCAAAGTATTACAGCCAAGCCCAGCCCGATAAATATTCTCGTTAGTGCCCCTCTGCTACAAAAGCTACGTATTAGGGACAATACCGGAGCTACTTCTGGATAAGAAAATAACTCCAGGGACCATAAAGCGATCAAAACTTCGAAGAACCCTAATGACCACAAATAGAGGCAGGCTTTCACTCCAAATGACATCATAACTTTAAAAAGAGACATACCAATATTCCCGCAGAACGGTTAAAGCCAAAAATATTATTAGAATAAAGTTTTTTCCACTTTGTCTGGGCCTCCCCGTACGGGCCACCAAATTATTTGTCCTGGTTTTGGACAAATTAGGGGAAAACACCTCCAAAGGAGCCCCTATAGGAAACCAAACCCTCCGCAACCTCCCCCCCACCACCGGGTTCAGGAGGAATTCCTTCAGAGGGGAAGTGGAAAAAAACTTGTTTATTAAGGCACAACAAAAAAAACACTCCCCAGCACAAGAGAAATAGCCCAAAATGACCACAGATGTTTTCACCAGTCCAAGAGGGTTGAGCTATATCTCTCTTCGCCGCAGAGGGTACGGAGCTTCTTTCGCAGACTCCGGGGGAGCTCCTGCCCGGAGTAGGTCCGATGTCTTGGGGGGGGGGGGGGGGGGAAAGGGAACAACGGAAACCGGGAAAAAGGAAAAAAAAATGGCAAAAAAGCAAGCCAGCGAAAAGCAGAGAAAAAAGAGAGGAAAGCAGAGCCAGCAAAGCATGCAGCCAGCAGTGAGCAAAAGCAGCAAGCAAGCTAAGCGGCAAGCCAGCAGCCAGCCGGGGGTGGGGGGAAGGAAGACAAAACAAACTGAGGACAGGGAACAGAAACCACGATTGGGATAATGAGCATGAAAATGTCCTGTCCCCACGACACGCAGCTAGGGCATTTGTCTAGCCCCCTCTACTATGTTCAGTTTTTGATTTAGGGTCGTCTTTATCTCCTAAAAATACTCCCATGATCCTATGGGTTTTTTTATTTGCATGTTAGTCCCAGAATGGCAGCGGGGGGGGGGGGGGGGGGGGGGGGGGAAAGGCCAGTTATCTCCAGGTAGTTTAGAGAAAACAAACAGAGCAATTAGCTAATTAACATTTCAATACCGGTACTTAGCTAGAGTTAGTAGTTTTTTTTAGTGTTGCCATGGGAACTAGGAAGGCCCTGCCCGCATCTCTGGGGAACACGTGGAAACTGTTCATTACAAATCCCTCCTCTATTTCTTTGATCGGGCTTAAGCCCGCATCAACTTACAGTCTTTGCCTTTGAGGGCTAACTTCTTTTGGCATTTGCATGCTTTTACTTATGTCTGACGGTAATTCTCCTGTTCTTTAGAAACTAAGTAAGACTTAATAATATTCTAATTAAAAATTTTTCAGTTAACTCCTTTGGCTAAAGGACACTTAGTCTTATTAAACAATTACCAAGTACTTAAACCTTTACTATGGTACTTTAACTCAGAAAACAGTTATTAACACCTTACTGTATATCAGCCTCTAGCAAGTCTTCTTTAAAGTTAATTTTAAGTCCTCTGGTTTCTTAATTACTGTCCATGCACAAGAGGAGACGGGTGACACTGTTGGGTCTGGTCTGGCGTCCGGGGGTGGCACTGGTCCTTTGACTCTGGTGAGTAGTCTGCACCACAGTGTGTGTGGTGAGTAGCACCTGGAAAGGTCCTTCTAATTTGGGGGTTAATGGGGTGGTAGTGTTCCAGGACTTTATCAACACCCAATCCCCAGGACTGATGTTGTGGGCATTGGTGTCCACAGGGGAAGTTTGGGGGAGATACCCCTTCTTTCTGAGGCCTTCTAGGGATTTTCCTATGACCTCTAAATATTTCTGAGTTGCTGCCTCCCCTTCTAGGTAATCTGCTGTACTGAAAGGGGTGATTAAAAAAGGGAGTCCAAACATCATTTCATAGGGAGAGACCCCTATGTCGGACCAAGGTCTGGTTCTGATGAGCAAGAGAGCGAGAGGTAAACACCTGAGCCAATTCATTTTTGTTTCTTCAATTAATTTAGTTAACACATTTTTAAGAGTTCTATTCATCCTTTCCACTCTTCCAGAGCTTTGAGGATGCCATTGCCATGGGGTGTGCAATCTCCACCTTATCCCCAGGGCTTTTGTTACTTGATGTAAAGTTTGAGCGACAAAATGTGGACCTCAGTCCGAGTCAATGTTATTGCCTAGCCTGTATCGTGGTATGATGTTTTCTAAGATTATTCTTGCAACTTCCTGTGCGGTTTCCTTTTTGGTTGGGAAAGCTTCCACCCAGTGAGTGAGATGATCTACGATCACTAGTAAATGTTTGTACCTCTGCACAGAGGGCATTTCAGTGAAATCTACTTGTATGTTTTGGAAAGGTCTCAAAGCAAGTTTTCCTCCCCCACGTGCTGTTTTTCTCATTACCTTTTGGTCAGTTTTCAGGCAAATTGCACGCCCTCTTGTGACTGCCTTCGCCAGATCATATACTCCAAGACATAAATTTTCCCGTAAAAAGTGGTCGCACAAACCTTGGATTCCCCAGTGGGTCAATTCATGTAACTCTACTAGCACTCTTCAAGCTAGGGCTTTATTTAGGAACTTATGCCCATCAGGAGTTAACCATTTTCCTAGTTCCCCTTGATGTAATTCTAGTTCTTTTATTGTTTTTAATTCTTTTTCACTGAACCTTGGCTCTTCTTTTCTTTCTCTACTTGGTCCTACTTCTATTTTAAAAGCTTTTACTGGATTTCTTGAATCTAAGGCTGCTTCTTCAGCTATCTGATCTGCTAATCGGTTTCCCTTTTCTTTACGGGTGTGTCCTTTCTGATGTCCCTTTATATGCACCACAGCTATCCCTGTGGGCTTTTGTAAGGATTCTAATACTAGTTTTATCAGTTTCTCATGTACCAGGTTCTTCCCTTTGGAGTTTAAGTAGCCACGCTCCTCCCAAATTTTTCCAAAGGTATGGATGATCCCAAACGCATATTGCGAGTCTGTGTAAATAGTTCCTTGGTCTCCCCCTAACAGGTCTAATCCTCTTTTCAAAGCATAGACTTCACAACACTGGGCTGACCAGTTCGAGGGCAATTTCCCTTTTTCCATTACTTTCATGTCTTTCCCCGTCTATGACAGCATATCCTGAAGGTCTTTTCCCTCCTACTACTCTTGAGGACCCATCTAAAAAGGGATCTCCCATATGGCAAGGGTGCATCTTCTAAATCCTCTCTCACTTTGGTCTGTAGATTTATGAGTTCAACACAGTAATGTTCTAGATCCGCGAGGGGTTCTCCGGTAAGAAATTGTGCAGGGTTTAGACATTTGGAGGTGACTAACTCTAAGTCACCTGTGTTCATTAAGAGAATCTCATACCTCAATATTCTAGAGTCAGGCAACCACTGCTGAGCTTTTTGGCTTAGCAGTGTTTTGAGATTGTGGGGGGTGTGGACTTTAATTTTCCCTTGCAGAGTCAATTTTTGGGCTTCTTCTATCAGGATAGCTGCAGCTGCAATTACTTGCAGGCAAGTTGGCCATCCTCTGGCTACTGGGTCTAGTAGTTTTGAGAGGTAGGCTATTGGTTTTTTTTTGTCTTCCCCATTCCTGGGTTAATACCCCATATGCAATTCCCCCTTCTGTGCTCACAAACAGGTTAAACTCTTTCTTAAGTTCAGGCAGGCTTAGAACAGGTGCCGAGGATAGTTTATCTTCCAAGCCTCATAGCTGTTCCTCATCCTCTTCTGTCCACTTTACAGGCTCAGAGTCTACTAATTTATCATAAAGGAACTTCACGCTTTTGGTGTATTGATCTAACCACAGTTTACAATAACCAAACAGGCCTAGTAGCTTCCTTACATCTCTCTTAATTTTGGGAGCTGGGATAGACAGGATACCTGAGATTCTCTCGGGATTTAGTTTCTTATACCCTCCTCCAATTATGTGACCTAGGTAAGTCACTTCAGATTCTACAAATTGTAGTTTTTCTTGGGATACTTTTAGACCGTTTTCTCCCAGGAAATTTAGGAGTTGAACACTGGTGGTTTTTATCTGGTCTCGCTCATTTCCAGATACTAATAAGTCGTCTACATACTGTAAGATCTGAATGTTTTCTTCAGGAGTGAACTGCCCTAGTAGTTCCTCTAGTGCTTGCCCAAAGAGGTTTGGGGATTCTGTAAACCCCTGTGGGAGGTGTGTCCATCTTAGCTGTTGCTTTCTCCTTCTGTCAGGATCTTCCCACTCAAATGCAAACCAGTCACGACATTCTTCTGCCAGTGGACATGCCCAGAAGGCATCTTTAAAATCTATTACTGTGAACCAGGCATGCTCCCTTGGAATTTGGCTTAAAAGGGTATAGGGGTTGGATACCACAGGGTGTCTGGTAATAGTCCTCTTGTTTACTTCCCTTAAGTCTTGAACTAGCCTGTATTTCCCTTCTGCTTTTCTTACAGCTAGTATAGAAGTGTTATGGGGGGACATGCATGATTCTAGAATACCTTGCTCTAATAGTCGTTCGATCACTGGGGCTAATCCTCTCCTGCCTTCAGGGGATATTGGGTATTGCTTGACTCGGATAGGGGGTGTATCTTTTTGCATTTCTGTTGTAGTGTACAGCTACGCAAACGGAGCAAAAAGCTTTGTGAATTTGGAGTTTGCAGTTTCTGTTTCCTAAACCTAAATCTGTAGTTTCTATTCTGTATTTTTATGTGTATTTACTCTTCCCCCTGAAGCTATTCCCATTGGATTTCACCTGTAATGTATTCATACTGGGCATTGTTCTATTGGTTTCACCTTATCTCTTATTTTCCCCTATAAAAACTGTAATCCAACCCCAGACCGGGGTCACTTATACGTGTGGCGTTCGAGCAAATACAACCTACTTCAGACTGCACAACAAGTGTCAAATCTCTTGAGTCTCTTTATCTCAGTCATGGACACGCTCTTGAAATAGCTCTGTCTGTATCAAACGAACCCCAAAGGTTGGTTGTTGCTTCTCTCCGACTGCTCCCGGAAGCGCCTGGCCAGCACGCCGGGAAAAAGGAGCCAGGCGGAAACAAGGAAGTCGGAGAGAGATAGTGACATGTGGCGCCCAATGTGGGGCCCTGATATGGCAGCTGTTTTTAAAGCGCAAAAGATAGTGCTCCGTTCGGAGCTTCTCCAGATGCTGTTTTCCACCGCCGTCACCGCTGAAGACACAGGTGCCGATGCCACCGTTGAGCCATCAGTGCCACAGTGAAACCGGAGAGAAGAAGCTCCCGGACCACGCCGGTCCTGGGGGTTCACGTCTCTCACGCCTGGCCGGCAGCACTATTGCCGCTGAGAAACTGTTCCGGTTCCTGCCCGGTCCGGTTTTTAGCGGGGAGAAGACACAGCTTTCGAACACCCCGGAAGACGACTTCAGACTGGGAACCACTGTTGTTTTTTGTTTTCTAAGGGTCGACGGTTCGGTAAGATTCAATACTAGCGTGGGAGGGCCCCGGTTAGTGAATCTGGGTGGAGGCACCCCTGTTCCCGCAGAGGGAAAGGAGCGCACGGCTCGCAGCGTGCTGGGGTGCCGCCGTCGGTTTTTAGACCTTTTCAGGTTTTTTTTCTTTGTTTTTTTCCGGCAGCAGGCGAGTGAGGCTTGCTTGTGGGCAGAATGGGTGGGAAATTGTCCACATAGCAGAAAGAGATTTATAACCAAGTAAAAGGAACCCTGACAGAGTCAGGAGAAAGTTTTTCTAAGAGTTTTGTGAAAAAGTTTATTAAGTGGTTGATTTTAAAGTTCCCAAACGTCTCAGCTCAGGATGTGAGGAAAATGGGTTTTTGGAAGCGGGTTGGCACAGTTTTAAAAGAAGGCACCAAGAAGGAGGATCCTTCAGTGAAGGAAGGCTTCATGAGGATCTTTTTGTTAGTGTATGACGTTGTTAAATAAGGTGCGGACAGTCGGGAAATGCGGGAAACTGAAAAGAGCCCATCTGCTTTATTTCCCCCGTCTCCCCGACCCCCACGGTCTGAAAATGCTGATCGCACTGTTGAAACCTCAGTTTCTAACCCCTTTCCTAATCCCTTTCACAGTTCTGGCTGTTCCAAAAAATGCTGTATCCCTTCTAACCGCTTCCCACACCCCCCACGGGACGAATCGCCACAAGATGGCGGTGGCCACGTGGCTGGGGTCTTTGTCTCATCACAAGATAGACAAAGAAGCACGGGGGGGACTCCTCCTTCCCAGAATTCCTTTGTAACCCCCCCCCCCCAACGCCAGTCCCTGACCCTCCTTCCCTTTGTCCTGACCCCTCCTCCTCCTCTTTTGCGGCAGATGAAACCCTTCCCAGGTGTTGTTGCAGGCCTCCACCCACAGCACCGCCCCTCCAGGTGGTTCCTTCAGCTCCACCCCTCGAGGTCACATCACCTGATCCCGCCCCGCTCCACACGGCATCACCAACCTCAGCCACTCCCACACAAACCTCCACCCCCGAGCCTCCGGACCCTGCCCCCCGCCTCCTGTTTCCCAATCCCTTGCCTCTGGTCCCCATGGCGATGTGAAAGGTGGGGAAGCCGAAGCCGGGAAACAGAAAGCAGGCAGAGATTCAAATTCTATGTTCATAGCCTCGGTGTTATACGATGCAAGAGGACAAAACCCCAGATGGGAACCTCTTTCATACAAATGCATAAAGGAACTCTGCAAAACAAAACGTGAATTTGGGCAAAAAAGTGAATTTTTTAAGAGCATGTTAAAAGCAACTTTCAATTCTAACACCTTAGTTCCTGCTGATTGAAAGTGCTTGTTCAGTTGCTTGCTCCCTCCATCAGAATACAGAATGTGGGAAAGAACTTGGAAAAGGTTTGCAGGAGACCTTCTTCCAGGAATTTTGCAGAATGCCGAGAATGCCAAAGATATAGAGGATGACGAGATCACCCTAGAACATCTTGTGGGTGAGGGGGATTGGAACCAAGCCCAAAAACAAGCAGCCAGGATTCCAAAACCAGTGTTAGACCTCACAAAAGACGCAGCAGAGCAGGCATTTCTTAGTATGCTCTCAAAAGAACCTATAATACCTTATATCGCTCTCAAGCAATCTGTTTCAGAGCCATTCATGGATTTTGTTGATCGAGTGAGAGACACGGTCAAGAAAAGGTGGAAGGGCAAGAAGCACGAGACAAAATCACATTAGAAATTGTTACCACAAATGCAAATGAGGCCTGCCAGTGAGTCATCATGGCGCTTCCAGTGTCTCCTCCACCTACGCTGGATCGGCTCATCGAGGAGTGCACAAGAAAAGCCACACTGATGGCAGAGGACTTGGTGAAAAGTCCTCAGGAAAAAGTGGTTGCTCCGATATCAGCGACCCCAAAAACTCCAACATCGAGTTCTCCTCCTCCCAAACGCAGGTGTTTTTACTGCAGTGAGGAAGGCCACTTCATCAGCCACTGCCCCTTTCAGGGGACAGCGCCTCCTCAGGGGGGGGAGGGAGGGGAGGGAGAGTTTTCCAACCAGCAAAAAAACTAATTGGGGAGTGCGGGCCTACCCCGCGTGATGATACAAATGGGGTGGGTCAGGGGGTTGTTGGAGACCCCACAGATGACGCAGTTGCATCAAACAGGAAACGCCGCAAGGGAGGAAGAGAAACCTAATTCCTGTTTTTCCTTTATGCTGGCAGAATTTTTATAGTTAGCTTACCCTGTTGTATGATTTCATTTTTCTTTCAGACTAGCAGGATGTCGGTTTCTACGTTCCTGCTCCTCGTTTGGCTCCAGAAAATTACCTTCTACCTTTCCACAGAGGACGTGTGGATCATCCCTCAGCCACGGAAAAACATGTGGGTCACCCTTGCCCAAGCCTTGAAACAAGAACACCTGTGTTTAGCCACTGCCTCAGCAGAAAATCTGATGTCCACATGCTTGGTAGGGATTCCGAGCAAGGGGCAAGAATTTCCAAGGTCCTTGATCCATTTGAAAACAGAGTTACATGAAAAAAAACCCACCAAATATTTGGGCAGAGTTCTACAAGCACAAGGGTGTTGTAGAATGTGTTAAAATACCTGTTGAGAATCCCCTGCTCCTGTGGCAAAAGTTTGTTCTAGACCTGCCCGCTGCTGATGGGGAGCCCCAGGAATTAGGACTACTGGGCTCCACAAAAGCTGAATTTTGCATTCAATTTAATTTTTCACCAGATAAAGAAATAAAACTATATGCACAGGTCAGACAATACAAGATGGAATTCAGAGCGGGCCAATAGTGCACAGCTGTTGCTGTTTTAGAGGTCCCTAGCACCACGGATTTCTATCCCCGCAAGCTGGAAAAGGGAATGTTTTTCATCTGTGGGGATAGAGCACATCCAGGAATCCCTTCTTGTCTTGTTGGAGGTCCATGCACTCTGGGGCGTCTTTCCCTTGCTTCCCCCAACATGACTCAAATTCCAATTGGGCAAGCAAAAAGCGAAACACAAATTACTAAACGGAGTGCAAGTCAATTTGATGAACACTGTGTCGCCGAAATTTACCATTGGGCAAAATCAAAAAGGGTTGCCGTCTCTGTTTTTTTTACCATGGGTAGCGGCAGCCAAAGCACTGAGTGAATTAGGCAATTTAGAATGCTGGGTGACGAAGCAGGCAAGTTTGACATCAGCAGCCTTGAGTGACCTGCTTGCAGACGAGGAAATTACCAGGAAAGCTACCCTGCAAAACAGGGCAGCTATCGATTTCCTGCTGTTGGCGCATGGGCATGGATGCAAAGAATTTGAGGGATTGTGTTGCTTTAATTTGTCATCAAAAGGCCAAAGTGTTCAATCATCCATCCGGGAAATGAGAAACCTCAATGGCAGCGTGAAGCAGAAGAATGAGGACTGGTTCAAGGGCATGTTTAAAGGCTGGGATCTTTCTGGGTGGGTGTTGTCCCTTTTAAAGGACATTTGTTATTTTGTAGTTGCAGTCTTTTTAGTTTTGCTATCATTTGGGATTCTTAAGCAAATCATTTTTAGCACTGCTTCCTCCAAGTTTGTAGCCTCCGCACCTGTCGTTGCTGCTGCCACCACAGGAGGAGAATGGTGGGAGAATGGAAAACAGGACGACACTGCAGTTTAATAGCCGCAGTTTCTCCTTCCCCCAAAGCTCCGTTCATTGTATTAAACAAAAGAGAGGGAGATGTTGTACTGTACAGGTACGCAAACGGAGCAAAAAGCTTTGTGAATTTGGAGTTTGCAGTTTCTGTTTCCTAAACCTAAATTTGGAGTTTCTATTCTGTATTTTTACGTGTATTTACCCTTCCCCCTGAAGCTATTCCCATTGGATTTCAACTGTAATGTATTCATACTGGGCATTGTTCTATTGGTTTCACCTTATCTCTTATTTTCCCCTATAAAACCTGTGTCCCAACCCCAGACCGAGGTCACTTGTACGTGCGGCTTTCGAGCAAATACAACCTACTTCGGGCTGCACAACAAGTGTCAAATCTCTTGAGTCTCTTTATCTCGATCATGGACGCGCTCTCAAAATAGCTGTCTGTATCAAACGAACCCCAAAGGTTGGTTGTTGCTTCTCTCCGACTGCTCCCAGAAGTGCCTGGCCAGCCTCGGGAAAAAGGAGCTGGGCGGAAACAAGGAAGTTGGCGAGAGAAAGCGACACATTTCTATTTTTATTGGCGTGATGTTCAAGTATCCACACTTACTTTCTTCTGCCCATACTCTGGGGCCTATTTCCTCAATGTCTCTCTGGGTCAGCCTCACGACCTGGACTACCATCCTCCCATCTCTTGGGATGATCCCTACCCTCAAATGAACTTGTAAGTCTCTTCCCAAGAGGTTACTTCCTAAATTTAGCAGATAGATAAAGTCTGCCAAACATTGTCTTGAATTCCCCTTGATTTCTATATTCTCAGCTATAGATGCTTTAAATGGTCTTCCCTCTGCCCCTAAAACCTCACAGACCTTCTTCCCAATGGTGATTCCTACTGGTAACTTGTTTATACTGGACTTATCTGCCCCTGTGTCAACAAAGAACTCAAATTCTTCATAGTGGGGACCTACCTCAAAGTTTACCAAGGGCTCTCCTTGATGGTTCACTGGGTCCCCTAACTTAGAGAACCCCTGACACCCCTAGTCGTCTCCCCTTGAAATCTCTTCTAAGACTTCTTGTTCTTTATGCACTGCCTCATCAAACCGAAACTTGATGGGCCCATTGTGCTAGGAACAACTCCCACTTGTGTTGCCAATCCAAGTCTATCTTTGACACCCCTATCTTTGCAGCCTGATCTACCTGCTGATTGTTTTGCTGCTCTTCATTAGCTCTGCTCTTGGGGACATGGGCATCTACAATGTCTACAATGGTAGCAATGTCTTTCCATTCTTCAGCAGCCCAAACTGGTTTCCCTCTATGATGCCAGTTAGCCCCTTTCCATCTCTCCAGCCATCCCCACAGAGCATTGACTGCCATCCATGAATCAGTATAGAGGTAGAGCTTTGGCCACTTCTCCCTTTGTGCAATGTTTAGGACCAGCTGAACGGCTTTGAGTTCAGCAAGTTGATTTGATCCACCTTCTCCTTCAGTGGCCTCTGTGACCCGTCGTGTGGGGCTCCATACAGCTGCTTTCCACTTCCGATTCATCCCTACGATGCGACCAGAACCGTCAGTGAAATGAGCGTAGCGTGTTTCCTCTGCTGGCAATTGGTTGTAGGGTGGAGCTTCTTCAGCCCGAGTCACTGGTTCTTGTTCTTCATCTGTGACACCAAAGTTTTCACCTTCAGGCCAATTTGTAATTACTTCTAAAATCCCAGGGCGATTCAGTTTACCAATATGGGCGCCCTGCGTGATGAGAGCAATCCACTTACTCCATGTAGCACTGGTGGCATGGTGGGTGAAGGGAACCTTTCCTCTGAACATCCACCCCAGCACTGGTAGTCAGGGTGCCAGGAGGACTTGTGCTTCTGTACCAATCAACTCTGAGGTGGCTTGGACTCCTTCGTAGGCAGCCAAGATTTCTTTCTCTGTTGGGGTGTAGTTGCTTCAGACCCTCTCTAGCTCCGACTCCAAAATCCTAGCGGTTGGCCTTGAGTCTCATCAGGCACCTTCTTGCCAAAGGCTCCAGGACAGACCATGGTTCCCGGCTGCAAAGTAGAGCACATTCTTCACATCTGGTCCCGTCCTGACTGGGCCAAGGGCTACTGCATGAGCAATTTCCTGCTTAATCTTGGCAAAAGCTTCTTGCTGCTCAGGGCCCCAGTGGAAATCATTCTTCTTGTGGGTGACCAGGTAAAGAGGGCTCACGATCTGACTGTACTCAGGAATGTGCATTCTCCAAAAACCTATGGCACCTAAGAAAGCTTGCGTTTCCTTCTTGTTGGTTGGTGGAGACATAGCCGTGATCTTGTTGATGACATTAATAGGAATCTGACGCCGTTCATCTTGCCACTTCACTCCCAGGAACTCGATCTCTCGAGCAGGTCCCTTAACTTTACTCTTCTTGATGGCGAAACCAGCTTCCAGGAGGATTCGGATTATTTTCTCTCCTTTCTCAAACACTTCTGCTGCTGTGTTCCCCCACACAATGATATCATCAATATACTGTAAATGTTCTGGAGCCTCACCCTTTTCTAGTGCAGCCTGGATCAGTCCATGGCAGATGGTAGGACTGTGCTTCCACCCCTGGGGCAGTCGGTTCCAGGTATACTGCACTCCGCTCCATGTAAAGGCAAACTGAGGCCTGCATTCTGCTGCCAGAGGAATGGAGAAAAACGCGTTAGCAATGTCAATAGTGGCATGCCACTTTGTTGCCTTGGACTCCAGCTCGTACTGGAGTTCCAGCATGTCTGGCACAGGAGCGCTCAGTGGTGGAGTCACTTCGTTCAATGCACGGTAGTCCACAGTCAATCTCCATTCTCCTTCAGATTTATGCACAGGCCAAATAGGGCTGTTGAAGTGTGAGTGGGTTTTGCTGACCACCCCTTGGCTCTCCAGCTCTCGGATCATCTTATGGATGGGAACCACAGCATCTCGAGTTGTTCTGTACTGTCTGTGATGCACTGTTGAAGTGGCAATTGGTACCTTTTGCTCTTCTCCCTTCAGAAGTCCTACTGTAGTTGGATTCTCGGACAGTCCAGGCAAGGTATTCAATTGCTGGATGCCCTCTGTCACTGCAGCTGCTATCCCAAATGCCCACCTGAGTCCTTTTGGGTCTGTAAAATACACCCTTCAGAGGTAATCTATGCCCAAAACGCATGGAGCCTCTGGGCCAGTCACAACAGGGTGTTTTTTCCACTCATTTCCAGTCAGGCTCACCTCAGCTTCCACCAAGGTAAAGTCCTGTGATCCCCCTGTCACTCCAGTGATGGGGACAGGTTCTGCCCCCACATGTCTCGATGGGACCAATGTGCATTGCGCACCAGTATTGACCGAAGCCTTATATTTTTGTGGTTCTGATGTGCCAGGCCAACGGATCCACACAGTCCAGAAAACTCGGTTTTCCCTCACCTCTACCTGGCTAGAGGCAGGGCCCCTCTAAGCCTGGTTATCCTTCTTTCCTTGGGCATATGTCTTAGAGGTCCCTTCCAGGGGATCGGACATGTCATCATCTTCATCATACCTGGAGGCTTGGCTACGGGCAACTGGGGCTGCTTTCCTTTTGGTGGAACTTCCTCTCTGAGTCTTGCCTTCCTTCAATTCATGCACCCGTTGTGCCAGAGCAGCAGTAGATTTTCCATCCCATCTCCTCATGTTTTCTCCGCAATCATGCAAGAAGAAACACAGCTCAGCTCGTGGGGTGTACCTGTCTGCGTTGGATACCAGGGCCTCTAATTTGTACTGACGAGATTTGGAGAAGGTCCTCTTTAATCTCCTCCCTGAGTTTCTGGTGATTGTCCTCTATCTTGTCTTCTAATTTCTGTAGATGTGTTTCCACTGCTGCAATTCTGGCATGTGTCGGGCCATGCACAGCATCTGCATATGCTCGGAGCTTCTTCGCCATATCGAGCACAGTCACATCCCTGTCATCCCGCTTCATTATTTCTAAAGCAGAAGCGTATTCATGTGGCTCAAGCCGTAAAAGTTTTTGCCACATCACAGATATACATGGTACCATGTCTGGATTCCTAGTTGTTATTTCATCTGAGAAGATAATCTCTGCCACTGCCATTTCTCTCAGGCGTTGGATCCCTTGTTCTATAGTCTTCCACTGGGTCTGCTGCATATAAAGATCATCTGCACACAGGTATCTTTGTGCTGCACTTTCCAGGACCCGTGCCCAGAGGCTGTGAGGGTTAGCTCCCCTCACCATTACTTGATCAGTGTCAGGATCATGTGACAAGGATCCCAAATGCCTCGCTTCAGTGCCATCCTGAATTGTAGCCTCGCCTGCAGCATCCCAAAGACGGACCAACCAACTAATTATAGACTCATCATGTCGTTGAGTGTAATCCTTTCTTAGGCCACAGAGATCCTTTAGGGAAAAAGACTCAATATTAACCTCTGATCTTGTACCAGTTGCTTTGACTCCTGATTTTATGTCAGGAGGCGTTGAGGGTCCTTCTCCTACATCATAATCATCATCGTCATCCACTGGTCGATCGGTCTTGTCTGTGCACTTTCCACTTCTCGTGCTAGTAGCAACAGCCATTGGTTGAGGCTTACAGTCTGGTTTAGCTGCTGTCCTCGAGCCTGAGGTGTTGGCTGCAGCCTGAGTGACTGGGATAGCTGCTGATTTATCTCCCTGCCCCCCTTCCTCTGTCTGCTGCCCTACAGTATCTAGCAGGGTGCGATAAGCATATGCCAGGGCCCAGCTCACTGCAATGATCTTTTTCTCCTTAGGGGTATCATGGCACTTCTCTTTCAGGTACTTTGCCACCTCAGCTGGGTTCTGAATTTGTTCACATGAAAAGTCCCAGACTATAGGGTCAGAAAACTCCTTTAAGATTTGGCCCATATCCTCCAATTTCCCACACCACTCAGGATTTCTCACACCTGGGTCTACTCCTGGGTCAGGAGTCTCATCAGCCCTTCTAGAAACCTCAGCCCTCATTCTAGAGAAGCTGCAGACTGTATAGAGAAAACTTACCAGATTAAATACCAGAAAGATGGTCTCTTTAACATTCAGGGGAAACTGAACATTCTCCAATAGGGATGTAAGAGGTTCAGAAGAGAAGAAGGAAAGCAAAGGCTGAAAAGCCTCATCTCCTGCTTCTCCTCTAACAAACTGGGTGCACAACCATAACCATATACCATACATTCCTGTAACAGACTCCAGCACCTTTATAAACCTCCTGCAAGCCATTACAACCAAGCCCAGCCCGATGGATATTCTGGTCAGTACCCCTCTACTGCAGAAACTACATATTAGGGACAATACTGAAGCTATTTCTGGATAAGAAAATAAACCTAAGGACCATAGAGGTATTAAGACCTCAAAAAACCCTAGGGACCAGAAACACATGCAGGCCTCCACCCCAAGAGACATTATGAATTCAAACAACATAGCCAGTAACTGCTCTTTACCAACCCAGAGTAATTGCAACCAAAATATTATTAGAACAGGGTTTTTTCCACTCTCTTGAGCCACGAGTTGGACGCCAAAATATTTTTCCTAG
Source organism: Vidua chalybeata (assembly GCF_026979565.1). Classification (NCBI taxonomy): domain Eukaryota; kingdom Metazoa; phylum Chordata; class Aves; order Passeriformes; family Viduidae; genus Vidua; species Vidua chalybeata. Next base: position 289,610 of record NW_026530325.1, read on the forward strand.
ATAAGGGAAAGTTGGGAGAAGACCTCTGGAATGAGCCCCCAGAAAGCAAACCCCCCACGGCCCCTCCCCCACCTGGTTCGGGAAGAATTTCCTCAGAGAGAAGTGGAAAAAAACCTGTTTATTTAACAAGCAAAACACTCCCCAATACAAAAACAACACCAGATGACAAAAACCCTTTCACCGTTCTGAAGAGATGACAAATTCAGAAAGTCTCTCCTGGGAGTGGTCGCCCAGCTATCAGTCTCTGGCGCTGGGGATGGCTGCTGCAGGTCACAAAAATGCAGACTCTTGGTGTTTCTTGATGTTTCCCAGGTCCAGGTCCAGCGCAGGTTCAGATGATATTCAGGAAAGGGAAAGGGAAGGGAAAAAGAAACAGTCCAGGGTAAAAATTGGACTACCTAGCTAAACTAACTAATAAGCAAAAGCAAAAGCAAAAGCAAAAGCAAGCAAGCCAGCAAGCAAGCAAGCAAGCCAAGGCAGCCAAGCCTCTCCTAGACACAGACCATGGGGGGAGGTGAGCCAGCTGATAACAAGACAAAACAATCCTTCACTTTCAGAGTCAGTCCTGAAGGCACAGAACATAATATCAGGCATAAACAGAACACACAATTGGGGATTCAAGCACCATAACGTCACCCTAGGACAACAGGGTTAATTTTTGCAGTAGCCAGAAAAGGCATGACCTGAGGTTATTCTATATCACCTCACATAATTTCCAGGGGTGGGGGAAGGGGGTCCCATGAGGGTCACACAGCGTGGTGTAGTCGGGTATTGTCAGGGGTTCTGCATGGTGAGCAATCGTGTATGAATCATCACAGATGTTAATGGTCAATCACTGGGCCTTTGGCTTTTTGAGATAACAGTCATATCGGTTCCTGTATCAATGAGTCCTGTTAGGAGTATGTCTCTGCCTTTCAGAGTCACTTTGCATTGGCATGTGGGACACTGAGATGTGATATGTTGTGTCCAAAAAATCTGTGGGACCCCTGTAGAACCAAAACCCCCCTCCCTCTGTTCAGCTATCAGGGGTACAGATAGGGGTGCTGCTGGGAAAAGTATGAGTTGGGCTATATGGCTCCCGGCTGGGACTACACAGAGCAGCTGGGACGTCCTTGCCATGATCTTTATTTCTCCAACCAAGTCAGTCAATAGCCCCAGGGATAACAAACAACCCTGTTATTGAAGTGGATGATTGGCCCAAAAGCAATGCATGCATACGCTGTCCTAGTGGTCCAAAAACTCCTGTGGGAAGCAAATTAACAGATGAATCAAGTAACGCTACTGTGATGTTGTTTGATATGTCCAGTCCTGCGCTGCCTGAGGTGGTTGCACGTAGGTTGGCAATGGTCCAGTGAAGGCTGCTTGGGGCGGTGGCTGAGCTGAGGCATGCGGTGGTCTGCTCTGAGGCATTGACTGGGGCATTTGTGTTGTCGTGTGGTGCTGCTCCACGCTTCGGCTCCGGTTTCCCGATATCGGACATCCTTTGTTATAGATGCATATTATATGACTGGCTTTTCGCAAATATTAAAACGAATACTATATGTGTTATGTTGGAAAGTTATGCTGTATTAATCTCTTTTAAGTAGTGTGGTAAATACAGTTTTTAGGCTATAGCATAATATTAAAATAGAAACTGTGAAAAATGCCAATCACTTGTTTTCTAAATTTTTAAAAGTTTAATAATAATAAAATTGTGATAAACTGTGGTAACTTATTTGTTCATCAAAAGAATTGGAATATTAAAGGAGGAAAAATAAAAATTAAAGTATAAGGGACTAGCCTTATACTAGCTTGTAGCAACTGCTACAAACCGCAAGGCTATAGATATATTGCAAAACCGCAAGATTACAAGTATGATTAATCACCATATAAGGAACTTTTCGTAGCTTTTTTGCAGACACAGGCTAAGGATGTCGGGGGATGGCCGGAGCTGATTATGAAATCAGCGACCACCAGGCAACGGCTACCGGACTAGACAACGTAGGAGTGCTCCAGGTACGCCCATCACTGTCCGGAGCCGATTGTGAAATCAGCGATCACCTGCCTCGACACAACGCAGAAACGACGCAGAGAGATGCTCAAGCGACGCACACCGCTATCGCAAAAGACACGAATGAAGAAACCTCCAAGAAACTATAAAAAGAAACTGAATAAGGGAGTGGGGTGTGGGGCACTGCAGTGTGGACACTGCAGGAGGGGCGGTTAGGAGACCCCTACCCACCCAGCGCTGTTTTGCTTGCTACTGCTTGCTGTAATTAATAAAATGCTAATTGACCTTAAAAAGGCTGAATCAAATTATTCGCCTAATTTTATCACAATTTGGTGCCATGACTCGGATAAAAGAAATCCGGGAGGGAGACCCCACTAGGGTGAGGCGCCCCACCGCCTTTTGCGGTGGCCCTAAGGGGGGGCTTCCTCCTTGGGCCTTTACTGACGAACCTAAAACTCAGTAGCAAGCAAAGGTACCCCCGTTAATCTTTGTGCACGAAGAACCGTGGAAGAGTGAACACGCAGGAAGCGTAAGTAGCCCCCGGTGGGCCTCTTTTTCCCGGTGGGTGTTGGGCCTCTTTTTTCCAGGGTTGGGTGACGTAGAAGGGGAGAGCTGCACCCCCTCGGCGTCGAGTTACCCTCGGTGGGGAGGCTTCTGGGTTAGGAGGAGAGCAAGCGGGCCTAACCCAGACGTGGAGGTGGACTGCGTCAAAGTTCCTGGGGTGGGGGATCCCCAGAGAAACTTCCCCAAGTTTCGGCTTACTAATTTAATATAAGTGTATGTGTTCACTGGGCCCCGTACAAGCGGGCTCTGGAATGCGTGTGAAAGGGACAAAGCCTCGACCCCGGAAACGGGGTCTTTAAGAGTCATTTAGGGGTGTGTAGTCCAGGGGTGATTGAGGTGAGTAAAGAAGACACACAGGGCGAAGCCCCGGTCGAGAAACGGAGGCGCCGGAAAGACGTGAGTAGTCCGGTCCGCTCGGTCGCTCGGTCAGGGGTGGGAGTCCTGGAGTGTAGCGAATGCGAATGTGTGTGTGAGAGGGGAACTGGCAGCTCAGATTCCCCAAGTGAGTGTGGACCCCATAGTAGTGCGTTTCCCATATCCGGCGACGGAGTGGGCCACGAATTGGGGGAAGCGACTGTCGTATTGTTTGTGTTGAGTGTGAGAAGGCACTCTAGAAGATGGGTCAGAGAAAAAGTAAATCTGCTGAACCCATGGGTGGGAGAATCTCGGTAAAACTTCCTCAGATCCCAGAGGAGAGTCCACTAGGCTTAATGGTAAAGTATTGGGATGCCTTTCCTTCTAGAAAAGGAAAAGATAGGGTTAAAATGATCCATTATTGTATGGAAATTTGGGGAGGTAAACAAATAAGGGGAGACCAACTATATTGGCCCGTATTTGGGTCGTTTGAGGATTGGATCTGTCAAGCTCTAAATATATATGTTAACTCCAAAGAGCCCTTTAACCAAGAGGAGAGCGAATATGCAGCTCTTTGGATAATGGGGGAGACAAGAACAAAGCTATTTGCTCTCAATAGTAAAAGGAAAAAGAAAAGCATGCAGGAGGAGGAAATACCCCCAGTTATTCCTCCTCCCTATATACCACCACCTCCTCCAGTACCTCCACCCCTGCTACAATACCCTGACCCCTCAGCCCCCGTTCAAGAATTATCTGATGACGAGGGATCAGAGGTTAGGGGGTCGGAGGGGAATACCCCCAGGATGTCCCGGAGAGTCACTAGGAGTCAAACCCGACAAAGGGAGAAACAAGAACTGGGCATATTTCCTCCTAGAGAACATGGGATGGGAATGGTACCCAACCCAAATGCAGCACAACCAGGGCAGCCAGCCCAAATTTTGGGAGTGGGATATATATCTGTCCCACTAAGTCCGGGAGATGTCCGGGATTTTTAAAAGGAAATGGGACATCTGTTGGAAGACCCCCTGGGGGTGGCGGAGCGATTAGACCAATTTTTAGGACCTAACATTTACACTTGGGAGGAGCTGCAATCTATCTTGGGAATCCTATTTTCTGTGGAGGAAAGGAGAATGATTAGGGAGACGGGTATGAGGATCTGGGACGATGAACACCAGCAAGGACCATTAGCAGACACCAAATGGCCCCTCCAGAATCCTCAGTGGAATAACCAAGACCCGGTACATCGCATACACATGAGCGATTTGCGGAATATAATATTACAGGGAATAAGGAGGGCTGTTCCTCGTGGGCAGAATGTACAAAAGGCATTTAAAGAGCACCAGAAAAAAAGATGAAGATCCAACAGAATGGTTGGAGAGATTGAAGAAAGCTTTCCAGTTGTATTCAGGGGTGGACCCCAATACCCCAGAAGGGGAGACACTTTTGAAGGTGCATTTTGTAGTCAATTATTGGGTAGACATTCGGAAGAAGTTGGAGAAATTAGAAGGATGGCAAACGAAAGGATTGGATGAGTTGTTGCGAGAGGCTCAAAAGGTGTATGTTAGGAGAGAAGATGAGAGTTTTAAAAAGCAGTCTAAAATCATGTTGGCAGCAGTAAGGGAGGGACAACAGAATCCCCAGAGAAGAACTGGAGGTCAGTCTAGAGGTCAGACTGATGTCCAGAGAAGTCGGTTTGAGGGGAAGTCGAGAGGTGGAGAGAGCATTGTTTGTTTCTATTGTGGGAAGAAGGGACACATAAGGAAAGAGTGTCGGCAGAAGATTGCTGATGAGGAACAGTTCAAAGAAGATTAGGGGGGTCGGGGGCTCTATCTGCTGGGGACAAGGGAAAGAACAGAGCCCCTGGTAAAATTAAAGATAGGTCCCCAGCAACAAGAATATGAGTTCCTTGTGGACTCAGGGGCGGAGAGATCAACCGTCCAGACCCTTCCCCAAGGGTGTAAGATTTCACCTGAGATAATACAGGTGATTGGGGCCAAAGGGGAACCCTTTGGAGTACCTGTAATTAAGGATGTACTCTTAGAAAGTGATTCTAAATTAGGAATTGGGTCATTTTTACTAGTTCCAGAAGCAGATTATAATCTATTAGGGAGAGATTTGATGGTCGAGTTGGGGATAGGGATAGAGGCAAAAAAGGGAGAACTAACAGTAAAACTATATCCTCTCCGGGCTGAAGACGAGAAAAAGATTAACCCAGAAGTTTGGTATACCCCCGACAGTGTGGGGAAATTAAATATTGAACCCTTTGAGGTAACTATCAGAAACCCAGAAATCCCTGTCAGGATTCGGCAATATCCCATACCCAAAGAGGGGAGGGAAGGACTAAAAACAGAAATAAAGAGACTTTTGGAAAAGGGAGTTTTAGAACCCTGTATGTCCCCTTTCAATACCCCCATCCTGCCGGTAAAGAAACCGAATGGCAGTTACAGATTGGTGCATGACTTGCGGGAAATTAATAAAAGAACAGTTGAAAGATTCCCGGTCGTAGCCAATCCACATACTATTTTAAGCCAACTTGGACCAGAAAACCAGTGGTATAGTGTAATAGATCTTAAAGATGCTTTTTGGGCCTGTCCCCTTAAGGAAACCTCTAGAGATTATTTTGCTTTTGAATGGGAAGACCCGGATACACATAGAAAACAACAATTGAGGTGGACAGTCCTTCCCCAGGGGTTTACTGAATCCCCAAATTTGTTTGGGCAAGCTCTGGAACAAATATTGGCAGAATATTCACAGGGGGAGGGGATTGTGCTTCTACAATATGTAGATGATTTATTAATTGCAGGGAAAGAAGAAGAAAGAGTAAGGGAAGAAACTATAAAACTCCTAAATTATTTAAGCCTTAAGGGACTCAAAGTTTCAAAGTCGAAATTACAATTCGTGGAAGAGGAAGTTAAATACCTCGGACACTGGCTGACTCAGGGGACTAAGAAACTGGATACTGATAGAGTCCAAGGAATACTTTCCCTGGAAGCCCCAAAAACTAAAAGGCAGGTTCGGCAGTTACTGGGACTTTTTGGGTATTGCAGACAATGGATTGAAAATTTTAGTGGGAAAGTTAAATTTCTGTATGAAAAATTAACAACAGACGGGCTATTAAAATGGAGCTCCGAGGATGAGACCCGGTTAAAATCATTAAAAACTGAACTGGTCAATGCCCCGGTTCTCAGCCTCCCGGATCTAAAAAGACCATTCTTTTTATTCATTAATGTCAATGAAGGGGTGGCATACGGGGTGTTAGCCCAGGAATGGGCTGGAGGAAAAAAAACAGTGGCATATCTTTCAAAGCTTCTCGACCCTGTTAGCCGAGGGTGGCCTGCCTGTCTGCAATCGATAGTGGCTGCTGCCCTTTTGGTAGAAGAAGCAGGAAAGATAACTTTTGGGAGTGAACTGAAGGTTTTATCTCCTCATAACATCCGTGGAGTACTACAACAAAAAGCGGATAAATGGATAACAGATGCCAGACTCCTAAAGTATGAAGGCATCCTAATTTCTTCTCCTAGGTTAAGTATTGAAACCACAAGCTTACAAAATCCAGCCCAGTTTCTATATGGGGAACCAGTTGTGGGACTAACTCATGATTGTCTTTTGCAAATAGAGGAACAAACAAAAATAAGACCAGACCTCGAAGAGGAGGAATTAGAGGAAGGATATCGATATTATGTAGATGGGTCCTCTCGGGTCCTGGAAGGGAAAAGGAAATCTGGGTATGCTATTGTGGATGGGAAGATTTTAAAGAAAATAGAATCTGGTCCTCTTAGCCCCAGCTGGTCAGCACAAGCATGTGAATTGTATGCAGTACTCAGAGCTTTAGAACTACTAAAAGGAAAAGTTGGGACCATTTATACTGATTCAAAATATGCTTATGGGGTGGTTCATACATTTGGTAAAATCTGGGAAGAAAGGGGTCTTATCAATTCACAGGGAAGGGGGTTGATACATGGGGAATTGCGGCGTGGGTTTTTGCTCTCCCCGGCTGCACGCGGCTCTTGGGAGCCCGGCTGTGGCGTAGCTTCCACGTGCTGCCGGGGTTTGCTGCCGCGGGTTCCCGGACACGGCTCCGTGTCTCGGGCGCGTGGGCTGGCCAGCCTCTGTTGCCGTGCGCTAGGGACCCGGCAAAGAGGAAGGAATTTGTCCATTTACTCCGTGCTTGGCAGGAACGGTTTATTGGTCACGCATGGCGCGGTTCGATGGAAAGACGCGACTGCTCCCGGCACTCGCATGGGAGAAAAGGGCATCTGACTGCCGGCGGGATAGGGCTTTATGGAGGGGCGGGGCAAGAGGATCCACGGCCTGCCGCCCAATAGGCGCGGCTGCCGTGGCGGTGACGCCAGCAACCGCGACCAACCAGAGAACCCCGCAGGGGCGGGCACAGAGCCAGAGCGGGCTGAGCGGGACCGTGTGGCTCGGGGTGGCCAGCACGGGGTTTCCCGGGGCCGGACAGCAGGGTGGTTACAGGAGCGGCACAGGGATAAGGATCCGGCAGCAGGCAGCATGGGGCCAGAAACCGCGGGGGGGAACAACACGGGGGAAACGCGGGATTACAGAACTTGACTTATTTTAACATAAATTAAAAACCCTAATCTAAACCCAAACTCCGGGATGCAACAGGGAATTAATTCAGAAAGTGCTCCAGGCCTTGAGAGGTCCGGAAAGAATAGCTATTGTTCATGTAAAAGGACATCAAGTGGGGATGGGAAGCTCAGTACGGGGAAATAACTTAGCCGACCAGGAGGCGAGAAAGGCAGCTCTAATGAATTTAAAACCATATAAGGGGGGGGTCACACAAAGGGAAGATTGCTCCACTTGTGGAGCTGACTTAGAGGAAGAACCATGTTGGGCTTGTTGGGATGCATACAGGATTGATTCAATACAGTGTGCCTGTGATAACCCCCAAGACAAACATTGCCGGTTCCATGGACCCATTAACCATATGTTAGCCTTCACGGTACAGGAAAAACAAAAATTAAACCAAATGGGGGTGAAGGAAAAAGAGGGAGGCAAGTGGATACTACCGGATGGGCGGGAGGTACTCCCAAAAGGAATGGCAATAAGGGTCCTGCAAGCAATTCATGAGAAAACCCACTGGGGAACACAAGCCCTGGTTGACCAATTTGCAATTAAATATATGTGCATAGGGATCTATAACCTTGCAAAACAGGTAACCCAACAATGTTTAACCTGTCAAAGAATAAATAAACAACAATTAAGAGAAAGACCAATGGGCGGAAGGGAACTGGCACAACGACCCTTTTCACATATACAAATAGATTTTACAGAATTACCAAAAGTGGGGAGGTATAAATATTTATTGGTACTGGTAGACCACTTAACCCATTACATGGAAGCTTATCCTACGGCCCGAGCTACTTCGAACACTGTGGTAAAAGTATTATTAGAGCAAATTATCCCCGGTATGGATTAATTGAGTGTTTAGACTCAGACCGGGGACCCCATTTCACCTCTAAAATTGCAAAAGATGTCCTGACAGCTTTGGGAACTCAATGGAAATATCACACCCCATGGCATCCACAGAGCTCGGGGAGGGTGGAAAGGATGAATGGAGAAATAAAAAAACAACTCACAAAGTTAATGCTGGAAACAAAAATGTCATGGGTTAAGTGCCTACCTCTTGCCTTATTGAACATTCGAACTCAACCCCGAACTGATGTGGGAATCTCCCCATTTGAAATGCTATTTGGAATGCCTTATGATATGGAAGCCCCCACAGATCACCCCTGCCTAAAAGATTCTCATATTAAATTTTACATTACCCAAATTATGAGCAGAAGGCAGGAATTGAGAAAGAAAGGAGTGCTGGCACAGAGACCACCTCTGGACATAACAATCCATAAGATAAAACCAGGGGATCAAGTACTTATTAAGTCTTGGAAGGAAGATTCCTTAACCCCATGCTGGGACGGTCCCTTTCTTGTTTTGCTTACCACAGAAACGGCAGTCAGGACGGCCGAAAAGGGGTGGACTCACGCCAGCCGAGTGAAAGGCCTGGTTGCTACAAATAACCAGTGGAGAGTGACTAGCCAGCCTGGGAACTTGAAAGTGACTCTTAAGAAAAACTAATGAACTCTGTGGACATTATCCAAATCAACCAAAAGGGGGAGCAAAAGGGATACAATTACAAACTAGCTGAAGACTCTATAGTGATTTGTAATAAGGAAGGTTGTGGAGATCGTTATCCTTTTGTAAAATTTGCCAAGAACGGTGGTGGGTCCATTGCCAGAGGGGAAGACCACCAATTGAGGTTTGTACTGAGTGCTAAAAACTCAGCGAAAACTAACTGAAACTGTGCTAAGGATAGGAGAATTGGAAAATCGGTGGGTCAGTTTTGGATCTGAGTGGTGGAAAATATTTACCAAGGGAATATACCCTGAGTATTTTTGTTTACTAACGAGCCCACTCCATTTGCTGCTCAGATAATAAAAGGGTGTTGTCAAAAGGAACTGAAGGGGATTCCTTGCAACCCACTTCTGGTCAAAGATAAGAACTGGGAACAGTACAAGGCTAGGCAGGAGCGGAAAAGGGGATGCTCAGGCGAGTACTGCTGCTGCCGAGAAGATGGTTTACCTCGCGGCTCGAAGCACCCGAGTCGGCGAGCGAGGCAGAGAGGAAAAGGCCAAGCCCCCTCTAAGTGGAACAATGCTGAAATGCTCCAACCATTGCCAGCCGAGTACTAGGCTCCCTCAAAGGACCAGTCTAAGTGCCTCCGAAACACCAAGGGAGCAGCAAGCCCAAAAGGGGAAAGCAGGATGTTACAAAACAAAAACAAGGCTAGGACTCCACCCTTATTGGCAAATTATTAGCTTTCTATTGCTTTGTCCTAATGGTGTTTCTGGTCAAGACAATGCTGAATGGCTGTGGTCCCAAGCCTTTACCCAATACACTGGATCTATGGGAAGCCAGCCTGATTTAGAAGGTTTAAATTTAACAACTCTAGTCATGCACGATAACCAGATATATACTAAGCAGGAGTGGAAAAGACAAGAGGGGTGGTCACTTCAAGGAACCATAGGAGAGGAAATTAAGATCGGGTGTCGAATGATTAACGGGACTACCTACAATAAAGTTATCCAAATCAGTGTAGATAATCACAAGCATTCGAAGGTATGCAATCATCCAAGTGAATTAGACTGTTGGTATAACTTCACATTAAGACAAACTGTTGACGTGGTTTGCCTCTGGGCCCACAACACCATTGGGTTGTCTTTCAAATTTACAATAAACGCCATGGCCAAGCCTTTTACAAACCACTCCAGCATTCAAGTACACACCAAAAATATACCATTCAATCTTGAACCCAAGGTTTATGAAATCGGCCCATATGTCATAAGAAATACGGGTCAACAAAAACTGCTCTTTAACCCAGAATGGTCCCTTAAACGTGTTGAACTGTTAATGCAAACTAATATCTCGGCAGTTCAGCCAGCCTGCTCTCCCTTCCTAAGGT